>NC_045964.1:27116745-27452460 GCF_010909765.2 Amblyraja radiata | reverse complement strand
TTTAGCCTATGCTCAGCAGCAGATAGGAGAGCACTGCAGAGAGTGATCAAAACTGCCCAGAAAATCATTGTCTGCCCTCTGCCTTCCCTGGAAGACATCTCCAGCTCTCGGTGCCTCTGTAGAGCCAGGAAAATAATCCTGTCGAGCCAAGAAAAGACCCCTTCCATCCTGGACAGTCCCTGTTCAACCTCCTGCCCTCTGGTAGGTGGTACAGGTGCGTCAAAAGCCGGACAAACAGACTCAAAAACAGTTTATTTCCCTGGGCCATTAGATTTCCTCTAAATTCCTCAAATATCCACACGACATGAGAATGCTGTCATCCATTCCACTATAAAACAGCTAATATTTCTTTTTTTAAAATTCTTTTAAAGTATGTATTAAATTTTAAAGTGTAATATTCTCCCAGTGCAATGTTCTACCTAGGTGTGGTAATTATAATTTATCTACTATTTTAAGCAGTTAAATAATGTATTGGATGTGTTTTTGTCTTGTTTGGACTTGTTTTGGTTGCACTGATCAGGAGTAGCTCTCCTAATTGTGTTGTATTTCTAAGTACAATGACAATAAAGGCTTATTATTATTATTGAGATAATTGGCAAAATCACCATAGGGATGAAGGGGAGACTTTCTTGTTTAATTATTGATAGGTTAGTTGATTCAGGAATGGCAAATGGGACAAGAAAATATACAACACATAGGATTCTGAAAACTAGAACATTGAAACCAGCAGGCCTGGAAGATGAGCTGGTAAAGGATGAATGGTAAAGAAACAAACTTTTTACAATTTAGACACAAAAAAATGGAAAGAATAAAGTACGATTAGACAAAAAAAAAGGGAAAGCGTGTAAAATCTTAAAAAAATAAATTTCTACCTTCAACTTTTCTGAATTGAGTGTGAGTTGTGATACATAATCTATTTTGTCCTTAGAATTAAAAGTCCCAACTCGAGGTGGTTGTTTTAAGTTATATTTACATCACAATCTTCATGAGACCTTGAAGCAATGAAACTTTTGCAAACTTTGCACCTGCAGGTTCTCATGTTTTAACTATTCTTTCACACAAACTGCTGGAGTTCGTATAGATAATGGGTGACGACTTTATTTAACAAAGAAATGGTGAGGAAAACATTGGCTTTCCAAAGGATGATGATCATATATACTTAAATGAGGAAAACATTTGAAGCTACAAGGAATGAGCAAGAAAAGGAACAATGAGTTAATGCTTTCAAAGAACTAGTAGACCTATTGGGCTAGATGTCCTTTTTCAGTGTTACATGATGTGTACAAAAATATATAATCTAAAAACTTCTATTGGAGATTAAGACTTTCACAGCTAACTCTTTCAATCAGACTAAAGCTATTGGACTGCGTGGGAATGCATGCTGTCACACGGTTGGGACATCTTATACAATTGTGAAATTGCTTTACCTACCAATCTTTGTCCATCACACAAAAGGAAAAAGGAAAACTAGCAGCAATCTTTTCAAATTCTTCCTGTGAAATGTAGCCATCCTGATCGTGATCATAATTTTTAAAAACAGACTGCAAAGAGCAAACAAAAGGTTAAATACAAAATGTGCACTAATTAAAATAATGGAACAGTCCTAAATATACCAGTAGCTATGTTCTTCTTAAGATTGAAAGATCAACTTTGGGAATTGTTTTTGCTAAATTTTATTTTTAAATCACAGGCTGATAAATAGGGAAAAGTGTGGATACCCCTGCAGACTTAATTGTCATGGTCCAAGACAAGAGTTAGTCCAATAGGTAAGAGTTCAATCCATGAAAAATAGGAGCAGGAGTAAGTCATAATACTTCATCAGCTTGCTCTTTTAAAAAGACCTGGATGAGCTGGTCTAGTCTCCATTGTCCTGCCTGTTTCCCCAAGATAATGATTCCCTTTTAATTCCAAAATCTGTCTACCAGCTTACACCATGTTCTTTCTTTTCAATGGGTGATCCTTTATTCTTATATCAAACCCACATTTGAACATCTTCACTCATGAAGCGAAACATCCTCTCAGCATCTATCTTGTCAACCTCGCCTCACCTCAGAATTTAGTTTAGAGTTACAGGGTGGAAACAGGCCCTTCAACCCACCAAGGCCGCGCCGACCACTATCACCCCATACACTAGATCTATCCTACACACTAGGGATAATTTACAGAAGCCAATTAACTTACAAACCTGCATGTCTTTGAAATGTAGAAGAAAACCAAAGTACTCAGAAAAAACCCACGCGGTCACAGGGAGAACACACATGTATGTTTCATTATGATAACCTCTCAGTTCTAATTAAATAGTCATATTGATGTAGAAACTAATGAAATAGGTGGACATTGTGGAATAATTCATGAAATATGCTCTCGGTGGTACCTGCAGACCTAAATTCTTGACCTGATCTTACAGTTTGTGAAACACTCATCAAATGTAATGGTCACAGGAAGAATATTCAAACTTCACGCAGACAGATTTAATTTGCTGATTTTAAAGTAGGGAGAGGCAAACCTAAATAGAGAATCGCTTTTATGCATCACAGCAGATTTCAGAATTATTGGCAAAGATCTACGAGTCAACACCATGGCTTGATTGGAGTTTAAGTGTGGCCAAGATGAGCCAGGACAGGTGGATGAAAGATTTGGTTATTTCTTGCTCTATCATTTATTTAATAATATTATAGACAAGCTAGTCTTGCCTCAATGAGTGCAGAACTAACTTCTCAATTGTTATGGGCTCACATAACTCAAATTGGGAAGGCCACTCACCAGATACAAGTATTCTACACAATTCAGTTGATTTTTATTCTTGTGTCCTGCTTGGTAAAAGCAGTACTTTTTTCTACTGAAATTAAAGAAATGCATTGATGAAAATCAAATCTTGGAAAGGGAATACAACTTTTATCTAGTCTTCTGGTAACCATTTAGTGATCAATGCCAAATTTTGCCAATACCTCTGTGTCTTGGAACGACAATACAAAAACTAGTAACTGCATCCACAACATTGTAAAAACTCACATCAACCAGCCGCTGAACATGTTTACTGATGGTCTTCGGATCAGGCTTTGGGGCTATTCCGGGGGCCCAGTCTGTTACCATGGGTGGCTTACAAGGAGTTGATGGCTAAATTAAAAAAAAAAAAAGTTAATTTGCAACTGCAAACCTTCTATATGGGGGTGGGGAGAACATTTATTGTTGCCATCTTAGATACGAATCATCAAGCAGTTTTGATACCCAACAATATAATAATAATAATGCATTTTATTTATGGGTGCCTTTCAGAACACTCAAGGACACCTTACAGTTAAAACAAGCAAATTACAAATAGATAAATAAAATGAAACAAAAACAACATATCCATGAATTTGATAGAAAGTGGAGTTACGTGGGATAGGCCAGTCTGAATAGGTGAGTTTTGAGGGAGGTTTTAAAGGTGGGGAGAGACTCTATGGTACGGATGGACAGTGGGAGAGAGTTCCAGAGGCAAGGGGCAGAACGGCTGAAGGCTCTGAACCCCATCGTGGACAGGCGGACAGATGGAGTGGAGAGCAGGGAGGAAGAAGAGGATCGGAGAGTTCGGGATGGAGTGTAAGGCTGGAGGAGTTCAGAGAGGTATGGAGGAGTGAGATTGTGGAGGGCTTTGAAAGTGAGGAGGAGAATCTTAAAATCAATGCGGTATTGGACAGGGAGCCAGTGCAGTTGTTTGAGGGTGGGAGTGATGTGTTCGATGGATGGGGTTCTGGTGATAATGCGGGCAGCTGAGTTCTGGACCAATTGGAGTTTATGGATGCGGAGAGAGGAGAGAGTTACAATAATCAATACGGGAGGTGACGAGGGCGTGGATGAGAGTAGCAGTGCTGTTAGGTGTGAGTGATGGACGAAGACGGTGGATAGTGCGTAGGTGGAAGTAAGCAGGCCGAGTGAGATTATTGATGTGTTTTTCAAAAGAAAGTGTGCTATCAAGGATGACACCCAGACTCTTGACCTGAGGGGAAGGAGGAACTATGGAATTGTCAATGGTGTGGGAAATTGGGATATTTAGATAGGGTGGATTTGGAGCCAACAAGGAGAATTTCAGTTTTGTCACTGTTGAGTTGGAGGAAGTTGTGGGAGTAAACCAGGTTTTAATTTCCACTAAGCAGTCAGACAGGGAAGAGGGAGGAAGCATGAAAGTGGGTTTGGTGGACAGGTAGAGCTGGGTGTCATCCATGTAGCAGTGACATTGAATGTTGTATTTCCTGAAAATAAAACCAAGGGGAAGTAAATACATTATAAAAAAGAAGGGGCCCTAGGACTGAGTCCTGGGGAACACCACTGGTGACTGGGGAGGGTTGTGATTGGACATTTTTAAGTTGTACAAACTGAGTACGGCCGGAGAGGTATGATGTGAACCAGGTGAGTGATGTGTTGATGATACCAATGGAGGCTAGACGGTCGAGGAGGATGTTGTGAGAGATGGTGTCGAAGGCAGCAGTCAAATCAAGGAGGATGAGTATGGTGAGAAAACCGGAGTCAGCAGCCATCAGCAGGTCGTTGGTGACCTTGACTAATGCTGTTTCTGTGCCATGGAGAGGAAGAAAACCAGATTTAAATTGTTCATAGAGGTTATTGCTGATGAGATAATTATGAACCTGTGCAGCAACTGTTTTTTCTAGTATTTTAGAGATAAATGGCAAATTGGAGATTGGTCGGAAATTATTTAGATTGTTGGGATATGTTTCTCCCCATTATTAACTGCCTGTTAACTCTGTAAATTAAATGTGCCTAGGATCATTACATGTTGACTGTTTAAACAGTTTATTGACTTCAAAAAGTCATAAATCGAATATTCATTTTCACAACAAGCATGTACAACGCAGTTTACTTAAACATCATCATTCATTTAACGCCAACTACTGCAGACTACACTTCACTATTATCCTCATTCTTCTCTTCTTTCTCTTTTCTCTTTTTCTATTACAGCTTAAAGTTAAAAAAAAAGAGAAGTTGTACACGAAATGTATTATGTTGCATAGCATGATTAAGATGTATGTACAATGCTTTTAATAAATAAATAAATATAATTTAAAATTTGTTAATTAATAAATGAATGTAAATTTATCTTAACATAGAACAGTACAGAACAGGAACAGGCCCTTCGGCCCACAATGTTCACGCCAAGCATAATGCCAAGTTAATCTCCTCCGCCTGCACATGATTTATATTTCCCCCATTCTTTGCATATCCATCTTGCCACAGTTCCCATCATGTTAAAATAATTATTCCACAACCAAATGCATTTTAAAAGGCTACAATAGGGATTGCGCCACCAAAACATAGAAAAGACAAATACAAGGGTAATGACAAGAATTGAAGGGTTTTTGATCTGAAACATCAACCGTGTTTCTCTTACCTAAGCTGTTACTTCTAGCATATTCTGTTTTTATTTCAGATATCCAGCATCTGCTGTTTGTGATTTGAACAGTTCTGGCCTTCATATTATAGGAAGGCATTAGAGAAAATGCAAAGAAAAATACTGCCTCAATGACCAAATAGATTTCATCTGCCCAGGTAGATTGGACAAGATTGGTAATTTCCGTACAAAAGAGAACACTGGGATTTTAGAGGGTAAATGTCAGGAAAATATGTTATTATTTGGCAGGTTAAATTAATGGGCCATAAATATAAGACAGCCAATAATAAATTAAATAAATAATTCACAAGTATCTATTTTACCCAGGTAGAGTTTCGAATGTGTAAGTAATTGCCAACAAGTAATATGTGAGGTGACCAGGATAGAGATGCTTGTCAAATTCAAGATTGAGTGAAGCACAGGACATGGCGATGGAATTAAGTGAAGGATGGAAGAAGGTTTCTCTAGAACATTATCACCATTTGGTGCCTGTTGGGTCAAAGACGCTGCTTCTAAGCTGCAAGTACATTTCATTAATATTTAATATTTTGATTATGCCTCTAAAATAAATTTGGTTGATCTAGATGTGGGGTGTTGAAAAATGGGAAACTGCAGCATTACAAGATCATGTTCCATCAGACTGGCCGAATCAACTCAAGGCAACCAGGGATTACAGAAATATGCCCAGCTGGAGACAGTTATCTAATAAAGATTCAACAATACCCACCAGGAATTAATTTACACTGAAATGCTTGTACTCCATTTCTATATCCCTGGAAAAAAATGCTCGCCCTACAGTAGGATAACAAGAATCAGCCCTATTAGTTGAGTCCCATTGTTACTTCACACTCTACCAGTTTTTCTTTCAAAGAGAAACAATAAAACACCCTTGCCTCACAGTTCAACTAACACCCAGATAAATGTCAATGGTACATAAACTGCCACTCCAATTGTACAGAAATATCTCAGTAAATGATAAAGAATCCAGTTAGTGAATTATCCCCAACTGATTTAATTTGGATCGCACCTACCTGAACCAGAAAAATATGGTTCACAGTAGCAACTGGATGCAGACTGATAATGCAGCATTAATTAAACAGGTCGACATATCTGAACAAAGCTAATTTTAATTTTAGGCAATGGTATAAAGTAAGCAGGATTATATCAGATACTCATCAAACATCTCTCCCAGAGAAACATGAAACAAGACTAATGGACTGACACCTGATTTACAAACATATCAAAAATGTGGCTCACCAATATTTTGAGAATACAACAAATGGTCAAATTACCTTGGCGTTACAATTATTATTAACAGTGACCTTGGCATATTGTACATAAGTACCCCAAAAAAGTATTACTTTTAATGTAGCTTCCATATTATATTGGAGTTTTTTTGTTCGGCTGAAACCCTAAGTGAAAGAGTTTCAGATTTTGCATATGCTTTCAACCCAAAATCAATTATATGCTTAAGGAGCCATAAAGCTCTTGATTTGAACATGATCAAATCTGATTGTCTTTCAAATTTCACCAACTGCAATTTCATGACATATAACTTATCTGGCAATCTGACAAGATGATTGCAGCTTCAATCAGCAATAATGCATATCACAATGTGCACTTAATGTGAAACAGCAATATCAACTGACAGAAATGGTATGAGGAAAGTTTCTTACTGGGGCTTTATTGTTTCGTGGCTCACGTGCATATGAAAGCTCATAAATTTCATCTTCTGTGTAGTAGAGGTCCAGTGAGAGCTGAAATAATGCAAAATATCAGTTACCAACTGCTTTCACCAAATGTTTCAGTTTTCACTCACCGCACTACATAAGTGACCCATGTTTGGCAAGTACCTTTTATTGTATATTAATAGACCCACTAATTAAGAAATGTTATACTCTTGCAGATCAATTAATGATTTACTGATGATTCAAGCCACCGCAAAAATCTACAGAGGGCACCAGTTACTCTGATTACAGATGGCAAACATTAAAATGGTAGTTATTGCAGTCACACTTCATCTAACTGCATCAATAAAACCTTTTAAAGAAAGCCAGATACAGAATATTTTACGCTAAGATCTCAAGTGTGGTTATGGCTTCTGATTCTCTCACCTCTTTTTGACAACCTTGCTGGGATAAGATTACACAGGTATCGTCGCCCAGAACTAAGGTCTTGACACAATAAGCATTATTCATATGAGCTTATTCCATCTTCAGCAAATGTTTACTAATACTTTAAGTTTTCAGAAACAGATATATTATATATACATTCCCTTTACTGAGACTTGTTGTAGTGATTCTAAGGTTGTTCTACAAGATTACCATAGAATAGGTTCACATTTACTGGGATAGCTGTCCTGCATTTTTACATAAATACTGTCCAGCATAAAAATACCACTTTACAAAATTGGCAAAACATGCTTTAAACTGACAAAGCAAGCAGCAAATCAGTATTGCAAATAGGCACCAAAATAAATGTACTGGAAGACTGCTAAATGCACGTATTCTTTTCAAAATATGCCTCTTCCCTAAATCAATGCTGCTCAAAACAGACTGACGTTAGTCTCATTACTTCATTTGAGCAATTCCCTCCTGGTACACAACGTTGGGTGCAAATCCATTCCTTTATATTTTCACCTCTACTATCATCTACACCCAGTTCCATCCCCAAATCTTCCCATCATCAGCAGTTCTGACTGAAGTATAGGCACAGCAGTAATGTATCCATTATTGCTTCTCTTGAGTGGGTAGTTAGGAGATGCACAAAGTGTTTGCTGGAGATGACTCACAGCAAAGCTTTGATCAGCAATTTGTTGGGAAAAGAGCAAATTATTCAAAAAAAAAAAAATCAGTTTTACATGTGTATAAAGCCTGATATTGAATCACTTTAGGCATTACATTGAAAAAATGATACTGTTCCACATTACTACAATGTTCAATGATCATTGGAAAATCAAAATGGAGGAGCAAGTTAATGGTGACCAGTTTGAAGCTGCTGACTATTTGTGACCGGTTTGCATTTTGATTTATTATCAGCAACTGGATTTTATTTCATGTTCCCTGATGGGCTGCCCTGAAGTTAATAATCCCTAATAAGACCGTTTAATTGAAGAACACTATGTGAATTTGTTTGATTACATCCAACAGCAGCCGAGGAGCGGGCAGATTACACATTCCGAATAGCGAGTTGTACTTTCAGTAATCATCTACATGCTTTTCCACCCGCAGTCAGCACTGTAAATACCAAAAGGCAGTTGATTGACTTTGTACACGCATTGCCAACAATAGTGCAATCAAGGTAATACTCATCAATATGAATTTAAATTCACAAATTCTGTTTGCAGAATGAAACTTCGGAGTGCTTTGCTAAATTACAGTCTGCATAAACAAAAGGAAGTGTGGTAATGTCAAAATGAAGCAATAACACAAAATGTATTTATCTTCTCATAATTGTATTTCATACATTGTTCATTTTATCGTGGCCATATGGTTTATCTAAACCAAGAAAAGCAGTATTTAAAGAGCTTATCTTTATAAAAAATTATCAATTTTTAATAAATATTGTGGAAACAAAATAAAAGCCTAATTGGATAGGTAACCTAATAAAATGCCCAATAGCAATTAATAGGATCAGACCGAATTAATATTATCAAATAGAAATGTAAACATGCAGACCATGTCACAGATCGATATTAGGAGAGTTGGCCAAAGGCTCAATCAGAGGTAGATTTAAAGGACAAGAGAGAAGTGCAGAGCTTTAGGGAAATAATTACAGAGCTTAGGGCCAAGGCTGCTGAACAAAAGGTCACAAATGATGGAGGTAAATATCGGGGGAATACAAGAAGCCAGAATTTGAAAATGTGAGTGATAATAAGTCTTGTATGGCTGGAGGTGTTAAAGAATTATCAGTGGTGATGAAGAGGGGGTAGGTGGGGTACGAAGGAAGGGGTAAAGTGTAATGCATTGATACTTATTTATTAAGACATTTCAAGACAAATTTACATTTTCCATTAATAGGATTTCACTTTGATTCAATAAAGTTCACTATTAACCAGAATGGTATTACTTGGTGAATAAAGTTCCTTGCAGCAGTTTGGGTTTTGCTCATTCATTTGCTAGTAACTGAACCGTGCAAACAATTTCCTGAAGCATTTTGATACAATTGATTTTGATGTATAGTTTTAAGCATGTAAATGAGAAAGCTAACCTGAACACGTCACCTTAAAGTTTTACTGCATTATCACATGCAAGATTGAAACTATCATTTTAGTATAAGTGACGACCAGGTGAATTATGATTAAAGTTTCTTAAATTGTAAATTTCACAATTTATACGAGTTAAAAATTTACTTATTCTTGGGAGATAAACACTTGGAAGTTGTAGAAACATTCAAAAGACAAAAGCAAATAGTTTTAATAAAAATGCAGAGGTCAAAACATTCTTAACTTTGGTTTGACATGTCATTTACTTGGTGCATTAGAATAGGGCTATAGTGGTGATATGCTTGACATTTTTTAACAGCATTAATTTTCTTAGTATTTAGGAAATCAACATTAAAAATAATAAATTGAGCTATCCTTTTCCTTTTAGATAAAAATTAAGGATATGAAAGTGAGTTCAATATTTCATTGAATTATTTGCATCTTTCATCACAATTAAGGAGCAAAATAATGCTGAGAATTATAAATGCGCCAGTGGTAAATGTTTATCCTTAAAATTTGAATGGTCCAAGCTGTGTTTAGGTCTCTTTATGGGATTGGTTGTCCTTATCTCTATGCCTCCTCTAGGTGTACATCTCTACAATGCTCCAATTTTGATTTCCTGCACAACCTCTATTTACTTCACCACACCACTAGCAAATATTTCTTATTACCAAATAGCTTGGTTACAATCACTGCTAAGCACACTGAGAATAATTTTTCTGAGAGCAAGGAGAAGTTTGAAGAGTCCAGCATTAGAAGCAGGGAAATTGGGTTGATAGGTCCAGGTTTGGTTTGGACTTAATTCCATGCTCTCCCATTGTTCTGGGTGTTGGTGACTGCAAAAGACTGAGAAGACCTGGACTCAATTTCTGGGCAGTGATAAGTTAAAACAGGACTGCAGCTGAAGACAGTTGGAGACACAGAATGCAAGCAGTTTCCACTCGTCCCGTAGGATTACTCTGAAACCAGCGTTTAAAGCAAATCACAAAGTAGGGGGCAATCAATCAATCTCAGTTCCAGCCATTAATCAAAAGGCTCAAGCCCAGGTATCGCTGTGTCCAAATAAGCAGTGCAGAGGAACCTCAGCAAGCTTCTGTTCCACACCTGGATTCCACATGAAGTCCACTGCAAGAATCCGAATGTCTACGTACTCTACTATATGCTGCTTAATTTTATATACTTCTATCAGGTCTCGCCTCTGTCCCCAAACACCAACACTCCTAAGAAAACAAGTTTGTCCAACTTCTCCTGATAGCTAATGCCCTCTAATCCAGGCAATATTCTGGTAAACCTCTGCTGCACTCTCTCCAAAACCTCTACATTCTTCCTGCAATGGGGAACATGAACTGCACACAATACTCTAAATGCAACCTAACCTAACCAAAGTTGCAACATGACTTTCTGACTCTTATACGTAATGCCTTGACCGATGAAGACAAGCATACCATATGCCTCTTTAATATCGCTCTACTTATGCTGACGCTTTCAGGGAGCTATGGACTTGGACCCAAAGATCCCTTTGTACAACAATGCTGTTAAAGGTCTTACCATTGACTATATATTTCTTAATTTCGACCACCCCAAAGTCCAACTGCTTGGACTTGCTCTGATTAACATCCATCCGACATTTCACTGTGCGTTTCTTTAACTGATTTATATCCCATTGGAGACTTGGACTACCTTCCTCACTGTATGCAACTCCACCAATTTTGATGTTGTCTACAAACGTACTAACCAACCAATCTACATTTACATCCAAATCATTCATAAATAGCAAAAGCATCCTGAGGAATGGCATCAGTTGCATTTTGCTGGCTCAGATTTGTTCACCAATAACACCAACATGCATTTAAATAACACGGTAAAAACTGGGGGTTTTATTTAATTTACAAATTATGCACTTTCAATCAATCAATCAATCAAGTTTTATTCATCACTTGCACATAAGTGCAAGGAAAATGAATTTGCCAGCAGCGGTACAAATTGTTTACATTTATCATTTAATTTTGATATCCTAAATGCCACAGTGTTTGAAATGTCATTGTGCAAATGTCTACTGTTGGACTGTTTATCACGTGAAGGAACGAGACATCATCAGAGTAAGACCAACTTACTGTGAGCAAATGCACCAGATCCTTATTTGCTTCCAGAGGTGGCACAGTGTTCTGAAGTTGGACAAGCTCGTTGATGTGGTTGAACAGAATTTGCAGTTTATGTACGTTAATCTTGCTATCCTCAACATAGTCTGGCAAGGCTTCATGTAGTGAGATAAGATCTTTCAGGTGGACGCCCAGAATAGGAATCTTGAAGTCTGTGCAATCACCATACACACGTCGATAGCTGTTGTAGTTTCCACTGGACGAAAGCAGCTCAGTCATTTCGTTCATTCCCTACATTGAAAATCCCAAGATTACAGATTCTGGATATTTTTACATAAATTAATCATTTATCTTATCCATATATATTTTCCTTTAATAGTTGTGAGAGAACATAGCCAATAACAGTATAGGAATGAAACAACCTAAGTTGATGCAAAAATGCCGTCTGTGATTGTCCACCACTGTGCCTATTTACAAAAACGGGTTGTTCCTGTGAGTGTAAATTCTGCCTTAAGTCACCTGCCATTGGTGCTTAATCACCAGGAATCAAGTATCGCATGTTTACCAGCCTAGGCAGTGATTGTAATATTCTTGATACAGATTTTAAAGTCTGCAGTACTTTCACTGCTGTCATTAGGATTTTTGTCATGTTCACCATGCAAATATTGATTTATCAGTTCAGAATGGGATGTGGTAGTTTATGTTCAGTACAACATATCTTTTTTCCTTGTTTGATTTGGCTGCAGATGCAACAGTGTCCAGAGGCAACGGTGAAATTATCCTAATTATCCTAATCAAAAAATATTCTTAAGAATTAAATATGTTTAAGATCATCCAATTCTGTCCTTACAATCAAAAATATTACAGTGCAGAAAAACATTCAGCCCATTGTGTCTGGTCTTTCTCACGTCTTAATTTCCCATTGCTAAAATATAACAATATTGCAAATGATGACATAAGATAAATAAATCCTTAATGTATCGTTTTTCACAAACTGCATATAACGTGTGGAATTTTTACACATTTCACCCTCTGTTTGCACTAATACATGAATGAAGAACAAATGTAATCTACTCGTTTCAACTATTTGTAGAGGTTAGGTTTTGTAATGAAGCTTTCAGACATTAGAGAAAGGTTCTCAGCCAGCTAATAGTAGAGCAACTCCTGAACAAGGAAGGGGGAGATCAGCTTGCATTCTTGTTCCCATTTTTTGATTAAATGACGCCTGCTGAAAGCTTCCTTTCTCTAGGTATTTGGTACAGCTTGGTGAGTACCAACCATGAGTTTGATAATCACCACAATGAGCTTTAATGACCAAACTCATGAAGTTTGGTTAATGCAATGATCTGTAATATACATTGGCTAGGTTCATATATTAAGAATTGTGAACTCATACATGTATATATACAAGACACTGGAGAGCATGTTATTTGTGGAGCAACTGCCCAGCATGTATTGCCCCTTTCACAAACGGTAAGTGGTTGAGAGGTACTGCAATCAGAATATATCAGCTGCATTTTTCCTGGAATGCTAGTTCTCAGTGCTGATCAGTTATTTTCTGCCACTGGACTCCTCACACTCCAAATGTTGAACTCCACATTGTGAGTGCACTGAATGACATCCACTTATACAAGGGAATCTGCTTTTAAATCTTGTGCCATATTAGAGTAGGATCCATGTGTATATTGCATTCACTGAGGATTGTAGGGCTACAGAAAAGAAAAAGTTGTTTCTTTTTTCAGTTGCTTTTATATTTTTTAATGTTTTAGTTGTTTTGATTTTGAAAAGTTAAATTCTTTATTTAATTTTCAGCAGTTTTAAATATTTCTAAATGTGGTACATGTTTACAAACATTAAAAGATCTTACACTTGACAAAAGAAAAGCTGGAAGATTCTCCAATTTCCAGAGGAGTTTCATGGCTGAGGCTTGCCCTGGCCTGCCCAATATTGCTCTCGTGTTAGTCAAGGCCCTGCTGCCATTCAGATCCTCATTGGTGAACTGATGGATTTCAGCTCCAAATGACTGGCTTTTCCGGATCTAGGTAATTTCCATAATGTTTCCATGTTTTTAAAGATATAAGAGTAGGCCATTTTAGCCTCATCATAGCTCTCCTGGTTCTCAAAAAAATCCCACTCCTACCCATTTTCCCTGTACTCATTTACCCCATACCATCCCCCCCCCCCCCCCCCAAATTCCACCACTTACCGAAGCACCAAAGGCAATTTACGGCAGCCAATTAATCCATCGACCTGCATGTGTTTGGAATGTGGGAGAAAACTGGTGATCTGGGGAAAACCCATGCAGTCAAAGGTTGAACACGGCTAGCACAAAGTATAGGAGTAACTCAGCATCAGGCAGCATCCATGGAGAACATGGATAGGTGACTTTTCGGGTCAGAACCTTCTTCAGTTGAAGGTCAAACAAGGCATATTCCCTGTGGGTCAGGATTGAGCCCAATAAATGGTGTTGGGAGGCAGCAACTCTGCTGGCTATGCCTTTCTGCAGTTCTTCCAAATCTGATAGTCTGTATCATAAATTGGTTCACAAATGGAGAAATGTAATTTTATACATATAAATGTAGAAGATATTAGATATATGGAGCGATGGTCAAGCATATGTTACATAGGAAGTAGGGGTCTGAAAGTTGCTACAATCAGATGCCGTTCCCATGTAACCTCTTACTTGGGGCCTCTATCATCCTACTAATTAAAAGTAGTGGAGTGGAATGCACTTTGCTGGCAACAGGAGACAACCTCCCAAATCTGGCCCTCTATCTCAAGGTCTCAAGCAACATGAACATTTAGACAAGATGCGATCACAAACAGCAAGATGTGATGATGGGGTTCACGGCAGTAAAATCCAGGCTGAACCTTTCATCAAATTTATGACATTTACTATCAGTCTTGCAATATCATAAGCACTTGTGTAGAGCACTCCAAGAAAAAAAACCAACCTTATTCACTTCATGAGGGACACAAGCGCTTGTTTCTTTTAGTCTGGAGATTGAGCTGTGACACAAACCTCCAACCACAGCCATTAGTGTATTAAAGTTCTGTAGCTGCTGGAGTTTCTGAGGAGAGAAGCAGATGATAATGCATTCTGAATCAGATGAGAGGAACGGCAGATTCTTGAATGCTTCAGGTTTACTGTACTGCAACCCTATTATTATAATCACCACCTAGACTCAAAACAACAAAATATATAATTTGAAATATTCAAGGGCACATATTTTCCTGTATGTGCAATGTTAAAGCGCAATTAACTTGCTAAGTTATAATTATGAACTGATGACAAGTTAATCATTTACTTTTGTTGAGACTGAAGCTCATGGTGATCTGCCACTTTATTAAGGCATTAGTATGGGCAAACCCCCCCCTAAATTTTGTGTTTATTTATATACTTTAAAAATATATATTTATGAGTTAGTTTTTATTCCATATCCCAGATATTTTTTAGATGATTTGTGAATTGCATAAGGGTGATTTTCTATTATCCAAATGGAGTTTTCGCCTGTAATGAATAATGTTGCTGCTGTTGAAATGATACCTTTCCGCTATTATAGCACCACAGAAGATTTGAAAACATGGATACAATAAATTCAATTGGATTTCTTGCCTTATCTTTCCATCTACATATCTGGAGAAGTCAATAAAACAAACTGGATTACCCAACAAATTATGAATTTAAAATGTAAAGAATAGCAAGATCAGGCCAAATTAGCTTCTGAGCTTGCAACACCATTTAGTAAGTTCATCGCTATTCTAATCCTGGCCTCAGCTCCAGATATATTTTTTGTAATTCTTCCTTTTTCCGAGTGAAGTAGGTATGGCAGTCATGGGACCTCCTGTAGGATGTGGGACGTCAGGGAAACTTCCAGTGTCCCTGAGGAAGTGCGTCCAGCTGTAGCTCCTGACTGACCACATCAGAGAATTGGAGCTCTGGATTGTGCAGGAAAATGAGAGAGTCATAGATCGGATATAGTTATAGTGGGGTGGTCACACCTGAGGTATGGGCGGGAGGTAGACGGGTGATCACCAGGAAAGGAAGTATGCAGGAATCTTTAGAAGTGAAGGACCTTCAGACCATCTTGATGTGGGATAAAGGTTTAGACAAATCAGTCATCCACTGTGAAAATGAGTCTGTTGGGACTCATTTTGAGAAATGTCAAAACAGTTGGATACAACACTCAGAATCTTAGCTAGTAAGATCATTTCCAATAGGTATATGCCCAACCTGCTCAATTGTTTTTCATAACTCAACCTCTTAACACAGATATCAACCTAATGAACTCTCTGTCTCAGGTGCTGATTTTTCTTAAACAAAGAGCCCACAAAAGAATGCAGTACTCCAGGTGTCGTGTGACTAATCCCTTATATACATACAGCAAACCAAGTCTACTTTTATAATCTCCCTTTCAATTAAGCCAATATTCCATTTGGTTTCTTATTCACTTAATGCATCTCCATGCTAACTCCCTGCATCCCATGTATTAAAATACACAGGTTCTTGTGAATAGCACAAGTCTCTAGTCCTTCTCTGTTTAAACAATACACTTCTTTCTACAACACGGAATAACCTCACATTCTTCAATATAATTGTCTATCAGCCATTTTGATTTTGCCCTGAGACATAACCCATTTATATCCTTCCTCACAACTTACAGTCAAGAAGCAGTGCAACATTGGCAAATTTGGCAAAATCTCATTTAGCTTCTTCATTTAATTCATTGCTAAACATTACAAATAGTTATGGCTGCAGTACTTATCTTCATAGGAACCCCATTGGTTATAGCCAAAATTTAACTAATTAAATCCAACTCACTGTTTTCTGTGAGCTAACCAAACCTGTATCCATTCCATAAGCCAATACATAGTTACGTGGCAACTCATTTTAGAAATCCCAAAACGCTAATACCATTGGTTCTCCTTTATCCAATTTCCCCTGGAATGCACTGCCAGGCATTGAGCCAGAGGCGGATATAATAGGTGTAACTAAGAGACTTTTGGATATACAGGGAATGGAAGGGAATGGATCAAATCATGTTGACTTTAATTGTACTATGATTTTCTAGCCTCTTAACTATTACCTTAATAATCGATTAATTACGATTAAGATCTATAAATTAAAACATTTTCTCATCATCCATTGTGACAATAATATTTTGGCAAAACTATTTACACATTTTGCAAAAACCACTCGCACCATCCATACCTGAGCAACACGAAGAAACTTGATGAAGACTTCAGCTCGTAGTTGTGGTGTAGGTCTACTGAGAACCATAAGCTGAACCCACTGTGAGATGCCATTACACAAAGCAACAGAGCGTTCCATCGTGGGATTATCCTTTACACAACCAGTCAATATATAATTCTGATAATCTGAAAACTGGGCAAAGCAAAATCCAGTCATTTTGTCATTGTTACCCATTTTATCAGCTTTGTCATATCCTGTCTTTTAATGGCAAGACAGCTTCTGATAGAACTGCGGTTGCTGGAGTCACAATAACTGTAAACACAAGGAACTGTAGATGCTGGAATCTTGATCACTCTGAAGAAGGTTCCTGTCGTGAAATGCCACCCATTCATGCTCTCCAGAGATGCTGCCTGACCAACTGCGTTACTCCAGCATGTTGTTTTTTGCACAATTACTGTGAATTGTTTAGTCATGGACCTTCTTTTGGGTGGCAGAAAGTTCTATTCACCTTAACATGAGAACATGCACAAACAAAAGAAATGCATTCCAAAGACGTACAGGGTGTGTAGGTTAATTGGCTTCTGTAAATTGGCCTTAGTGCGTAGGGCTAGAACTAGTATACAGGTGATCGCTGGTTGGCGCGGTCTCAGTGGGCCGAAGAAAGCCTGTTTCCATGCTAATTTAAACTAACTTAAACTTCCTGCACTATTTATTAAGCCTCCCACCAGCCTGCAAATAGTGAAGGGAAAGTCAAGGATGGTCATGTTTGGTGTCAATGGCAAGATGTGACCAGGAAGCATCTCTTCGAAGGGACTAAAGATATAAACTATGTCTTGTGCATATAATCATTCCAAAGTTGAATTTGAAACAATGCTGGATATCAACTGTGGTTTAATCTTAATATTTGTGCTTCTGAATCTATTTAACAAATTGGGTATTTTTGAGGGGAACAAGTAGATATTTGTACAATTTCTTAAGGCATTTGGAAGGCTGTATGTTAAAGTTGTTACACAAGATAAGGTTATGGAATTAGGCATATAATATTAGCATAAATACAGAAACGGTTAGAAGACTAAACCAGCAAATGTTTTGAGAGACATTAAGCATTGAGTGTTGCAAAGAAAAGTGCTTGGGCCTCAACTTTAATAATCTACATTAATGACACACAACAAGAGATTGTGTGTAATATATCCATATTTGTTGTTAATACAAAGTTTGGTGGGAAAATAATCCTTGAGTAGGACACAAAGAAGTTGCTAAGGAATTTTCAGACAATATAATTGAGTGGGCAAGATGGTGTCAGACAGAAAATAATGTGGATAAATGTGAATAAATCAAACTTTGATGGAAAGAATGACAAAACATTTAAAAATGGAGAGCAAGTACTCACAAACAATTGGAAAGGTAAACAGGGAGTTGGTCTTTTACTGCATTGGAGTACAAGGGTAGGGAAATCCTCATACAAGTATACTACGAGAATACACTTGGGAACTCTATGGACAGATTTGCTGTTTTTATCCTCAGGAAGGATGAATTAGCTTTGGAGATATGATGATAAATATTTTCTAGATTGATCCATGGGATAGAAGGGCTGCCGAATGATTGGGATGAATATTAGAATTTGGATTAATATGAGGTGATCTCACTGAAACGTACAAATATGCGGAAAGAGTAGGACAGGGTGGATGTTGAAAAGTAATTTCCTTATTTTGGAGAATCAAGAATGGTTTCAGGATAAATTATCAAACATTTAGATCTAAGGTCAGAAAGTATTCCTGCACTTAGAGCATTGTGAATCTCTGGAAATCTACACCCCAAAAGCTGTGCCCTCTTTGGGGAAATCTACACTCCAAAGAGGGCGCAATTTTAAGGTGAAAGGGGCAAAGTTTTAAAGGCGATATGCAGGGCAAATTATTTTACACAGAGAATATTGGGTACTCGGAACGTACTGCCAGGCATAGAGCCAGAGGCAGATATAATAGGTTTTTAGATATGCAGGGATTGAAAGGAAATGTATCAGGTGCTAAGGAGATTAGTTTAACTTGGAAACATGTTTGGCACAAACATTATGGGCTGGAGGGCCTGTTCCTGTGCTGTACTGTTCTATACACTATATATTCAATACCAAGATTAACAGATTTTTGGAATTTAAGGAAGGCAAGGAAGTTGAGAATCCGCTGAGAAAGCAATGTGCAGTTAAAGATCACCAATAACCCTGTCAAGTGGTAGCATAGATTTGTGAGGACATGTTCTTGGATCTTATATTATTTGAGGGTTTTATGTTCAAACCCTTCTCCAGAAAACAAAGTGTTTATGACTGTTCAGTGCAATACAAAGGCATTTCACTGTCTGAAGACCTATCTTTCAAATGGGATGGTCAAATGGGATGTTAAGACTGCTCACTCAGCAGGACAGAAAAAGAAAATCCCAAACTTTATTTAAAAAGAGATATGAAGAGCTCTCAATACATTTACCACTCAGGAAAACCACAAAGAGATAATGTGATATTTGATTAATTTGTTTTGGGGATATTGCTGCATACTAACTGGCTGTTGCATTCCCATATTGTAATGGAGACCTGACCACAACAGTTATTTTATCAGTTGCATTAGGTATCATTGTGAAGAGGAATGCTACATGGTTGTGTATATTTTCTGGAAAGAATGTGAAAGATATTTCTCACTGCAGCAAAATTATCAAAAAAAATCTATGCAGAAATATTATCACCATGGAAACATGACAGAGTCCCCTCGATAACAAATTGTTAGCCATTCAAATGAGATTTTGGAGGAGACAATATAAAGCAATTCTTGAAATCCTAAATGAAATTGGAGGTAAATTTGACTGTGTTTGATTGCTAGAGTATACAGTATGTACTGTAAATGATAAGGTTAATTGTTTTCATACTTTTTTCACAGCTGTCAGTATTTAACAATTTCCCATGCACCTTCAACCATTTTGAGAATAATTACCTGTTTACTATGTGATTTATGTGAGAGTGTGTGAAGCTTAAATGAGTAACCTGTTGAAATGTATCTTCTCTTCATTATGGTGATATCGTTATAATTTAAAAATACAAATCAGATTTCTTCCATTTCCTAAATATAATTGTCACAAGACTTACTGATATCCTGCGGAAGGACTTGAACTCGAGGTAAGTTAAGTGTTCGGCCAGCTCTTGTGGCTCCAAATGATCAAAGAGAAGGGAAACTTTTCGTTTTTTGCTACAGTTTGTCTTTATCCGTTGAGTGATTTTCCGTGACCATTCATGTGCACTTCTGTCCAGAAACCAAAAAGAGGGTTAGGTGTCAGTTCCAAACATATTCATCAGAGTAGGATAGGTGGAGAATGTATTGGAATGATTTTCCATCCCACCAATATGTTTAAGATTTAGCTTTTTTGGTGGAGCACAATATTCAAATACCCTCTCCTACTCCTCTTTCAATTCCATTAAAGTACCTATATTCTTGTCTGAACTCTACTTTGTTCTCATCTGGTATGTGCTGCCTGTGTTTATCCTTGTCTGCCTCCTGATATTATACCAGCTTCAAACTTCTCATTTTCTAAAATGACTAATCCTTCATCCACCTATTCCAACGCTGGAAAATACCCTCTTTGTGTTACTGCCTATTGCCTTAAATGTGATACTGCAATATTGCTGTTCCCATTCTTTCAATATATTTCCGAGTAGTGTAGTGGTGGAATTTTACGACTTTATAAGCAATGGATATAACAGCATAATACTAGCTCTGCAAAAATCAAGAATATTTTAGGTTCATGAGTCAATTTTTATGCAGAAGGAAGATATTCGGGAGAGTGGAATCTGAGTGCCCAGAAAAAATACAAGTAACCTATACTTGTATACCTAACATAGTGCTTGGCTGGAGATGAAGCGATAGTTGAAGCTACAAAGTGGATAAAAATCTTCAGTATGTACACAATGTTAAATGAAACATTATTGTTGTGAGTGGCTGCTGTATTCTTATAAAAGTCAGTGGCAGTTGTTAATTGCTTGCTATCATCACTGATATATTGAGATATTTATCTTTGGTTATAAAGACTTTCAGGTCCTCTGAGAGAGTGAAATTGTTGTTTAACTTAAAGTTCTTCCTTCTAGAAATGGTTTGAGAAAGCACATAATCGAGTTCATTTAAAATACAACTAATTCACATTAAATGTTGTATAACGTCACACTTCATAAATCTACCATATATCTATATTGACTGAAAATATTGTATTATAACATTTTCCACAGTTTTTCCTCTTACATTTCTGCTCTGTTCCCAAACACCTATTCTTAAGCAAGAGTAATTATGCTGGTGATATTGATGGATTGCTTAATATTTTTTTCATTAAGAAATGGACTGAATACTTATGTCTTACATTTGTGAAGTATCGATACATTGGGAATGTGACTCTTCACCCTTGTTTCTCACCAGCTCTTGAAAATGTTCCATTGTTTCTGAAAGACTATTGTCTATTTTAAACATAATCCAGAACTCTGTAATCCAATACCTGTAATAGAACAATGCAACCATTAACATCAACGTGGAGAGACAATTCTCAGATGTATCCCATTGTTACAATGTTTCACTGAAACCTACAACATAATTTAGAACAGAAAATAACTCTATATTACAGATTAGTTTATAACTGAACTCTTATATCACAAATATTAATCTCAAATTGTATTTTCATGGCTTTTTGCTTGCAATCACCATCTCAATTCACCCCTCTCTAATCCTAATTCAGAAGGCCATTGCTGCTGGATGGAGCTATCCTGGAGACCAGAAATGAGGCCTGCTAAGTAGCAGGCTTTCAATGATGGACTCCAGAAGCCCCATCAACAAATTTCCCATGAATGCTTTGACAGGTGACTGAGACCGGCCTCTAGCTGTCAATGCTGTAAGAGTTTATTAAAATATATTAAAGAACTTAAACATTTAAACTTATATCGAACAACTAAAATATTTAAAAGCTAACATATTTAATATAGAAAGCTATAACACAAGCTAAAATGTTTCAATGTATGAAACATTAATAATACACAGCAATTCCGTCCTTTTTACTTCCTCATAGCTCTCCATTCACCACTGCAATCAATGGGATCAAGGATTCTGTCCCTGTTCTAACCCCGTGCAGTATTTTAAAGCTATTTCCAAAGCTGGTTTCCATAGGGAATCAAGCTGAGGAGCCCATTGAGGGACACATCGTTTGGAGCTTCTAGCATTTATCAGCAAGGTCTGGGTCCATGTGATAAGAGACAGATTATGAGTTGTCAGAGAGAGACACAAGAAATACCAGATGCTGGAATCTTGTGCAAAACTCAGTGTGTAGGAACTCAGTAGGTGAAGCAGTATCAGACGGAAGAAAGGTCCCGGCCCAAAATGTTATCTGTCCATTCCCTCCACAGAGGCTTCCTAACCTCCTGAGTTCCTCCGGCATGTTGTGTTTTGCTGTTGAATGAGTTGACAGATCCAGATCTCCTTCCTAAAGGAACGTCCTTTAATTCTGAGGCTATGACCTCTGGTCCTAGACTCTCCCACTAGTGGAAACATCTTCTCCACATCCACTCTATCCAGCCCTTTCACAATTCGACAATCGGCAATGGAGACCGCACATGGCAATGCACCTTTGGACATTACTTATGCAAAATTAATAGTCCATGAGCACCTTGGCCACACATAAAGAAGTAGACTTTAACTGGGAGAGTTGAAGTCTGTTTCTATGTTTGTTTAAAGAGGACAGGATTATGTGGTCTGTGGCTGGAGTGTCCAAGATGTTGATTATCTGACAGATAACTTTTCTAAGAACTTTTTTTGTGGGTCATTTTCACACCACCCCCACCACCCTTCCCCTCACCCCTGCCTTCCCCTAGCTGGTTCAGTTCCAGCAATCAGTCTTCACTGCTCTGCCTCAAATGTATACTAGCCTAAGTGGGACCCGTTGGGTCCCAGTCACACGGGGGAGGGGGGGTTTTGGGGGCGTGGGGGTTGTGGGGGCGGGGGGGTTGTGGCGGCAGGGGGGTTGTGGGGCGGGGGTGTGTGGATGGGGGTGTGTGTGGGCGGGGGGGTGTGGGCGGGGGTGGTATGTGTGGGCGGGGGGGCTTGTGGGGGGGAAGGGTGTGTGGGCAGGGGGTTTGTGTGGGTGGGGGGGAGTGAGCTCGGAGGAAAGACGGGGAAGAGCCATGGGGGAGAGGGGAGCATCACGGGGAAGGGGGGGAGGAGCCAGCGAGGGGGACCAGATGGGTAGTGGCTGGAATTGGCGGTGCAATGGGGACTCACAGCGGGCGCTGGTCGCCGGTCGTTCTCCTCCGCTAGGATCAGAGTCTCCGCTTTCCGTTTGGCAACATCTCCGACTCTGGGCGGGGCTGGGACTCCGACTCGGGGCTGGGCTGGGACTCCGACTCTGGGCTGGGCTGGGTTTCTGGGCTGGGCTGGGTCTCCCACGTTGAGCTGGTTCGGGTCTCCGACGCTGGGTTGCTTGGGGCTGGGCTGCTTGGGGCTGAGCCGCTTGGGGCTGGGTCGCTTCGAGTCCCTCTGAAAATTGTGTCCGATTGGAAACCTCCGCCGGCCATCCTCAGCTCCAGTAAAGATGCGATGGCACAGGAAGGGGCGGACCGTCCCAGGGAGTGACAGGGGAAGAGACTAATCTGCGTGGCGCTGACTGTCAGGAGAAGGATAGATCTGCGCACGCGCGGTTTTTAAGATTTTTAAACCTCGCTAACATTTACGACATTCAACCGATTGGATCGAAACATGCAGCACAGGAGAATGGTGAGTGAACTGGCGAAAAATCGTAGTGCAATCGCAAACCATTTTTACTCAAATAGAAAGGCCGCCAAACCGGAAGACAACAAGATCAGAGTTTTAGTTATGTATGGAAAGAATAGAATAGAATAGAATAGAATAGAATCTTTCTTGAAAAAGGAGACCAAATCCATGTATTATATTGTTTTAGACACAAAATTCTTGAGTAACTGGCAGCATTTCTGGAGAGAAGGAATGGGTGACGTTTCAGGTAGAGACCCTTCATACTTCGACGCGAAACGCCACCCATTCCTTCTCTCCAGAGATGCTATCTGTCCCGCTGAGCAACATTTTGTGTCTATCTTCGGTGTAAATCAGCATCTGCAGTTCCTTCCTACACATAATATTGTTTTAGTTACTTATACTAGAGCATCAACACCCAGTGGTTCAAAACTATCAAAACTAAATTAATATTTAAATATTATTCCTTATTACTCGCCAGCACAATTTTACCTAGAAATTAGATTAAAAATTAGATGCAATGGATATTCATGCATAAATTGCGAAAAAATATGTTTTGCATATTTTGAAGTGTGTACATATTTCCCATTGAACTCCAGTCCCTCAGAAAATTATATAACGTGTTTCTTGTCCCAATTCGCTTTAATGCAGCTATAATTTTCCCCAAAGAATTTTGCTTATGTAATGACACTGTCACAAGTGTGTTGCTGACTTAGGAAAAGAGATCGGAACAAAAGGCAATGTTTGCACTCTTGCAAGGAAAAGCAAGTTAACAACTATATCAGACAGAAAGGTGGGAACCATGTGTGAATTAAAGAGTGCCTGCTGTGACATATTGTTATTTTCAGTAACCCCCTCCCTAACATTGAGTTTAATGAGCTGTTTCCTGCAGACAGGAAACACTGAGATCTGCACATTCGCAAACAGGAAGTTGTTTTCAATTCTTAACAATTTATAAAGTGGCCCAATTGTACAGGTGGGGAGAGGGGGGGAGAGGTGTTACCATTAAACTGCGCTGTTCATACTCCTAACTTTATCTCCTCACTCCACTATCTGTATCTCCTCCCACCCCTTCATTCCACCTTATGACCAGTGAATACATAGTTCGACTTCTATCTCTTTTAGATGGCTAAAAACCTGAACAACAATTGCTTAAAGCATGCACATGAATTTTGTGCTATTGCTGGTGATACCACTTTTAATGCTGGGACAAAATATAGCACTTTCAAGCAATGTATGTATAAATATAACAGCAATCATCTGCCACAGTCTCTTTCTATTCTGATTTTCTAATGTTATGCTTCTTAACACTTGCATCCCTTTATGTATATTTAACAGGTAGACCAGATAAGTATTTCCTGCCTCCAACCCATTAGATATTATTTATCTATTATTGTTATTTGGAACATATATCGAACTGAATAATTTCACATAGTTCTCAACTGAATAGTATGTGCAGAAAAAACTAACTATAGACAACACGGATGAAAAAAAGAGCTTTTATCATTTCAAAAGAAACATTTGCAGGATGTAACCACAATCTTTCAAACACAACCCAAAATGAGATGTGCAGCTACCGCAGATAGTCACTTTGCTTTTTGTCTTTACTAGCTGTGGTTATTTCCAGGAAAAGCCTCACCTTATGAAATAACAGATCTTCAGGCAGGCTGCAGCACAGTTTTGCTCTAAAGCATTCTGATATGTAGGTCATCATTAAGGAAAACAGTTCTAATTTGAAGTTTCCTTATTAATATCCTTACTGATATTCAGCGACATCATTATTGAGGTCCCTATGAATGAATGACATTTTCTGGAAGTCAACTGCTGAAGATGATGTCGGTCATTTGTCTTTTAATATACCTTGAAATACACAACAATTATGTTTCTCTAAAATGTAATTTCAGAGCACCTAAGAGGAACAAAATTGAGGCAATTATTTCCTACTTTAAAATATTTTTACAAGTATAATCAGTCTTGTAGAAGGCACAGAAGGCAGTGCCGGTTGTATGCTGGTTATGATGTACCGTGATAAACAATGATTGTGGCACTTAATTACTTGTTCAGTTGGCCAGCTTTAATCTGCATCTTTATTTGGCAATAGGGTTGATGTCTTTTTACCCTGCCTTGTTGGGGAGGAAGTTGAGCAACAGTATTTTGGGCACGACTCTGCTAGTTCTGCAGTCCAGTCCCCACAAAACTGCAAGTATCTGGGATGGATATGTAATACCGCTCACAATATTTCTCTGCACCCTTGAATCAAGTGTTGTAGCCTAGATGACAACAAGGTCTCAGGTGGCATAGTGAGGAGGCCTTGCTTCTCGAACACCCTGAGATTCCTTGATGTTACACAAAGCTGGGAGTGGTGCTATGGTAATTATTAAAGCTATTATGTTTTTTTTTTCTCTGAAATTCAGACATTTGAAAACTAGAAATATAAAAAATATACAAGTTAATTTCTTTAAATATTTAATTAAAACACAAAATCATTTGGGAATAATTAAAAATACTTAACTTTATTTATAAAAGTGGCTTCCACTTTGCCTCCTAATCTATATGTGTGAGGGTCTCAGGAATAGAGGAGCTAAAACAAATATGGAAATGGGCAAACTGAGAATCCTATATAACTGGGTGTAGCAAACAATCTGGTTCAGACTCAGACATTTACCTGGAGGATATAGGAGTTTGTGTAAGGGACCAAACATAATGGCATCCCTATGATGAATTATATGATCTTTCGAAACTGGAATTCAAATGAGCAGTCTGACAATTTGATAGGAAAAACCACAGAAGTGTAGTGAGGTAGGGTGCATATTGCAAATCATTTTCTGCCAGGATGATACCAAGATATCACCGCAAATGACATCCTCTTTCATTATGCACTCAAATTGTTGATTTTGTCTTCTGCTCTGAAGACTTTCCAATGCTAGCATTGGCAAATGTTACTATTTATAAATAAGTCTTTAAAACCTAAGCAAGCAGCCTACTGTAGATATAATGTTCTCATTCAAACATACATTTTTGGTATTTTCTGATCATTATGTTGGATTTATTACGGATAAGAATATTGTTCCACTGGAGCTCACAGGGACTAACAAGACAAAGGTAAGGATTCCATTGATTTCTGACAAACAAATATATAATGATTCAATTAATGGTGTCCTTGAGATAGAGAGAAGAGAAACATCTGGTGTTTGGATTTTTGGTGGTATGATTGTAATCCATTGCTTTGAGATGGAACATGCTCACATTTAGACATTGGTGACATCAACAAGCCTGCTGTTGTTCACTGCACTGTGCAAGCTCACATTTAAGTTAAGCAATTACCATATGAAAGTTTGCAGGTAACTATCACTGACTGTCAAATCATAAGCTATGGTTATTGGGGTTGGGAATGCCAATGTAGTGGTAAAGAAATGACGGATCAAACGTTGTCTTTAGTAGTGTGTGAAAGACATGATATAAACAAGTGCAATTTGATGCTGATCCAATGGTATGACTAAAGTACGTTAACTTCCAATCCCTAGGGTCAATGTAGTAAAAGATTTTATAACATTTGTCTGCGAAGGGTCTCGACCCGAAACGTCGCCTATTCCTTCTCTCCATAGATGCTGCCTCACCCGCTGAGTTTCTCCAGCATTTTTTGTCTACCTTTGATTTTTCCAGCATCTGCAGTTCTTTCTTAAACATTATAACATTTGTCTTCTCAGACAGGTGAAAATGTCTGCACTCTGGGTCTATATCCTTTCTAATTTGGTTTGAGTGCGACAGGGGGAATAAAAATCTTTGTTCTAACATGGTAAATGTCATGTAACGCAATATCATGCAGTGCCACTCAAAATTCACTGTGAATAGGTACATTGGTGTGCCCTTTTCAAGTATCTGGGAAGCTTTTTATCTCTCTACAAGCCCGCTGTTCATTCTCCAGCATGACAGACTAATTATCATAATAGTTAATGTGTTTTCTGAAGTAGCTTCTGTTGCCTGGGTTATTTTAAACATGGTCTCACTGATTAGAGTCTAATTTTAAACTGTTCCAACTCGATAGAGTACTACGGGGACAGTAAATTAATGCTTGCTTAAGCTCTTCAGTGTTGGAAATATGAACAGAAATGGAAGATACTTATAATGCATGTGCCCTTAGTAAAGGTAGGTTATTTTTTCTTTCTTATTCAGTAGTTCCAGACAATATTGTAACTATACAGTTCTAATTATAGGAATATTATAACATTGCCTCTGTTATGAGATTTCTAAAGAATTGTCACATACCCAACTTTAGCTGAAACAGTATACATTTTGCATAGGGTGTTTGTATGGCTCTAAACTTGAAACTAGGTGATAATAGTTTGTGTTATACTAAAATCTATTATTTCCATTGAATCATGTCAGATCTCATGATGACCACAATTACAGCAGGATCATCAACAATTACAGGAGGATCAAGTAGGCTGAGGAAAGGCTAATAGATTTTAATGCAGATAGGTGTGAGGTGTTGCACTTTGGGAAGTCAAACCGGGGTAGGACCTTCACAGTGAATGGTAGGGCCCTGGGGAGTGTTGTGGAGCTGAGGGATCTAGAAGTACAGCTACACAATTCTCCAAAAATGGCGCCACAGGTAGATAAGGTGGTAAATAAAGGTACATTGACCTTCATCAGTCAGGGTATCGAGCATATAACACAGAACAACGCAGCACCGGAACGAGCCCTCCAGCCATCAATGTTTTTACGGAACATGATGCCTAACTGAACTGCTCATCTGCCTGTAAATGATTCATATCCCTCTATTCCCTGCACTTTCATGTACCTATCCAAGAGCCTCTTAAACAGCACTATCATATCTGCCTCCCCACCACCCCTCGCAATGCGCTCCAGTCCCCCACAACTCTCTGTGTAAAAAACTTGCCCCGTGCATCTCCATTAAACTTCCCCCCTCTCACCTTGTAGCTATGCCCTCTTGTGTTGGACATTTCCACCCTGGGAAAAGGTTCTGACTGTCTACCCTATCAATACCTTTCATTGTTTGATATGCTTCTATCGTCTTCCCTCAACCTCTGATGTTTCAGAGAAGACAACCCAAGTCTACCCAACCTCCCCCTGTAGCAGAAACTCTTTAATCTAGGCAGCATTTGGGTAAACCTCCTACGCACCCTCTCCAAAGTTATTACATCTCTCCTGTAATGGGGTGACCAGAACTGCATGCAATATTCCAAATGGGGCCTAACCAAAGTTCTCTAGAGCTGCATCATGACTTCCAACCTATTGTACACAATGTCCCTAGTAATGTAGGCAAGCATACCATATGCCTTCATTACCACCCAATCTACTTGTCTTGCCATCTTTAGAGAGCTATGAACCAGAAATCCAAGATCCCTCTGCACATCAATGCTGTTAAGAATCTTGCCATTACCTATCTACTCACTCCTTACATTCAACCTCCCAAAGTGCAACACCTTGCACTAGCTCGGGTTAAAATCTATCTGCCATTTTCCCACCTATTTCTGCAGCTGATCTATATCCTGCTGTATCTTCTGACAGCCTTCCTCACTGTAGACGACTCCTCCAATTGTGGTATTGTCAGCAAACTTACTCACCAACCCATCTACATGTACGTCGAGCTCATTTATATATATCGCAAATAGCAGAGGTCCTAGCACAGATCCCTGTGGACTCACTGGTCACAAATCTCCAGCCAAAATATCTACTTTCCACCACAATCCTCTGTCTTCAATGGATAAGCCGATCTTGAATGTTATGTTATATTTGTACAAGATGTCAGTTAGGCCACATTTGGAGGATTGTGTTCAGTTTTGATCACCCTGCCATAGGAAGGATTTCATTAAGATGTAAAGAGTGCAAAGAAGATTTATGAAGATGTTGCCAGTATTCGAGGGCCTGAGCTACAGGGAGAGATTGGGCAAACTAGGACTTTATTCCTTGGAGTGCAAGTGGTTAAGGGATGATCTTATAGGGGGTATATCAAATCATGAAGTCAATTGATAGGGTGAATGCATAGAGTCTTTAATCTAGGGTAGGGGAACCAAGAACCAGAGGACAAAGTTTTAACACGAGAGGGGAAAGATTTAATAGGAACCCGAAGAGCATTTTTTTCACTCAGAGGGTGGTAGGTATATATGGAATGAGCTGCCATAGGGGATAGTTGAGGCGGGTGCAATCGTTAAAAGATACTTGGACAGATACATGGATAGAAAAGTTTTAAAGGATGTGGACCAAATGCCAGCAAATGGCACAAGCTTAGATGCCGACAAGTTTTGGTCGGCATGAACAAAAAGGGCATATTTCCGTGGTGCATAACTAAAATCAGCTTCAGTTTCAGTTTTTGTTAGTTGCGTGAGAGTCAGTACACTCTGATGCAATTGAAAGTTCAGCAGTTATACTGGATCAGTTTACTTATATGTTTTGATCCCCATTATGTGTAATAACAAACTGGTGAAAACTACTTAAGAGTACATTTTCGAATGACATTTACACTTTACACTAGTCCCTCCTGACAATTCACCTATATGTTGTGATATATTTATTGCAGCAAGTGCTGCTGAAATCATCAAGGGAACTCAGCTGCAGGAAGTGAAATATATACTTAGTAAATACTTAGTGAAAATATATATTTAGTATTTGTTGTATCTGTAATCCCAGATCCCTTGGTCTCTGCTCCACTGAGGATTTTTCCAAGGTTTATGTGACCTCTTGGTATTGTTAGTATGAATATGTTGGAGGGAGATACTGTCCGACTAATTTCATTTTTTTTAGCGATAATTAAATATATTGAATAGGAAGTACAGTTGAATGTGTTCCACATAGACTTCAGTAAGGCCTTTGATAAAATGCTTCATGGAAGTCTGGTCCAAAAGGTTTGAGACCAAGTTGATAAATTGGTTCCAAAATTGGTTTGGTAATCGGAGATAAAGGATGATGTTGTAGGGTTGCTTTTGTGATTGGAAGCCTATGACCAACAGTATACCGTAGAGAATCAGTGTTGATTTCCTTGCTGTTTATTACATGCATTAACAGATGTCAAAGCTAGACACAAAATGCTGGAATAACTCAGCGGGTCAGACTGCATCTCTGGAGAAAGTGAACAGGTGACATTTTGGATCAGAACCCTCTTCAGACTGAAAGATAGGGAAGGCCAGAACAAAATAGGGCTGGTTACAGATGACCTCAGGAAGGGTGGAATCTATTATGGCCCATTGTTGGCTGGGGAAAATGTGCTAATGACAGGGATACAAGGATGGGAACAGTGGAATTAGTAGGATGACTAAAGTGGGGGAGGGGGTAGAGAGAAGGGAGGGGGGTGGGTGGGGGAAATGCAGGGGTTACTTGAAATGAGAGAAATCAACATTCATACCATTGAGTTGTAAGCTGGCCAATCGAAATATGAAGTGCTGTTCCTCCAATTCGTGTGTGGCCTCACACTGACATTCGAGGAGACCCATGGCAGAAAGGTCAGTATGGAAGGCAGTCAGGAACGGGAAGGGGAGTTAAAATACTTGGCATCTTGTAGATCGTGTGGGCCTAGGCGGACTGAGCGTAAGTGTTCAGTGAAAAGAGAACATTGTATAGGGCAATTGCAGATGAAATTGATAGACGGAGGTGTTTTTTTGGGGGATTGCATTAGAGCAGAATATGAATGTTAGGGCCTGAGGGACTGTTGAGCAAGGGACTGTGGTGTACGAATCCAAAGAATCCCAAAGGTGATAGCGCTATTAGATAAGGTAGAGATGGCAGCATACTTTAACAACGTGGAACTCGCGGTCCTTGGTTAGCGACCGACTTTGGGAGCTCCAACCGCAGGAGCTTCAACCGCCCGATCGCGGGAGCTTCGATCGCCCCGAGGTGGGAGCTTCGATTGCTGGCTGCGGGAGCTTCGATCGGCCTGACTGCGGATGGTTCGACTCCCCCGACCGCGGGAGAAAAGGAGGAAAGAAGATAAGACCTTGTTGCCTTCCATCACAGTGGGGAATGTGGAGGAGCTGCTGTGATGGATGTTTATGTCAAATTTTTATGTAGTTGTGTGCCTTGCTGCTTTTTTTTGTATGACTGTATGGCAAACCAAATTCCTCGTATGTTGCAAAACATACTTGGCTAATATATTACGATTATGATTATGATTACAGGGTATTTGCCTTCATTAACCAGGGAATTGAATACCTGTCTTGGTACAACTTTATAAAACATTGGTTTGGCCAAGTTGGAATATTATGTGACACTAACCAATTAATTGAGATTAGTTTACAAACTTAAAGCACACGGCATTGGGGGTTCAGTATTGAAGTGGATAGAGAACTGTCTGGCAAACAGGAAAAAAAAACAAATAAATAAATAAATAATAAAAAATAAAATAAAAAAACAAGATATGTGAAAAGAAAGAGATTAGTTAAAACAAATGTAGGTCCCTTGCAGTCAGAAACAGGTGAGTTGATCATGGGGAACAAGGATATGGCGGTCCAATTGAATAACTACTTTGGTTCTGTCTTCACTAAGGAAGACATAAATAATCTGCCGGAAATAGCAGGGGACCGCGGGTCAAAGGAGTTGGAGGAATTGAGTGAAATCCAGGTTAGCCGGGAAGTGGTGTTGGGTAAATTAAATGGATTAAAGGCCGATAAATCCCCAGGGCCAGATAGGCTGCATCCCAGAGTACTTAAGGAAGTAGCTCCAGAAATAGTGGATGCATTAGTAATAATCTTTCAAAGTACATGGTAAATGGTAGGGAATTGAAGAATGTAGGTGAACAGAGGGATCTGGGAATAACTGTGCACAGTTCCCTGAAAGTGGAATCTCATGTAGATAGGGTGGTAAAGAAAACTTTTGGTGTGCTGGCCTTTATAAATCAGAGCATTGAGTATAGAAGTTGGGATGTAATGTTAAAATTGTACAAGGCATTGGTGAGGCCAATTCTGGAGTATGGTGTACAATTTTGGTCGCCTAATTATAGGAAGGATGTCAACAAAATAGAGAGAGTACAGAGGAGATTTACTAGAATGTTGCCTGGGTTTCAGCAACTAAGTTACAGAGAAAGGTTGAACAAGTTAGGGCTTTATTCTTTGGAGCGCAGAAGGTTAAGGGGGGACTTGATAGAGGTTTTTAAAATGATGAGAGGGATAGACAGAGTTGACGTGGAAAAGCTTTTCCCACTGAGAGTAGGGAAGATTCAAACAAGGGGACATGACTTGAGAATTAAGGGACTGAAGTTTAGGGGTAACATGAGGGGGAACTTCTTTACTCAGAGAGTGGTAGCTGTGTGGAATGAGCTTCCAGTGAAGGTGGTGGAGGCAGGTTCGTATTTATCATTTAAAAATAAATTGGATAGTTATATGGATGGGAAAGGAATGGAGGGTTATGGTCTGAGCGCAGGTATATGGGACTAGGGGAGATTATGTGTTCGGCACGGACTAGAAGGGTCGAGATGGCCTGTTTCCGTGCTGTAATTGTTATATGGTTATATGGTTATATGGTTATGTGCAGTTCGGATTACCACAGTGGTAAGAACGGGATTGCACTGGAGAGGAGATTTCATTTATGAGGAGAGACTGGATAGACTGAGTTTGGTTATCTTGGGCCACAGGGGGCTGAGAAGAGACCTGACAGAACTATACAAAATTATGAAAGGCACTGATAGATTAGGTAGTAAGAAACATTTCCTCCTAGTAGATGTCCAAGACCAAAGGACATAGAATCTTTTCCCACATAGGGTGGTTGTAATTTGGAATGCACTGGCTGAGGTGGTGGTAGAAAGCAGGTGCTCTCGTGGCATTTGAGCATAAGAATAACCAGTCGAACCACCCAAACATACGGTCCTAGTTAATAGGATTAGTACAGACAGGTGCTTGATGGTCTGCATACACAAGGTGGGCCGCGGGTTTATTTCTGCGGTGCTCTATGACTCTATGGTGTGAGATGGTATATTTTGGGAGTGAACATCAGGAGAACTGCACAGTTTTTTTCATATCACAAAAAGGATATTAAGACACTGAAATTGAGTGTAACAAATATTTACTGGAATGATACACCAATTGATAGGTAAAACTAGGTTGAACAGAAATGATTGACAAATGATCTATTAAGAGGTTTTTGAGGTTTTTGTAGGTTAGATATAGATAACTAGATTTGTAGGGAATTTAATATCGGAGCTATTAATAAAAGTGTCTAAAACTACTAATAATTCCAACAGGGTATTCAGAAGAAACGTCTTTACACAGAAACCAGTCATAATACGGAACTCATTGCCTCAAGTAATGTTTTGAGACCAATAGTATTGTTGTATTTACAGGAAATGCTATATAAGTACATGAGGGTAAACAGAAAGGAAAACTATTAAGTTGCAGTGAATTTAAATTAACATGAAAGGTGCAGCAACATTTTTTTTTCCTTTTGCATTAGAATCGAGATATCTGATTTGGTAGTGATAGAACAGCAACAATTAGATTCTATTACTTTGTAAGTGATCAGATTCTAAATTATATTTAACCTGAATCATATCACACTTGGGGATAACTCGCGATTTTTGAAAATGTGTCAGTGGATAATTTTAGATCTAGTCAAAAGGTCTTCAATTTAATATTTCATCCACGAGACACCACTTTGAACAGTCTGGGACATCCACTGCACTACCCTACAGTATCAATCTAGACCATTGATTGACCTTTCAAACTTCTGACAGAAAGAACTACTGCACTATCAGCTGAATCTGGCTGACATTAAATGGTGTAGATGGGGGGAAATATACTTTTAACTTTTTACTTCACAAGCTAAAGAGCATTTTGACAAATCATTTAAACTAAACTCCACTTCCTTTTCCAACCTGTTTATGATCCAGATATACTGTTACGCTCTAGTGGTAATACCTGCTTTGCAGTTCAAGGATTATTGCACCAAAAGGATATAGTACGATGAGCTTCTGCAGCAGCTCCGTTGATGATACATTGAAGCGGTGCATTGACAGAGTTACCTGCAAGAGGTGGCTGCTTCGACATAGGTTCCCATCTGCATCTGTTGGGAGAGAAAAGATTATTATGATTTGGTACACAGGCTCACTGATGTCTTCCTCGTCATTTATGCAAATATGACTATTCGCCTTCAGTATGAAAACTTTGGTTTTAGTTCAATGATTTTGCGAGTAGGTCCTTTCATTAAATCTGTGAGTTTTAAGATTAAAGACAATGGAAAATGGCATGCTACTCATGGAAGTACTTCACTATACTGCAAAGTCAGGCACTGAAGTGGGTCAACACTATTAGCTCCAAACAGACAAAATTGACGGTGCTATTGTATGGACTGATCTCACATCTAAAAATGAACAAAATGTTACAAAATTAGAAAGTACCTTGTTCTATTCTCACTCTTTTTTGTATGCTGAAAGCAGTATTTTATAAAACAAATTCAGGGTTGACCAAAAAATTAAAATTAATTCTCTTCCAAATCGCACACCATCCTAAAAAGCCAGAAGATGGGGAAGCTTTTAAAGAACAACAGAAGGTAACTAAAAAGGCAATATGGGCAGAAAAGATTAAATACGAAGGTAAGCTGGCCAATAATATAAAAGAGGATAGATAGCAAGACTTTCTTCATTTATATAAATAGTAAGAAAGAAGCAAGAGTGGAAGTTGGACCACTGGAGAATGATGCAGGAGAATTGATAATGGGGAATAAAGAAATGGCAGATGAGTTGAATAATTTTTTTATAATCAGTCTTCATAGTGGAAAACACCAGCAACGTGCCTGAAATTCATGAGAGTCAGGGGGTGGAAGTTACTGGACTGGCTATTACGGGAGAAGGTGCTTGGGAAGCTGAAAAGGCTGAAGGTAGATAAGTCACCTGGACCAGATGGACTGGGCCCTAGGGTTCTGAAAGAGGTGGCTTTAGAGATTGTGGAGGCATTGACAATGATATTCCAAGAATCACAAGAGACAGGAGTGGAAACTTGCCAATATTGCCCCGCTGCATAAGAAGCAAACAAAGCAGAATAGTTGGAACTATAGGCCGGTTAGTCTGACCGGTGGTTGGTAAGATTTTAGAGTCCATTATAAAGGTTGAGGTTACTGAGTACTTAGAAGTTCACGATAAAATAGGCCAAAGTCAGCATGGCTTTGTGAAGGAGAGGTCTTGCTTGACATCTGTTGGAATTCTTTGAAGAAATAAATGGCAGGACAGACAAAGGAGAGTCAGTAGATGGTGTTTACTTGAACTTTCAGAAAGCCTAGGGTGCCACATGTGAGGCTGCTAAGGAAGATGAGAGCCCAAGGTATCAGATACTAGCATGGATAGCAGGTTGGCAGGGAAGTGGCAGATGGAATATAGTGTAGCAGAGTGTGGAGTCATGCATTTTGGTAGTAGGAATAAAGGCGTACACTATTTTCTAAATGGGGAGAATCCAGAAATCGGAGGTGCAAAGGGACTTGGGAGTGCTGGTGCAGGATTCCCAAAAAGTTAATCTTCAAGTCGAATGGGTAGTAAAGAAAGCAAACTTAATGCTAGCATTTATTTAAAGAGGGTATGCAAAAACAGGGTTGTAATGCTGAGGCTCTAAAAGGCGCTGGTAAGGCCACATTTGGAATACTGTGAGCAATTTTGGGCACTATATCTGAAGAAAGATGTGCTGGCTCTGGAGAGGGGTCAGAGGAGGTTTACAGGAATGATCCCAGGAATGAGTATGTTAACCTATGATGAGCGTTTGTCGGCACTGGGCCTGTACAGCTGGAGTTTAGAATAATGAAGGGGGACCTCATTGAAACATACAGAATAGTGAAAGACTTGGATAGAGTGGATGTGGAGACGATGTTTCCACGTGGGAGAGTCTAGGACTAGAGGTCATAGCCTCAGAATTAAAGGACGTTCTTTTAGGAAGGAGATGAGAAAACATTTTCTTTACAGAGGGTGGTGAATCTGTGGAATTCTTTGCCGTCAGTGGATATTTTTAAGGCAGAGATAGATGGATTCTTGAATAGTACAGGTGTCAGTGGTCATGGAGAGAAGGCATGAGAGTGGGGTTAGGAGGGAGAGATAGATCAATTATGATTGAATGACGGAATAGACTTGATGGGCCGAATGGCTTAATTCTACACCTAACACTTATGACCTATGACCTAACTTTGAAATACATTGCCAGTCCTTCTGAGTGTAAATCTCAGATCTATAGTAATATCTTCAGCAAAAGGGCTGCAGCAATTGAAGCTAGCAGTTTACCATCACCTACACAGGGGTAATTAGGAACAGGCAATAAGTAAGATGCCATATTACATAAATTAATGGCAGCTCATTCCATACAACCATGATACTGTGGAAAAACTCCAATCTCCTTTACATTTTGAGGCGGCGCGACTCACTGTTGCAGCGGCCCCTACAGCCTGTCTGTCTTTTTTTTTATTTTTTGTCTAGTTAAATGTAGTTGTTTGTGTTTTTTAATAGTTTTTTTAACTGTGTATATGTGGGGGGCGGGGGGGGAAGGGGGAAACTTTTTAAAATCTCTTCCCTGTACGTGAGACCCGACCTTTTTCCTGTCGGGTCTCCGTTGTCGTTGGGGCCTAGCACCGTGGACCGGCCTCCAGCCTGAACGACCTGGGGGCTCCAGTCACGGAGCCTGCGGAGCTGCGGACTTACCATCGTGGGGCTGGCTGGCCTCGGAGCGTGGGGAGCGGTGGTGATTCGCTGCTGCGGCCCGACCACGTAGCTCGGAGGCTCCAGCTGCAGCTCCAGTGAACTGTCGGGACATCGGGAGCTCGCGGGTCCGGGTGGAGAGACCGCTTTCCGGAGCTCCCGCAACGCGACTTCTCTAGCCCGAGTCGCAGGGTTGGAACGACCCGGAGCGGGGTCGCGCATCGCCCGGCGCGGCTTCATGGCCGTGGGACATTCCAGCGCCCGCCGGGGGCTCCAACTTTTGTGACATTTAGACCGGGAGCGGGGCCGTACATCGCCGTGGGACTTATCATCGCCCGCCTGGGGCTTGGACATCGGGAGAGAAATGGAAAACAGGGGAGAGAAAAGACTTTGCCTTCCATCACAGTGGGTTCATTGTGATGGATGTTTTTGTAAATTGAATTGTGTGTATGCCTGTAGGAGATTGTCTTTGTATGGCTGTGGAAACGGAGTTTCGTTTGAGCCTCACTGAGGTTCAAATGACATGTAATAAATATTGATTGATATTGATTTTTCCCCTCTCACCTTAAACCTATGCCATCTAGTGTTAATTTCTGGGATACTCTATCTCATCAATGCACCTCATAATCTTATACTTCTATAAAATTACTGTCAACCTCAGAAATCACCAGTGTGAACAAATTCAGAATATTCAATGTCTCCTTGTGGTTAAAGCCTTAATTCTAGGTGACGTCCTGGTGAAAAAAGGAGAGGTGCTGGAGGAACTCAATGTGTCAGGTGGAGAGAATTGAACAGTTGATATTTCAGGTCGAGATTCTTCATCTGAACTGAAAGAGTAGAGTTTCCAGTATAAAAGGGTTGGGAGAGGGTGGATTAAGCTGGCAAGCAATAGGTGGATCCAGGTGAAAAGGGGTTGATAGGTAGATATGGGTCAGGTGGGGGAAGGAAGGGAAGGGAAGGTTGGAGATAGTGACACAACTGGGAGGTGATAGGTGAAGACATACTGGTTTGGTGCAAGGAGTTAGGGTGGTCATGGTGGGCTGTTAATCAAATTGGAAGCCCTTATCCAGTAGTGTGCTGGAGGGATCAGTGCTCAGTCTACTGTTGTTTGTCTTCTATATTTACAATTTAGATGACAATGTTCATAACAACATTAGTAAGTTTGCAGATGACTCCAAAAGTGGTGACATAGTGAAGAGAGCTATCTAAGATTACAAAATGAATGAGCTGAGGAAGTGGGCTAAGGAATGTAGTGGAACTTACTTGGATAAGAGCAAGGAGTTGCATTTTGTTAAGTTGAACTGGGGCAGGACTTGCAGAATATATGGTAGGGCCCTGTAAAGTGTTGCAGAGCAGAGAGACCATGGGTTGTGGTACACATTTCCCTGAAAGTGGTGTCACAAGCAGACTAGGTGATGAAGAAGGTGTTTGACATGCTTGCCTTCTTTATTCAGGGCACTAAATATAGGAGTTTTGCCATCATGTTAAAAATGTACAAATCGTTGGTGAGACTGTATTTGGAGTATTGTGTGCCGCTCTGGTTGCCCAGCTATAGGAAGGCAGAGAAAGCTGTAAGAAAAATTCACAAGGATGTTCCCACGGCTGGAGGGATTTAAGGTGTAAGTAGAGGCTGGATAGGAGATTGAGGGGTGACCTTACAGAAGTGTATACAATCGTGTGGGACATAGATAAAGTAGATGATCACAATCTTTTTCCCAGGGTAAGGGCGCCTAAAACTAGAGGGCATAGTTTTACGGTGAGAAGGAAAGGATTTAAAAGGGACCTGAGACAAACTGTTCACATGGTGGACCATAGGTATATAGAACGAGCTGTCAAAGAAAACTGTTGAGGCAAGTATAATTACAATGTATAAAAGACATTTGCACAGGTTGAGAGGATATGGTCTTAACATAATTGAACAGTTGATATTTCAGGTCGAGATTCTTCATCTGAACTGAAAGAGTAGAGTTTCCAGTATAAAAGGGTTGGGAGAGGGTAGATTAAGCTGGCAAGCAATAGGAAAATGGGACTAGCTCAGAAGATATATTGGTTGACATGAGTTGGACCGAAATACCAATTTCCTGGGGAAAAGACCTATCTCCATGCTGTTAACACTTTGGATCTAAGAAGCGTATGACCCTCTGCCTTCTTTCATCAAGGCAATTTTATATCTAGTTTGCAACATTTCTTGGATCCAGTGTGCTTTAACCGTGCAAGATCTTGTCAAAAACTTTGCTAAAGTCTATGTAAATAATGTCTACCACTCTTCAATAATTTAGTAGAGTGGGAGGTTTGCCATTACTTTCAGTGTTGTTGCTTAGTACATGCATAAGGAAAGAAAATGTTCTATCAAATTCTAATATTGTTAGTCATGGAAGCAATTATCATTCTGTAGCAAAAGAAAAAAGCTTTATTTGCACAGGTCCCATAGGCTGCATCGTTACATCAGTTAGTCATCATGGATGTTCTCCATATTGTACTTTATTGAATGTGATCTTTGTAGTCCATTTTAATGGCACCCGTAACCTCCCAGCTTATCCAGTATCTACTTCTGCTTTTTAAAAAATAATTAAAGATTCTGCTTGCATCAAACTTTGAGGAAGAGAATTCCAAAAGCTGTTGATGCTCTGAGAAAAATAATCATGCACCAGGATATTCTGATCCCACTGCATCTCAGAACTTTACAATCTTTCATCATTATAGGTTAAAGGCTTTTTTGATATTTTTCCTGCCAAAGTGGACAATTTCACATTTTCCCACATTATATTCCATTTACGAGATCTTTGCGTATTCACTTAACTTTCTTCTTTATAGCCTGTTCAAACCTGCATTCAGTGGCCCCGATGTAGCTTCCTTTACACGGCGAGACCAAGTGTACACTAAAAGACTGCCTCGCCTAATATTTGCACTTTGTGCTCCAAGACCTGCTGAATTTCACCTTTGCTAACCATTTTAACTTCCCTTCCCATTCCTCTACCAATCCATCTGTCCTTGGCTCCCCCCATTGCTGGAGGAGAGCCACAACCAAACTGGAGGAACAGTATCTCATATGGCACTTGGGTAGTGTACAACCATATGGTATGAACATTGAGTTCTCCAATTTCAAGTAATACCCCAACCCCCTTCTCTTTCCCATGATCCCCATCCAACCACTCCAGTGCACACACACCAGTCACACCAACTTCCAACCCCTCCCCATTACCCTGCTCCTCCCCATCCTTCGTACACTTGTCTCCCATTCCCAAGTCCCCAGTTTCCTTTTTATTCCCTTTCTTTGCCCTCCTCTGTCCCCTTCCACCCATATCCCTCTCTTCAAGCTTTACATTTCATTCCTCCTTTTTCCTTATCTGACACCTTTTTGTCTCCTTTTCATCTATAGCCTTTATCACTTATTCCACTCATTTTCCACCCCTCCCTCACCTGTATCCACCTATCACGCCAGACTTTGCCCTGGTCCCACCTCTCTTTTCCAGCTTTCTCCACCCTACAATCATTTTGAAGAAGGCCCAAACCAAAACCTCGTCTATCCATTTCCTCCACAGATGTTGCCTGACATACTGAGTTCCTCAAGCACTTTGGGTGTTGCTCAAGTTTCCAGCACTTGCAGTCATCTTTATAGCCTCCTTTTGTTCAATTCATCTTATTTTACTATTTGCCTTTATGTCATCAGCAAAGTAAAAAAATACCTTTGATTCTTTCTTCCAAGTCATTTACATTCATTGTGAACCACTGAGGCCCCAGAAACAATCCCAGTGGCACACCACTCATCATATCCTGCCCACCAGAAAAATACTCGTTTATGCCTATTCACTGTTTTCTATTATCCATGCAATTATCCATACCAATAGGTTATATCCTGGACCAATTTGTCAAGTGTGTCTAATTTTCATATGCATTGGAACCAGAACAATTACATTTTTTCTTGCTGCAGATTTACTATTCTAGAATAGCAAATTATTCTATAAATTATTCTAGAAACAAAGACCATGATAGTGCAAACCAAAGTATGTTGCCAGTCCATAGCAATATAGTGCTGAAGTGAGATTGTCTTTAGGATTGTTCAGGGTGGTTCAAGAGCCTGGTGGTTGATGGGAAGAAGATGTTTTGAACCTGGAGGTCATGGTTCTCGGGCTCATGTACTTTCTTCCCAGTGGCAAGAGTGAAGTGAGAGCTTGGCCAGGCTGATGTAGGCCTATGATGATATTGGCTGCCTTTGAGAGGCAGAATTTAATGGAGGGGAGGTCATTGAACCATCTTGGGGAACGGCTGCTAACCAGCAGCCGTCCGTTTAATTCACTTTTTTTTTGTAGTTCTAGTGAGTCCTGTGTTTTGTTTGTGGGAGAAATAGACTTTTTAATGTGGGGGGAAGGGGGTAACTATATTTCTAGGTCCCTACCTGGTCGGTGAGGCAGCTTTTTCTCCGGGCTGCCCCGTCGACCCGTCCTCGTGGCCTACCAGCGGGCGTGGAGCGCCGTTTCCTGGCGGGGGACCACCCAGCACCTCGGCTTCGGTGGCGGCACAGCGCTGGAGCGCTATCGCGGAACGGAGCAGGCGATGCCTTGTCTGGGTCGCCGCGCTGGATCGACGCGCTGGAGCTCCGGTGTGCTGTGACCGCCGAGTTCAACACCTCCGGGCTGCGGGTCTGCGGAGCGGAGCGGGCGGCGCCGACTTCAACATCGGGAGCCTGGGAGCTCCAAACCGGCGCGGCCTTGTCGGCTTCGGAAGCCGCGGTCTCCGGTAAGGAAGCGGCCGTTCCAGGTGGCCCAGCCGTTGAGAGGACTCTCCCGACGCCGGGGCAACAGCACCCGGCGAGAATGGCCAGGAACATCGGGCCTCCGTAGAGGCAATAGCTGAGGCCTCAATAGGCCTGACTTTGGGAGAACTGGGGATGGGGACTGGACATTGTGCCTTCCCCCACAGTGGTAACCATTGTGGGGGGATGATTTTTGTGTGTAAGTGATTATTTTAGTTTGTGTCCAAGATGGCTGTCGGAAGGGAGAGTGTACGCTGGCGCGGTTTAGCTGCCGCTGCTCTCTCTTCACATTGTGTTTTTGATTTTTTTGTCTTTGGATCGAATTCTGTCTTTAATTTGTGTATTGGTGATGTCTTTATTATTTATTTTACTCCGATTATATGTTTTTTACTCTTGTTAAATTCTGTAAGGTGTCCTTGAGACTTTTGAAAGGCGCCCACAAAGAAAATTTATTATTATTATTATTGAACAGGCAATGTCCACCACTTTCAGCAGCAAACTTTGAGGAAGATAATTCTTGAGCATTCAAACCAGGCCAAGGAAACCAGTCATTTGGCAACATGCCAAATCTCCTCAAACGTCTGAGAAAGCAGAGGCATTGGTGAGCTTTTGTTGTTATTGCATGAAAGGCCTCAGGACAGATCATCAGACCTCTTTCATCTCATGTGCTAATCCCAGGACAGATCATCAGACATCTTCCATTAAAGATGGTGTTAGGGTGTGATGACTTTATGCCAGCAACTGAGCAGACAATATTAGATATAACACTTTTTAAACCACCATTTTCCACAAAGACCTTTGATGCAGCATCTTTATCAAATGCCTTCTGGAAATCTAAAAATAATACATCTACCAGTTCCCTTTCATTCCTTGTTCATTCTACAAAAGAACTCCAATAAAGTGGTCAAACATGCTCTACTTTTCACAAAACCAAATAAGAATTTTCTTAATCATCTTGAATTTTTTCTAAATGCTTTAATAATAGCTTCCAACACTTTAATTATGACAGATATTAAGCTAACCGCCCTGTAGTTTCTTGCTTTGTCTCCCTTTTTGAATTAAGATACATTTGCAATTTTCCAGCTCAATGGAACTTTACCAAATATAGGCAATTTTAGAAAATTTGATGTTTTATTATATATCTCTCACTAGCTACATCTGTTATTGAATGACTTAGTTACTATTACAGAGTAATGCAATTACATCATTTTCATACATTTTCTAATTTAACCAATGCATTTAATAGATACATGAACTTTTAGAACCATAGCATTGTACCCTCGTGTGCAGCATGAAAAATAAGTGGGACTAATACAAACTTAAAAGGTTTGCGTTGGCTAATAATTTAGTTGATATCACTATCTGAGAAATTGAAAGGGAGTCTGAAGGAGGTGCCCAGTTTGTTGTGAGCCCAAGACGATATCAGCAGCAGAGAAATTCTGAAGGATGTTTCAGTCATACATTCTATGATACGATACAATAGAACTTTATTTATCCCGAGAGGGATATTGATCTGCCAACAGTCATAAAAACACAAAATACATGAAACATTAAATTAAAATGACGAGTGGAAAGACTTGGGGTATGTGCAAGGATTGGGGAGGGGTGGAGGGGGGGGGGGGGGGGGGGGGGGGGGGAGTCAGTCTCTGTCTGTCCCACGACAGAAGGGGGAGGGGTTGTAAAGTTTGATAGCCACAGGGAAGAAGGATCTCCTGTGGCATTCTGTATTGCAACTTGGTGGAGCCAGTCTGTTGCTGAAGGCACTCCTCGGGTTAACAGGTGTGTCATGTCATCTCGAGATGGGGCAGGCATGCTGATGGACTTGAATAGAGTATTTTCACATGTTTTATCTGCAATAATGAGGCAGGTATCAACCACATACTTGACTGCTATGGACTGCAGCAATTCCGATATGGCTGAATGATCCAGCAGGGCATACATCATAGAAACATAGAAAATAGGTGCAGGAGTAGGCCATTTGGCCCTTCGAGCCTGCACTGCCATTCAATATGATCATGGCTGATCATCCAACTCAGTATCCTGTACCTGCCTTCTCTCCATACCCCCTGATCCCTTTAGCCACAAGGGCCACATCTAACTCCCTCTTAAATATAGCCAATGAACTGGCCTCAACTACCTTCTGTGGCAGAGAATTCCAGAGATTCACCACTCTCTGTGTGAAAAATGTTTTCCTCATCTCGGTCCTAAAAGATTTCCCCCTTATCCTTAAACTGTGACCCCTTGTTCTGGATCAAACCAGACAACTCTTCCAGACTCCTGACTGAAATGATAAATGTGCCATATTGTATGATATCTTCAACAAACTGATAAATGGAGGAAGCATTGTAGCAATACAACTGGTCTGTGATGGAGAAACTTCTTGTAATAAAATATCCAGGTGGGCGGCCCAATGGCACAGCAGTAGAGTTGCTGCCTTACAGCACTTGCAGTGCCAGAGATCCGATGTCGATCCCGATTACGGGTGCTGTCTCTACGGAGTTTGGATGTTTTCCCCATGACAGCGTGGGTTTTCTCCAAAATCTTTGGTTTCATCCCACATTCCAAAGACGTACAGGTTTGTAGGTTAATTGTATACTTGCTATAAGTGTAAATTGACCCCCACCGTGTGTGTAGGCTTGTGTTAATGAGCGAGGATAGCTGGTTGGTCTGGACTCGGTGGGCCGAAGGGCCTATATCTCTAAACTAAGCTAAACTATAGGTCAATAGAGAGGCAATTGGTGACTCCTGATTAGTTTGATTAACTGAGAGATCACCAATGAGACGACATCAAATAGACGCAGTAAGCCACAAAGATAACATAAATGGAGATTGGCAAGATAGCTCAGACAACACAATCTTTATTTTTTACTATATATTTGACCCGATGAAAATCCTTTCACAAAATATTACTTTGTTGCACAGAAAAGCATTTACTTTACAATAGTAAAGTAAAAGCTATTCTGTGCAACAGTAATATTTTGTTTAGTCTTAAAGTAATATACCTTTATCGTACTGTTAATAGATGTTGTTCATTCACAATGATCACAATTATCTGCAGTAGAAATAAAAAATGTATAATGTTCTGCAGTCTGATCTAATAAATAAATCAACACGTCAGGCTCATAACTGACGGTCAGCCTCAGAAAACTTGGTTAATTTAAATTACTCCATCAACACTAAAGTGAAACATAAAAATATAAAATATGAAGTATAAACAGTGAATAAAATAGTAATAGATATGTTTTTTTACATTTTTAAGTATGAAAAAATGTCAATGGAATCTCATTTGGTTGTCTTTAGCAATGATATGCTGGAGTATTGTGTTCAGTTTTGGTCACCCTGCTATCGGAAAGATGACATTAAGCTGAAAGAGTGCAGAGAAGATTTACAAGGATGTTGCTAGACTCGATGGCCGGAGCTATAGGGAGATATTGGGTAGGCTAAGACTTTACCGAGAGACTAAGAGACTGAGGGATGATCTTATAGAGGTAAATAAAATCACGTGGAATAGGTGGGTGAATGCACTTTGTCTTTTTTCCCTAGAGTTAGGGAATCAAGAACTAGAGGTCATAGATTTAAGGTGAAAGGGGAGAGATTTAATAGGGATCTGAGGGGCAACTTTTTCACATCGAGAGTGTTGGATATATTGAAGCTGCCAGAGGAAGAAGTTGAGGCAGGTACAATAACATCAGTTAATAGACATTTGGACTAGGTACATGAATAGGAAAGGTTCAGAGCAATATGGGCCTGGCCCGGGTAAATCGGACTAGTTTGGATGGGGCATCATGGTTGGCATGGACTAGTGGACTGAAGAGTATCGACCCGAAACGTCACACATCCTTCTCTCCAGAGATGCTGCCTGTCCCGCTGAGTTACTCCAGCTTTTTGTGTCTATCTAGTGGGCTGAACGGCCTGTTTCTGTGTATATGACTTTAAAACTCCGAGTCCTATACTCCAGCTATTTCTTTATATATGCTATTACCACTGTTAGAAAAACAACTTGAAAAGAACACACCAATGAATCCATGTGTAAATTAGTTTTCCAGTCTGGTGCTAAATCACACTGGAAAAATATGAGATAAAAATTAGTTTATGTTTCTCGTATCAGGAGGTTAAAATATAAACTTGTCTTCAGCAGCCATCAACTATGAACTTCTGAGGAATACTGAGATTTGTTTTAACTTTGGGATGAAAAGTAGTCAATTGCATCATGGATTGTCACATTTATGGGATTTTGAAATTATTTCCTGTAACACATTGCTACTATTTCTGTTGATATAAATTGATAAACATTTTAATGAAGTTAATGCTAAGTTAAGCATTTTAAATATTTTTGAATTCCAAAGTATATTTTATGAAACAACATGTAAATAGCAAATGATTAAGGGAAATGTTCTGGATTTGCAGAATTGAATGAACAATTTTTCAAAGAAAATGTAAAAGCTACAAATAACTAAGATTGACATGATCTATACAGCTACTCTCAAGATAAAATAACCAAGAATGTTTTATATAAGGTATGCAAAAATGTAAACCACAATATGTAAAAGCTCTAAAGCATCTTAGAGCCTTGAGGATACATGCCACATTCTATTTAAAACTATGAATGTCTTTTTGTTTTATCACGATTATGTTTGCTGAGAAATCCAGAATATTACTGGTGTTACTTTGCTATTTTCATGGGTTAATGGAGAGTGAAAGTCAGTAGAAGGCTGAGTATCATTGAGTGGGAGTGAATAGATTGTCACTGTTGCATAAGTGTTGTCACGTGACTCATGCTAGGGCACGGCTTTTCTATTTTAACAGTGAGAGTGAAAAGACTTTGGAATTCATTAATATTAAAAGGCTTTGTTTGTGTTTTTCACATCTGCCGTAGCTTGAGAATGAAGGAGAGAATGTTTTTGCAAATATCTTGCCCCATATGCAGGCCATTCCATAATTTTGTGTTAAAGAATTGATTAATACTAAAAGTCAGACATGTTTCTTTAAAAAGATAACTAAATGTAGTAAGAAAAATACCTTTCTTAATAAAAGTGATGATTATAACGGCCTTCTGCTATAAAAAAACTATTTTTTTTAAGCAAGTTGTTTGCTTCTCATTGTACTTGTGTGATATCACAGTAAATATCATCATAGAGTAAGAGATACAACTGAAAGGAAAGAGACCCTTCGGCCTACCAAGGCCAACCATCAAGCAACCATTTTTTTTACACTAATGCTACCCTAGCCCATTTTGCTCTCCCCAAATTCCCATCAGCTTTCAGTCATCTACACACTGAATGTAATATAAAGTGGCCAACTAACTGATTATACCAATCCCAAACTTTTGGGATATAGGAGGAAACCATAAAACTAGAGGACACCCACATGCTCACATACAGATGCAAAATGCACACCAATAGCATCAGAGGTCAGGATTGAATCTGTGTCAAGGACCTGTGAGGCAACTGCTATAGTTCATGTTCAAGTTCACATTTATTTGTCATATGCACAAATTAAGGTACAGTGAAACCATACATGTTCTACATCTTTATATGTGCCATTTAAGAATGGTTTATTCTGATCGTTTCAATACTAAGAAACTCCATTATCAAGAAGCCATAGCAAAGTAAAATACATTTCAGACAAAACAAATTGTGCTGGACATTAAGCTCCACATTGGCCTTTCCTATTCCCTTCCTATCCTACCCACTTTTCTTACCAGTCCCTTTTCTCCCATCTGTTCACCATGCTTGCCCTTAAGAGTATGAATGCTATCTGATTTGATTGTTCAATTTACCAGTACATTCCTCATTCCCACATCAGGTTGTTTTAATGCTAGAAGAAATTCCACCTCTATTTTTTTTATTTGATGCACCCTTGTTTAAGGACCACCTGCATACCAAAAGAGTTTCTTCATGACTAACCTTTTGAAAACGTTTTAAATTTAAAATACTTTCTCCCATCTTCTCCTTTACAAAGAGCCTGAACAATCTAGTTTAACCCAGTGCAGGTTTTTAGGTTAGCTTGTGCTGTCTAGGGATTAAGCAGCATGAAAGTGACTTGTAATTAAGTTACTCTATCTATTATGAGGTTTCTTGCTGAAGACATTTTTTCTGCCTAGTGGTTATTGCTGATGTTTACGATCGAATATATCATTAGAATTAGTGCATACAAAGCTTTCCTCCAATTCCATACTAGGACAATGTTGTTTCCACTTGACATCCTGCTCCTAACTGCTCAGAATCTCTGTCAGGAGGAGCTTTAAAGCTCTGACACAATGCAATGGTAGGCTTCGATAAAGTACATCAGGAAGTATAAACAATCTCCCAGATGTACTAGTGGCCCAAGGACCTAGGGTGACGGAGGAACTGAAGGAATATTACTATATGCATTAATGTTTTAGATGAAGGGATTAAAAGTAATTAGCAAATTTGCAGATGACTCAAAGCTGGGTGGCAGTGTGAACTGTGAGGAGGATGCTATGAGTATGCAGGGTGACTTGGGCAGGTTGGGTGAGTGGGCAGGTGCATGGCAGATGCAGTCTAAATGTGGATAAATGTGAGGTTATCCACTTTGGTGGCAAGAATGGGAAGGCAGATTATTATCTGAATGGTGTCAAGTTAGGAACCGGGGAAGTGCAATGAGATTTGGATGTCCTTGTTCATCAGTCATTGAAAGTAAGCTTGCAGGTACAGCAGGCAGTGAAGAAAGCTACTGGCATGTTGGCCTTCATAACAAGAGGAGTTGAGTATAAGAGCAAAGAGGTCCTTCTGCAGTTGTACAGGGCCCGTGTGAGACCACACCTTGAGTATTGTGTGCAGTTTTGGTCTCCAAATTTCAGGAAGTACATTCCTGCTATTGAGGGAGTGCAGCGTAGGTTCACAAGGTTAATTCCCGGGATGGCGGAACTGTCATATGTTAAAAGAATGGAGCGACTAGGCTTGTATACACTGGAATTTAGAAGGATGAGAAGGGATCTTATTGAAACATATGAGATTATTAAGGGATTGGACACTTTAGAGGCAGGAAACATATTCCCGATGTTGGGGGAGTCCAGAACCAGTTTAAGAATAAGGGGTAAGCCATTTTGAACGGAGATGAGGAAAAACTTTATAACCCAGAGAGTTGTGAATCTGTGGAATTCTCTGCTTCAGAAGGCAGTGGAGGCCAATTCTCTGGATGCTTTCAAGAGACTGATAGAGCTCTTAAAGTTAGTGGAGTCAAGGGATATGGGGAGAAGGCAGGAACGGGGTACTGAATGTGGATGATCAGCCATGATCACAGTGAATGGCTCGAACGGCCGAATGGCCTACTCCTGCACCTATTGTCTATTGAAGTAGCAAAGTATTGCTAGGTCCAAATTATAGCTTAAGACAAAAAGCTTCATTTGCTTAAACTCAAAAAAAAAAACTGCTTATGGTCATGCAGCACCTCTGAAGGGAGAAATAGTTAATGGTTCAGGTTGATTACCTTTTATCAATACTTTTACTGGAATTATATCTGTCTCCTGAAGATACCAAAAACTGAAGGGTTTTGCAGAGATCTAAAAGGAATGCTAACATTTTCCTTTCACTTACAGTACATCTTTTAGCAACAGTGGCTGAACCTTCATCTTCATTGACTATTTAGTATTGCACTAGAAAGTCTCCCGATTAATTTACACTAGAAGAATGAGAGTTACCAGGACTGAGAGATGACTTGCTGGACTTTGAATGTTGATATCATTGCCATCAGTGTTGTGCACAAATGTTTCCCCAGTGATCAAACACCAGGTTTCATCTGCATTAGGCATTGGGCCATAGTTATTACATTCTAGCCCTTCAGCTCTGGATGGTAATCTGTTCAAATATTTAATAAACATACTGCAATCGTACAGAAGCGAAGTCTTCTACACTTAACATTGAACTCAGTAATTTCAGGTAATCAGTTATTCTAGTTGTGTTTCAATAGTCACTTTATTTTTTCCTCTTGAGATAATTACGGAATTTACTTCTCCTATTTACACTTCTCCCAAACTTACCCTTTATTTTATTCACCAGCCGTTCTACATCAGCTGGCTCTATCACCACTCATCGTGTAAATTCTGCCTAAACCCCATCAAACTTTTTGTTTTCTCTCCCCCTCTCCATTTTCCTCTGTAATTTAGAACTGTTTAATACATTTTTTTCCCCAGTAATAAGAAAAACTCATTAACCTGAAGTATTAAACTCACCTGCTCGGGCTGCATCTATTCAAGGGTCAAATGTTTTAACTAAATTAATTCTGCAGCAGAAAGTTAAAAATCACTGGTTATTGACATTTCTCTGCCAAAGTTCTTTACGTTTTATTCAGGATGTTGAAAGGGTAAAAGAATGAGAGTCAGATTTTCACCATAAAGATGAAGGTAACTAGCAAATAGATCATTATCGACGCTACTGACATATCGCCTGACACTGAGATCAAATACAACATCTGCAGAAGTTTGGTAAGGTGTGGTATGTTTATTTTCTAAGGGGTATTACTGTGAATAATTCTATGTATTAACTTGTTCTTTCATTAAATTGTAACATTACATAACTTTCTGAATTCTGATGTGAAAGGAAATTCTGATCTGTAAGGAACATATGTTCTGCATAAACGCAAGCCAATGACCATTTCCAACAATAGATGGTCAAACCACTTCCTGTTGATGTTCAATGATGGCAGAATCATAAAATCTCCCAACATCAACATCCTCTGAGTTACTGGGTAAAAGATTTAACATGATCCTGGCTAGAAAGACTGGACATTCTGTAGCAAACAACTCACACTCTGACTGTCAAAAACCTTTCCACTATGACCAACAGTATGAAGGAATACACCGCACTTGCCTGGAAAAGTACTGATCTAAAAATCACCTCAAAACAATCCAGAATAAATCTATCCGATTGATTAGCCAATCTACCATACCGACCTTTCACTTTTTCAGTCAGTTGGGCCTGGCTATCTGACCCCGTCCAATAAAATCCAACTAAATAGGTCAGGCTCAGGTCTGGTATCGATAAACAAATTGTAAATTTTCAGGTTCAGGTTGGATGAGTCTGACCAGCTCTTGAGAAGTTAATTCACTAAGGCTCAGTAGTGTGGGACACATTAGGATTGACTTACCTGTAAATAACTGGATAAGTACCTGAAGCAACGCGTGACTTCTTTAGAGATTGCTTACCTGGGCTGAATGTTTGATCATGAGAATATTTATCATGATCCATGTAACAGCTAGGTTTTATCTATATTTGGTAAAATGATTGCAGTCTTAAATTCAATCATCGAATCACTGAAATCTTGAACACTTAATATCAGTAAGAAGGATACAAAAGCTGTCTTATTTCTTTTGTCTTCCCACTTATGCAACATACCTAAAAGCACCATAACTTTTGTCCAATTAAAGTAGAAGAACAAACCTCATCCCATTTCTGGCATATATTTTAAACATCATAATAATAATAATAATAATAAATTTTATTTTCGGGCGCCTTTCAAAGTCTCAAGGACACCTTACAAAAGTTAACAGAAGAGAAAAAAAACATATAGTCGGAGAAAAATAAATAATAAGGACATCATCAATACACAAATTAAAGAAAGAAATCGTTCCAAAGACACAAAATCAAAAAATCAAAAAACACAATGTGAAGAGAGAGCAGCGGCAGCTAAAGAGCGCCAGCGTCCACTCTCCCTTCCGACAGCCATCTTGGACACAGACTAACATGTTAACTTACACACAAAAAATCATCCCCCCACAGTGGATACCACTGTGGGGGAAGGCACAAAGTCCAGTCCCCAACCCCAGTTCATCCAAAGTCAGGCATATTGAGGCCACCGCTATTGCCTCTACGGAGGCCCGATGTTCCTGGCCGTTCTGGCCGGGTGGTGTTGCCCCGGCGTCGGGAGAGTCCTCACAGCGGCTGGGCCACCTGGAACAGCCGCTTCCTAGCAGGGGGTTGTCGGCTTCCGATGCCGACAGGGCCGCGCCGGGGTGGAGCTCCCAGGCTCCCGATGTTAAGGTCGGCGCCGCCCGCTCCGCTCCGCAGACCCGCAGCCCGGAGGTGTTGATCTCGGCGGTCACATCTCACCGGAGCTCCAGCGCGTCGATCCAGCGCGGCGACCCAGGCAAGGCATCGCCCGCTCCGCTCCGCGATAGCGCTCCAGCGCTGTGCCGCCACCGAAGCAGAGGTGCTGGGCGGTCCCCGCCAGGAAACGGCGCTCCACGCCTGCTGGTAGGCCACGAGGACGGGTCGACGGGCAGCCCGGAGAAAAAAGCTGCCTCACCGACCAGGTAGGGACCTAGAAGTATAATTACCCCCTACCCCCCACATTAAGAAGTCCATTTCTCCAGCTAGGAAGAACAAGACTTACTAAAAACCTTTTTAAAAAATGAATTAAACGGACTGCTGCTGGATAGCAGTCGTTCCCCAAGATGGCTCCTCCTCCATCATTGATATATCTCTCCTTTTCAATAAATGAAGAATAACAATCGAAGAAACGGCTGTGAGTAAACCACCCATTTTCTTCCCTCCTGCTCACAGACCTCTGAACTAATCACCTCTTTCACAACCCCTTCACCGTAGCATTGCCATGTACTCTTACTCTCAAATCTACCTCACTTGGCTATTCCATTACTGTATGGTTAACTTATTTTTTGCACTACTCGCATTTGCATTACAACCTTGCACCATAGTCATACAGTGTGGAAACAGGCCCTTCGGCTCAACTTGCCCACGTTGACCAACATGCCCCATCTACACTGCATTTGGCCCATACCCCTCTAAACCTGTCCAAATGTTTTTTTAAACATTCTGTTTTCACTCATCATTTTATTATTGCATTAATCATGATTGCATATATACTGTTTATTCTGTCAGCATCATGTGAACTAGAAATATCATTACACCCTGGTGTACATGATAATAAATGAAACTGAATTTGAATCTATTGCTCTTACAAAAAAATATGCTTTAAGACAGATTTTCCCCTTGTAGTTGAGATGCTGTTTGCTTGATTTGTTTTTAACGGAACATGAGCAATTTTGAAAAAGTTAATATATATCATACACATGGTCCACTGCTCCCACCTTTGAACTAATTGAGGTTGGTTAATTATGGAACAAATAAGTGAATCGATCTTTGAACTTTCCAGTCAATATGAAAGTTATATGTATAGAGGCTTTCCAGAAATTGGCTGCTTTCATTGCAATATTTTTTCCGGAAATACATTTCAATGAAGTACCAGCATATTAGCAAAATCCAGTTTTGTTCCAAGCCAAGGCAATGCAGTGAAGTAAAAGATTTAAAGGCTCTTACTTTTTTGCTTGGAAGAAGTACACATGTAATGACCTAAAATGCTGTTTATTATTGTGTACTGTGGGCAATGTAATGCAGAAAAGACTGGAATATTGCGGTTTGTAGAAAAGCTTGCTGAATGTTTTAGGAACATCTTTAATAAAACAGTTAATTTGATTGATTACCAAAGCTCAGTTTGGTGCAATAAAGACAAATGCAAATGTAGCTTTTATCCTTCATTTCAGTTTTGTTGCCTTGAATACATATTCAGCAGCAATAGGTCACAGCATGTAACTCGAATGGTTGCTTTTTGTCACCATAGTAACCTTTATCAATTGCCATTTCTTCCCTCCCTTTCATCACTTGGATAAAACTTCCAGCTGCCTCATGACTAAATAATAATGTGGGACTTCGAGTAATAGCCATAAGTCTCTCAGATATTTCCCAGTTCATGATATCAGCCTTGCTATAAAGCCACCATGACTGATGCTGAAATCCACCAGAACAACATTTGTGTACAGCATTTTGTATCCAAGAGTACTGTAATCCCACGAAAAGCAAGTTGCCATAACAACCTGAACTATTGTCAATGTGGCACTTAGGATGCATTTTGCTCAGGAATTAATCTGATAGGGTATGGTATTTCACATTTCCAGACCATAGAATATGTCAGTAGTTATCTCTTCAATGGTATGACAATTGATGTACAGTTAAAATTGTTTTTGAACAGCATTTAAGAGTACATCAGCACTATCAGTATAATAACTGGACAGTGAATGTTTTACAGATTCATACATCTTATAATAGGATTTCCCATGTGACTGTAAGATAACTTTAAAAAATACAAGCATATTACAAATAATGTCTGTCCTGGTTATAATACTTCAGAATATTAATGCAACATTTTCACCATTTTTTGCCGTCAATTTCAAATCATATCCAAACATACTCCAAACTTACCATTGACCTCCAGTAAATCTTTCGCACTCCACAAATTTAAGTATGTAGATTTTTTCCATATTTTTCCTTTTCCTTTCCTAACTTTATTATTTCCTGATGATGCTAACATTATGGAATAATGCTTCTCTGGATGCTAACAGTACCATGGGTTGTCTTTGCAAGCTTGGACAAAACATTGCTTCAATAGACATCTACCAGGGATCCTGCTTGACCACAGCCATATTTAGGTATTCTTTCCATAACCATATAAAGATTTTTATGCATGCCCTAAAGATGAATTTTACACCAGATATTATGTTGATTAAACTGATTAATACACTTGGACAAAGTGCTTATGTGTGGTATTTTGATAAAGTCAGTCCTCTTAAAGTAAACAACTTTATTAAGCTAGTACACAAAGGAGTGCCTGACCCAGGAATTAAAACACAACTCTACAGAATTTAAACCATTCAAGGTTTTAGGTCTCGATTCTGAACTATTTTTGTTAATTGGTCAGTCTTAACCATACAATAAATTATTTCCACTAACTACCACAGTCGCTAGTTCCAAACCTTTATTGCATTTGCCAACAGAAATTAATTTTATTTTAGATTATTCAAAACTGAAGTGTTATTAACATAGGGAAACACTTATGCACTATAGCTGGACTCATCAGCAGAATTGCATTTTATTCCCTTATGTAAGCGACAAAATGATTACTACAGACAGCAAATTAAATGTCATGCAAATTGAATACAGTAAGAAGGTTTAGAATATGGTCGGTATGGGAATTCTGAAGGCAGGGTGGCGCAGTAGGTGGTATTAGCTTGTGTCTCTTGTATTTATGGTGGTTTGCATCTGATTCATGCTGGAAATTTAAAATGTGTCCAATGCTTAGTGTGTTTTTTAATTTAAAGCTTACAAACAACTAAAAGGGGATTTTAATAAAGTCAACCATTTAATTTCTAGCAGTTAAACTGGTTATTTGAAACAATCTCAATATCAAACATATGGAAATAAAACTAATAGAATAAATAAAATAAGATTTGATACGAATGGTAGAGTAAGTAACGCGTTGTATAAGCAACATGTTGAAGTTGGTGGAAATGTGAGAAAACCCCAGCAAACACAACTGCAGTATCTGCATCTCGTGCCAAGTTGGCTCAGAATTGTTGATTCTGACTTGCTGACTTTATAATGTATCAGAAAAGGAGAGATTCATCTGTGATCCAGTTAACTCTCCTGGTCCCCACTGTGGTAGTAAAAGGGGATAATATTGTCAGGCTGCAAGCTATGTAAATCAAGGATAAAACACATTTCTTCAAGGCTGGGGAAGACTTGGTGGGAAGGCAGGATCCTGTTTGCATGGTCCCTGGAGGAACCAACAAATGGGATAGAATTTTCAAAATAGTATTGCTAATGTCTAAATTAACAAGAACAACCATAAAGGTAATAATTTCTGCATTACAAGCTACATCACATAAAAATTGACAAGGGATACAACATCATAGAGTACACATGGTTAGAAAACCATTGCGGGAGAAAGGGGACTTGATTCACACACATTTGCTTCAAAGTAGGGGAACGAGGAAGACAGTACAATGGATCAGATTTCATTTAAATTGGACTGGAGCAAAGTGTAAATGCAAAAAAATATTTCTAATGATGCAGAAAAAATATTGGCACAAATAAAGATAAATTAGTTTGATTCTACCACAACAGATTTGCATTTACCAGGTGATCAAAGCAGGGAACTGAATAGTCCAGGTTGGCATTCCAGAAAAACAGGCAGAATGATAAGAGGCAGTGGACAGCATCTCTGCAGTGAAGGGTGATGCCAACAAAAATAAGAAAGAACCCAGGGCTGGAAATTGAATCAATTTAGATGAAGATGAAGAATAAAAAAATAGCTCAAAGTCCTTCAGTAATAACTGTGGAGTTGGACAAACTGATCAGTGGGGAAATAAAGTTAAATAATATTTTTTTATTCTTCATCTTCATCTGTGTAATCCACTTCCAGCCTTGGGTTCTTTCTCATTTTTGTCAGCATTATCCTTCACTGCAGAGATGCCGTCCACTGCCTCTTTCCATTCTGCCTGTTGCTGGAATGTCAACCTGGAATATTCAGTTCCCTGCTTTGATCACCTTGTAAATGCAAATCTGTTGTGGCTGAATTAAATCCAACTTATTTATCTTTATTTGTTGACATTCCGGAAAAACAGGCAGAATGGAAAGAGGCGGTGGACAGGATCTCTGCAGTGAAGGATGATGCCAACAAAAATGAGAAAGAACCAGGGCTGGAAGTGGAATCAATCAATCAATCAATCAGCTTTTTTCATCACATACACAATAAAGTGAAGTCAAGTGGAAGTGCATTCAGTCACATACACAATAAAGTGGAATTAATTTAGATGAAGATGAAGAATTATTAAAAAATGCCCCAGGTCCTCCAGTTGGACAAACTGATCAGTGGAGAAATAAAGAAGGCTTATAACAAATGAACTGAAGTATCCACGGGCATTCTAATTTGAGTCCCCAGGACAACGACATGAAATACATTGTCCTTAGCACTCAAATTCCCCTTGCAGAGGAGCAGATGGAAAATAGTCCGATCCCTTGCTCGATGATTAACAAGGGATCACACTATTTGGAATAAAGGATCTGTAATTCTCTCCCTTATGTTCATTCTTTGCTCCAGTCGAATTTAAATGGTATCTGTCTCAATGGACTGGCTTCCTCTTTCCTCTATATTGTGGGAAATTCTTGTCAATCAAATCCCTTTTCTCCCACAATACTCTCAAAGCCATGTGTACTCTGTTATGTTTTATCCTGTGGTGATTTTTATGTGACCACGGGAGCAGCCTAATTTTCATCTGCCCATCTGAAACAGAATACAGAACACTACAGCACAGGAGCAGGCCTTTGGGCCCACAATGTCTGTGTTGAACCTGGTGCCAAATTAAACTAATTATTTCTGCCTGCACATGATCCATACCCTTAATTCATTGCATATTCATATGCCTGATGATAAAAGCCTCTTAATCGTCAAAATGATATCTGCCTCTGCTACTGCCAATGCCTCAGGCGCCTACTCCTCTGTGTAAAAATACTGCCCCAGACATCTCCTTTAAACTTTTCCCATATGCCCTCAAACAATCCAGTCTTTGATATTTCCATCATGGAAAAAAAGATTCTGTCTGCCCTATCTACAGCATGGCTCTCATCATTTAAAAAACTTCAATCAGGTCTCCCCTCAGCCTCTGATGCTCCAGAGAATGCTCCAGGGAAATATTAACATGCTAGGGTAGTTTGTGATCAAAAGGGAAGTGGTTTGGAGTTCTTGCTGAGCATTATGGCTAAACCCTCAGGGCCTGATGGGATTTATCCTAGGTTATTGAGAGAGGGAAGAGAGGAGATTGTAGGGGCCTTGACAAAAATCTTTATATCTTCTCTGGCCACTGTCATGGTTCTAGAGGACGGGAGAATAGCCAATATTGTTCCTTTGTTCAAGAAAGGATGTAAAGATAATCCAATAAATTACAGGTCATTAAGCCTCACGGATATCAAATGGTAAGAAAACTATTAGGATTCCTCAGATTACGATTTACTCTCATTTGGAAGATAGTAGACCAACTTGGGGCAGTCTGTTTGGCCTTGTCCATGGCAGGTCATGTCTCATAAACAACTGAATTTTTTGAGTAGGTGACAAAGGATAAGTCAGAAGATGTTGTCTACATAGATAATGCCCTCATGGAAGTCCCTCATGGAATACTTTATCAGACGAGCGGAGATTCAGCATGCCCCTAGGTACGCTATGGAACTTAGAGTCATACAGCATATAAACACGCCCTTCAGTCCAACTCGCCCATGCAGACCAAGCTGCCCCATTTACACTAGCCCCACCTCCCAGTGTTTGGTCCATATCCCTCTAAATCATCCCTATTCATGTACCTGTCCATATGTCCTTTCAATGCTGTTTTAATACTTGCCTCAACTACCTCCTCTGTCAGCTTGTTCCAAATGCCCACCACCCACTTATGAAAGAATTCCCTATCAGGTTCCTATTAAATATTTCCCCTCTCATCTTAAACCTATGTCCTCTGGTTCTATCTATTCCCCTCATGATTTTGTACACCTCTATAAGATCACTTCTCAGCCTCCTGCACTACAGGGAATTTAGTTCTACAAATAAGCGGTGGAGAGCATACTGTTTGGGTGCATCACTGCCTGGTTCACTCGAACACTTATGAAAGAAGGAAGCTCAATAAGTGGTGGACAAGACCTGATCCATCACATGTACTGACTTTCCCACCACCAAGGCCGTTAACATCTTCAAACACCCACATCACCCTTGCCATGCACTCTTCTCATTACTACCATTGAGAAAGAGGTATAGAGACCTCCAGGTTCAAGAAAATCGTTCTCAAATCAACCAACAGGCTCTGGAACCACCCTGCACAATCCTAACCACAACCCTCTCTTAGCACCAAACCACTACCAACTTTGCATTACTATATTTAAGAAGGAACTGCAGAAGCGGGAAAATTGAAGGTAGACAAAAATGCTGGAGAAACTCAGCGGGTGAGGCAGTCTCTATGGAGCGAAGGAAATAGGCAATGTTTCGGGCCGAAACCCTTCTTCAGACTGCATTACTATAGTTGCTCTACATCCTATAAATGTTGGTGTTGTTGTTACATCTAATATTCATGTAAATCTGCAGCAAGAAATAATGTTATTGCTTCCAGTTCACATCCAGTGCATATCTATATAACTAAAAGTCTCATCTTGACCACTTCCTGTCTGCACTGTATATTGATTTTAGAAAAAATGCTACCCTATATCACTATGATTTTAGGCCAGCTTACTCACAGTCCTCCTCCGCTGAGGCAGCCCCGAGGATTTTTCCGATCGATTAAAAATAAAAAAGTTATGAGTGTTTAAAAAATCTTGAGATCAGCTGATTGCCTGTCAATCACCACGGTGAAGGTTAAACCCCTTCTGGGGGGGGGGGGCAGGACTATAAAACCCCGGACCTGAGTCTGTCACTCTGGAAGATCGCGAGGGAGAGGTCACAACTGTCATTCTAAGCTGTGAATCAACTGAACTGTGAGGCTGCAATGTATATGCAATAGAAACATAGAAACATAGAAAATAGGTGCAGGAGTAGTCCATTCGGCCCTTCGAGCCTGCACCGCCATTCAATATGATCATGGCTGATCATCCAACTCAGTATCCTGTACCTGCCTTCTCTCCATACCCCCTGATCCCTTTGGCCACAAGGGCCACATCTAACTCCATCTTAAATATAGCCAATAAACTGGCCTCAACTACCTTCTGTGGCAGAGAATTCCAGAGATTCACCACTCTCTGTGTGAAAAATGTTTTCCTCATCTCGGTCCTAAAAGATGTTCCCCTTATCCTTAAACTGTGACCTCTTGTTCTGGACTTCCCCAACATCAGGAACAATCTTCCTGCATCTAGCCTGTCCAAATAATTGATTTGTTAGCCCTTAATGACAATGCAATGAGTTGTTTGGCAATTTGGTGGCCTGCACTCTGCTTGAAATGCTATGGAATTGAATTTGGTGGCCTGCACTCTGCTTGAAATGCTGTGAAGTTGAATTTGGTGGCCTACACTCTGCTTGAAATGGAATTTCAAGGAATAGCCGTGAGTGAACTGCCAGCCCACCAGCCCTGAGTGACTGATCTGCCAGCCCACCAGGCATGAGTGACTGAGCTGCCAGCCCACCAGGCCTGAGCGACTGAGCTGCCAGCCCACCAGGCCTGAGTGACTGAGCTGCCAGCACAAGAATCCATTCGGCCCACAATGTCCATACTAGCCCTCTGGAAACCAGTCCCTTCGGCCCACCTCACCCATACTGGCGCTCCAGAAAGCCCCCCTCTCCCCCCCACTGGCCACCAATATTGGAATATTGCGTTGGGGGGCCAGCCCTCCCGTGTGAACATGGGACCCAATGGGTCCCACTTAGTCTAGTGATAAATAAATATTCTTGACAATTATCTTGATTCTTGTTTCCCCAGCTGGAAGCTTGAAAGCTTCGACATTTAAAATTTACTCTTTGAGTGGGTTGCAAATTATTGGCCCTCTCTACCCAGCAAGCTATGAATCCAGTCATTGAGGATATTCAGGTCTGAGATCTATTACAGATCAAGGATTCAGGGGATTGGGCAAGAAAGTGGAGTTGCACCCAAAGGGCACATTAATAAGGGTGCATCTTATTAATTCGTGCAAGGTGTAATATAGTCTACTCTTTCTATACATTTGGGAAATGATTTGGTATAGATATTCCTAGCAAAACGTACTATTGCAATGGGAATTATTCTGAGGGAAACCACTCTGTATTTTCACTTTATCAACTTTACTTTATGATCAGACAAACAATAAAGTCTTTCACATAATTTTGTTATGCAGCGATTACAGAGGCTTTACTGCACACAAGTTATTGGCACAGTGATGAAGCCACATATTGAGGAGATGATAGAATCTCAGGGTTTAATCAGATCAGGAAGGGGCAAAGAACTATACTCTTAGTGCATTGGTCTTCTAGCACTGGAATGTATGTCTTTATGAAATTTTATCTCTAATAGTACTGGTAGTTTATCAGTGTTTATGCATTCAATTTACAAATGTAAAGTGGTGCAGATTTCCAGGGATTGGTATCAAATTGCTGAGTACTTTGCAGGCACCTATTTAAACTATCTTGTGATCCAGATGTATATTGATTTCATGCTTTTTGTTATGAAGGGATTGCAATTTGCGAATGAAAAAGGTCCAACTTTTCTGCAGCTAGTCATAGCAGACACATGAACATACACATTTCAGGAGGCATGCTTTCTTTATGTAAATGAAATACGTTTTGGGTCTGTTGGAATTTGTTATTCAGTTCTATTTTCTGTTCCCCTGAACATAAGCTTTATTCAAGTGAATGAAAAAAGCACATGTTGAGCAGTGAGTCTTTCTGTCTGTGATTTCAACTGTCATTTCCAAAGGAAGGTGAAATAATGATAGGCTATGATAGATTCTATTTTTAATTGTCTTTAGTTAGGCAGATTTTAATGCACATCAGAAATTATTTGGTGACACCTAAGCAAGTCATCAGTCCTCTGTTCCGTTTTAATTCCACAACAGGAATCCTTGTATCCTACCCAAGTCCATGCCTGACTCCAGAAGGAAAAAATGACTTTCAGCCATGGAAGACCAGCACTGAGAACCTTCTTCTTCTTCTTCTTCTTCTTCTTCTTCTTCTTCTTCTTCTTCTTCTTCTTCTTCTTCTTCTTCTTCTTCTTCTTCTTCTTCTTCTTCTTGCGTATGGCGTGCATAGCCTAAAGTTGTAGGACAACTTGTTCTTTTTTATCTTATTTGATTGTGTATGCTGGGTTGATTGCATTAGTCAAAACAGGGCGGACCACGTGAAGGTTGCAATCTTCCACCCCACTGAGAACCTGAACAATAGTCCACAAGTCAGGTACAGTCTTAAGAAAGATGTGAAGTGATGGAAAATTATGGCAAAATAAAAAGTTCCAGGTCTCCTTCTGGTGTTAGGAGGAACACTTCTAATACTATTTGTTCTCAACATAATCTACTCTATGCTTTTACTCCAACATGATTCCAAATCAACCTTGCATGTGAAGTATATTGCAGAGAGCTAAAGAATTAATCACGCGTAAATTGTAGTAGGATTGGAATTGCACGGAAACAGTTACATATGGTGAAATGTATAAAGTAACTCAGTCAATGAATGATGAGACTTAGCCTAACTAGAAAAAAATGAAAACAAAACAAATTTAGAAACATTCTTCTTTACATTACTGCATTTTAGCTGAGAGGACATTATTTTAAATTTCTGCACAATTTCCAACAAACATTCATGATTCTGAACTTTTTCCTTTTGAACTGAACTGAACATTCTGTCAAATAACTACTAAAAGTGCTTGGATAAATCAGCACCCATCTGCAGTACTTTACTACATAAAGTTCTTGTGCACAAAACAGAATGTGCTTTTTGGACAGAAATAAGAATGCAGCTTTAGAATTGAAAGGCCCGATGGATTATAAGTATTAAATTGTTCAGTTTTCTCCTAGGTTTAAAAACAAAGATAGTCTAGTCTTTCAAATACCCAAAATGTGTGTCATCATCAACTCAGTTATTGAAGTTCAGAGTGTGCGTGATGTAGGTCCTTTCTGTCAACATTTGTTTGATCCCTCTTCTCAAAGTGCTTGATATTTCAAAGCAAAGTTACACATTCCTTAGAAGCCTCATTTGGCGATGTGACATTTCAGCTCTGCATGTGTTAGAGTAGGTATTGCATTTCCCCCATAAATAGATGGCGATTGCAGTCTGTGTAGATCTCAACATCCAAAGGCAACATCCCCAGGACCTCAGAGGGTAGCTCTGATGTGCAGCAGCACAGCAGGAATGTTTTCCTCTTTATACCTGTCATGTAGTTACTGGTCAGTTATTTTATTTTTCCTTAACCCTTTGGTTTCAACAAGTAAGATTTTTTCCCAAAATAATTACCTGACAGTTCAAATGACCAAGGATTCGGGTATCACATGTATCAAACTCCCTTCCTGATACAGGCACCCATCTGTCTATGTGGCAACAGAACACTTGAAGGCATATGAAACTGGCATGCTGAGAATTTATTTTGATCTAAATATGTTAGGTTGCCTTTCCATCAATCGCTGCCACAGAGCAATACACTGTGAAAGAAGAATGCTTAACTCAAACTTTCACTTCTAACAACATTGGAGAATGCGAGTGGCGAGTGGCAGCTGAAGAATATTGGAAAAATCTTGAATTAATCTCCTAAGAGAGCACAGAATTGCAATGCATGCTGGTGTGAATGTATAATTAAATTGCCTTTTGTTACATATTTGATGAGATTTTGATTGATAAAATAGAATTAAATTTGAGACCTATGACAATTCGTACTGGATACTATTTAGATACGAAAGAACAGTAATTTTGCAGTCTCTTGAAGAGCAACATAAAAGCAAATGGCGCACTTTCTCTTCCAGTAGGTCCATATTTTCTGAGAAACTGTGGAGTGGTATTTAATGCTGCCCTTATATAGTAGATTGTAGAAGGAATTGAAGATAACTTCCCCACATTTTAATTGGAAGAAATTGTGGTTGATTTTGGGCTGGATGTTGAACAAGAAGTCTGACCAGTTCCTTTCCCTAGTCTTCACAAACTACCCGTAAAATCTTACAGAAGAGTTGTAGAATTTTTCCCGACCCAAACAAATCTTGGAGATCTGCAAAGTGCAGGGCACATCTTTCTATATAGGTTACACATCTTAATTCGTGAAATGAAATCTATAGAAATTAGCTGCATAGAACATGTACCATGTACATGTACATAGAAAGCCAATGATTTGGTATAGATCAGTATTGTATATTGATTCTAATTGATTTCAACAACAAATTGAACTTTAAATGGTCAAAAATATTAAAATATTTTCGACCTGAAACGTCGCCTATTCCTTCGCTCCATAGATGCTGCCTCACCCGCTGAGTTTCTCCAGCATTTTTGTCTGCCTTAAATATTCTCAGAAGTTGCTTTAGTTTATGACCTCACGGTTCCAATTAAAAGTACACCTTTTCTCTGTGCATAATATTCATGGAATAATTCAGGTCAAAAGAACATAATAGAGGCAACTTAATTAGCCATGATCAAATTATTCTCATTGTTAAGGGAAAATACCTCTCAGTAGAAACTTCTACTTCAATCTTTTAATTAAATGCAATATAATACCAGGTCAGCAGAAAGCTAAAATTTTAAGATGTAAGACATTTTATATCTTAAATAAAATGCAAGGCAAATAGTTCTTATGCTCTCTGACTAAAACCTCCATTAACATTCCAGCTATAAGTGTTCAACAACTAAAAGGTTGTATCTCCCTCCCTTTGTGCATTAGGTTGAGCAACAGAATGTATAGTTGGCGGCGCTGGTTTAACAGCTGCGGCCCACCTGCAGTCCGTCTGTTTTTTTCTTTCGTTTTGTTTATTGTCATGTTTTAGTTAATTTTGTTTTATTAAGTTGTGTATGTGTGTGGGTGGGGTGGGAGAAACATGCTTTGGTCTCTTCCTTCGGGGGATGCGACTTTTCTTCGGTCGTATTCCCCGTCTCCGTCTGCGCCGAGGCCTAATGGCGGAGCTGGCGACATCGGAGCTGTAGCAGCAGCAGCGGCGGCAGCGGAGACCTGACTCGGCCCCGAAACTGTGGCGGCGGCAGCAGCGGCAGCGGAGACCCGGCTCGGCCCTGGAGCTGTAGCAGTGGCAGCAGCGGCAGCGGAGACCGGACTCGTCACCGAAGCTGTGGCGGCGGCAGCAGCGGCAGCGGAGACCCGGCTCGGCCCTGGGGCTGTAGCAGCAACAGCAGCGGCAGCGGAGACCCGGCTCGGCCCTGGAGCTGTAGCAGCAACAGCAGCGGCAGCGGAGACCCGGCTCGGCCCTGGAGCTGTAGCAGCAACAGCAGCGGCAGCGGAGACCTGACTCGGCCCCGAGGCTGTGGCGGCGGCAGCAGCAGCAGCAGCGGAGACCCGGCTCGGCACAGAAGCTGCGGCGGCGGCAGCAGCAGCAGCGGAGACCCGGCTCGGCACAGAAGCTGTGGTGGCGGCAGCAGCAGCAGCAGCGGCGGAGACCCGACTCGGCCCTGGAGTTGCGGCGGAGGCAGCAACCACCCGCGGAGTTTGAACCGTCGCCTCGGCGCAGAGGGAGAACAAAGGGGGAAGAGACAGAGACTTTAAGATTTTGCCTTCCACCACAGTGAGGAGGTGTTTGGTGAACTCACTGTGGTGGATGTTAAATTTGTGTTGATTGTGTGTTTTTGCCATTTTTAAAAATTATATGTATGACTGCAGGGAAACAAAATTTCGTTCAGACCGAAAGGTCTGAATGACAATAAAACGAATCTAATCTAATCTAATCTAATCTAATCTATAGGAAGGAACTACAGATGTTGGTTTAAACCGAAGATAGACACAAAAAGCTGGAGTAACTCAGCAGGACAGGCAGCATCTCTGGAGAGAAGGAATGGGTGACGTTTCGAGTCTGAGTCTCAACCCGAAATATCACCCCTTACTTCTCTCCAGAGATGCTGCCTGTCCCGCTGAGTTATTCCAACTTTTTGTGTCTATCTTAGGTTGAGCAATATACTGATATTAACTACATCAGTATGCTTCTCAACCTACAGTCTAATATGCTTCTCAACCTAAAGAGAGAGGGATACAACTTCTTAGCTGTTGAGCACTGAGCTGGAAAGTTTAATGGAGAACTTCAGTGGGCAAAGCATATTAGACTATTGGTATACATGCCCTGTATAGTATGCCCACTATATAGTTTCAAGCTGAAGGTATGCAGGCAAATGGAACGTGAACACCATCTTCCCATCTCTTCTCTCACCCCCGAGTGGTTTCCTGTCAATTTTTCCATTTGAATATTTTCTCTTACTTCTCAATGCTATGTTGATAGGGTCCCATGCCCAATCTTACAGCAAATTTATTCTAGATAGCTACTTTAAATTGTTCAAAAGGTAGCTGATGTATATTTCCCCATATTATTCCTGCTAATGTGCAAGTAATGTGCCTAGGATTTGCCAACTTCCCACAACATCATTCAGCCCTAATAACCCATCACTGAGCACTAGATCCACACTGTGAACCACACTGCAGCAAGCACCAGAATCTACACCCCATCACAATGTGATTAGATTGATTCTGACAACTGATTACAATCAATTTGTTAAAAACGCAGATTAAATAGAAAAATCTCCAATAACAATGATTTCGCAATGTATTTCCTTCCTCAAATGATCCAGCACGATTAATTCAAAGGTTCAAAGGTTCAAAGGTTATTTATTGGTCACATACACCTAGGTGTAGTGAAATGCTTCTTGCCAATGCAGCACATAAAGAAAGAATACAGACATAACATTAATAAGAGATTTAAACATAAAGAACATCCCCCCACAATGGCTCCCACCATGAGGGAAGGCACAAAGTCCAGTCCCCAACCCCAGTTCACCCATAGTCGAGCCAATTGATGACAACCACATGTATTGGTAATCATAGTGACATCAGTAGATTAAAGAACAAAGTTGTTAGCAGGACATTCTTGGAAGATACTTAAAATTTGATTGTAAATTATCAAATCTACTGAAATTCATTTTTTATTACAATCTTTAATGCTTTCACAGAGATATTGGCTACGTTATTATAGATGCTGGCCTTCCATAGTTACTGATATCCTTTATTTTATTTTTGTTTTCTAGCCACCTGCTTTGAAAAGGGCATCAATAATATATATGTTCAAGAAGGGTAAGGTGACAAGCCTCAATGACTACTAACTGGTGGCACTACAAGCTTTACAGGTCCATCAAATCACACACCACAAGATTAACAAACAGTTTCTACCCCAAGGCCATCACCACTGAACTCTGCACTGAACACACAGCCCCCATAGCTAATATTTGGTACTGCCACAACACTATACTGTGAATATTGCACATTGCACATTCTGACTTGACTTGACGTTTTCTTGCCGTTTTTGTAATTCGTTATTCGTTATTATTTATCTGATAAGTTGGAGCTCCGCTCAGGCAGTGCGCCTGAAATGTCGTTGTATGTATTTACAATGACAATAAAGTGTATTATTATTATTATTATTGTTATTATTATTATTATTATTATTATTATTATTATTATTATTATTATTATTATTATTATTATTATTATTATTATTACATCAATGGCAATGAAGTGCTTTGATAGGTTGGTTGTGGGGCATATCAACTCCTATCTCAGCAAGATCCTGGATCCACCACAATCTGCTTATCACCACAATAGATCAATGGGCATACGATCTTGCTGGCTCTCCACTGGCCCACTTGGACAATAAGAACAAGTATGTCAGGCTGTTGTTCATTGACTACAGCTTGATGTTCAACATCATCATACCCTCCAAACTTGTTATCAAACGTAGGGAACTGGATCTCTGCAATTTCAATACAACTCAATTTCCTCTCCAACACACCACAATCAGTACAAATTGTCAACACCACTTCCTTCTTGATAACTATCAGCAGAGGAGCACCTCAGGCCTGTGTGCTGAGTCCCTTGCTCTATTCACTTTATACCCATGACTGTGTTGCCAGACACAGTTCTAACGCTATCTTTAAATTTGTCGATGACACCATCGTTGTTGGACAAATTACAGGTAATCTTGAGTTTAAGTATATGAGGGAGATTGATAATCTGACCGAACGGCGCCTGAACAACCACCATGCTCACAAGGTCTGCAAGACCAAGGAGCTGAGAGTTGACTTTAGAAAAGGGAAGCTGAGGATCAACAAACCAATCCTCATCAATGGGTCAGGACAGAGAGAGTCAACAACTTCAAATTCCTGGGTGTACATCTCTCTGAAGAACAGGCCGGAGCCCAGCACGTTGATGTAATCATAAAGAAAGCCCATCGACGCGTCTTCAATCATGAGACAGGGTACAGGAAAGAGATAGAGAATTTAGTAACGTGATGTCAGGACAATAACCTCTCCCTCAATGTCAGCAAGATGAAGGAACTAGTTACCGACTTTAAGAAGCATGGTGGAGTACATGCCCCAATCAGCATCAATGGTGTTGAGGTGGAAATAGTTCAGAGGTACGAGTTCTTTGGCATTAATATTATCTGTCGTGGACCAACCACATTGACGAAACAACCAAGAAGACACAACATTGTCTCTACTTCCTCAGGAGACTGAGGAAATTTAGCATGTCTCCCTGACTCACTCATACTTTTACACCTATTGGGTTACAACCGCTTGGTTTGGGAACAGCTCTGCTGGCAAGAAATTGCAGACAGTTGTAGATGTAGCCCAGCCCATCACATAGACCAGACCTCCCACTATTGACTCCATCTGCACTTCATGCTGCCTCGAATAAGTAGCCAACATAATCAAATGCTTGTCCCACCCCAGTCATTCCTTCGTTTCCCTGCTCACATCCGGCAGAAGGTACAGAAGTTTGAAAGCACATACATTTCTTGCAGACACTGGAACAACTTCTTCCCCTCTGTTAACAGGCTTCTGAACGGTTCTTCCATAAACTAGGGACATAGCCTGATTCACCTCTACCCCATTGCAGACATTGGATTTTGCCTAAGGAACACGTGTGCCACAATGCTGAGTACGATATTCTGCATTCTGTTTCTTTCCCTTTGCTCTATCTATTGTACTTGAGTTTAACTTAATAGAATTTATATGTAGTATTATCTGATCTGATTGGATAACATGCAAAACTATGCTTTGCATTCTATTAAATTAGATCTGGTAATACCATACATAAATACACAAGACCATAATAAACCTAAACCTTAGATCAGGGGTCTCCAAACTATGGCCACATCTGGCGAGATTTTATCCGGCTCGCAGCAAGGCATTGCGTCTATTTGAGTTGGGGGAGCATGGTGGCCTGGAGTTGCTCTTAGTGTTGTTACCAGGTAGGTCCTTCAAATTGTCTTAGCCGAGACATCACAGGGCCATCGTGAAGAAGGGTGCAATAGGGGGGGTCAAAGACCCGGCAGTCAGGTCAGAGCCCCAAAGTTCAGTTGGGTTGAGGACAAAGTAGTGATGAACCGAGTCAGAGCCCTGAAGTTGAGTCGGAGCCCCAGCAGGTGATGTCGGGTCAGGTCGGAGCATGGAGGACAAGGTCGGGCCGAGGTCCAAGTCGGGCGAGGTTGGGTGGGGCCGAGGTCAGGTCAGAGCCTCGAACGGAGGTTGGCCGAGGACGGAGCCTCGAGGAAGAGGTTGAGCCAATGTGGACGGACCGCATTGCTGAGAGCAAAGGGGGACCCGGCGTAGGGGAACCGCCAAGAACTAAGGGGGACACAGTGGGGGGGACGAAGTAGGGATGAGTACTTTTTGTAACTTTGTCGGTGCCTTTGTGGTGACTCTTTTGTGTACTTTGTATGCACAAACAAAGAATTTCACTGCACCTAGCTAGGTACGTGACAAAATATCATCATCATTATCAAAGTATCATCATCAAAATCAATAAAGTTGTGTAGATTAAAGAGAATATATGCAGCATCTCAGCGAGTATACTATATTTCCTTGTTAGGAAACTGACGAAATTAGGCTAAAGATTAATTTAACACCCTGCCCAATTTTATGCTCAGTTACATTAGAGTAATATGAGGGGTGAATTGAAGAACGAAGGAGGCTGCAGAAAGTGGTGGACATTGCTTCGTCCATCACAAGTATTGACATCCTCATCATCAAACTACAGGAAAACCTACCTCAAAAATATAATCAAAAACTCTGAGATACCACCAATACCACCCTGATAACAGTTACCTCCAAGTTCTGTGGAATTCTCTGCCTCAGAGGGCGGTGGAGGCAGGTTCTCTGGATGCTTTCAAGAGAGAGCTAGATAGGGCTCTTAAAAATAGCGGTCAGGGTATATGGGGAGAAGGCAGGAACGGGGTACTGATTGGGGATGATCAGCCATGATCACATTGAATGGCGGTGCTGGCTCGAAGGGCCAAATGGCCTACTCCTGCACCTATTGTCTATTGTCAAGAATAGCCATCAGGGATTTTAATACCAAAAGTGTAAGTGTCTTTTCACCACAAGAATGAATCTTGTGATGATGGGAATAGGAGCTGGTGAGCTTCAGGGGATGTGGCTCATTATTGTTTTACCAAACTTACTATTTGCAAACTCAAGGAATTGTATGGAATACTGATTTTATACCGAACACCAAGAGTGTTTAATTGTCATAAGCACTGGGACCAGAATAATGAAATTATTACTTGCTGCAGCTTTACATCATTGCTTTCTCTGCGTCTCTGTCTAACACCAGTCCTACTCATCGTATGTGTTGTTGTTCATGCCCAGAGTACATCAGTGTTTTTCCTTCGCTCGTTAGCTTCCACTCCCTATCCATCGGACTTCACTCAGCTCATACTTCTCAAACTCTCTCAGTAGCTGGGATAAGTTCCCACTCTGGTACAAGGCCCTGACATTCCAGGTAGCTTTTCACATAGCAGTTTTGGCAGAGAAGATGTTACTCTTTTTCGGGACACAAGCTTCCCGGAGGCTTTGGCCCAGGCCCGTCATACTTGCAGGGGGCGAGCTCCATCTCTCATGCCGGTTTCCAGTAAAGTTTATGCTTGCTGTTTCCGTAGCGGGTTAGGGTTTTTCAGGGTAGGAGTGCTAGCCCTACACCCAACCTCCTCCTTTCTCCGGGCGTGGGACCGCCTTGTTGATTTCAAAAAGACATTCAATAGTGTACATAGAGAAACCCTGCGGCAAATTCTTAAAGTGTACTAGACTAAGTGGGACCCGTTGGGTCCCATGTTCACATGGGAGGGCTGGTCCCACAATGCAATATTCCACCTCTCCACCAATTCCAATATTGGTGGCCCAGTGGGGGGGGTGGGCTTTTTGGAATGCTAGTATGTGTGTTGTGGACTGAAGCGACTGGTTTCCAGAGGGCTAGTATGGACATTGTAGGCTGAATGGATTCTTAGGCTGGCAGCTCAGTCAGGCCTGGTGGTCTGGCAGCTCAGTCACTCAGGTCTGGTGGGCTGGCAGCTCAGTCACTCAGGGCTGGTGGACTGGCATCTCAGTCACTCAGGGCTGGTGGGCTGGCAGCTCAGTTACTCAGGGCTGGTGGGCTGGCAGATCAGTCACTCATGGCTGGTGGGCTGGCAGTTCACTCATGGCTAGTCCTTGAAATTCCATTTCAAGCAGAGTGCAGGCCACCAAATTCAATTTCATAGCATTTCTAGCAGAGCGCAGGCCACCACATTCAATTTCATAGCATTTCAAGCAGAACGCAGGGCACCACATTCAATTTCATCGGATTTCAAGGAGAGCGCAGGCCACCACAATAAATTTTGTAGCATTTCAAGCAGAGCGCAGGCCATCACATTAAATTTCATAGCATTTCAAGCATTGCGCAGGCCACCACATTCAATTTCATAGCTTCAAGCAGAGCGCAGACCACCACATTCCATTTCATGGCATTTCAAGCAGAGCGCAGGCCACCACCTTCAATTTCATAGCATTTCAAGCAGAGCGCAGGCCATCAAATTCAATATCATAGCATTTCAAGCAGAGCGCAGACCACCACATTCAATATCATAGCATTTTTTAGGTGAGTTTTCCTGTAGATCCCTTTGATGGTGGCGGTCAATACCTGTGATGGACCGGGTAATGCCCACCAGTTTCTGCAGCCTCCTTCATTCTTCACGTCACCCCACATTACTCTTCAATTACTTAAACATGGCATAAAATGGGAAAATATTTTTAATTAATCTTTCACCCAATGTTGTCAGTTTTCTAACTAGTGAGTTCTGTTAATATTTTCCATTATTTTGTGGAATGTAAAGAGCACCAGTATTCAAAGAATTGCTGTTATTATGCTTGCCATTATAAAGGGGCATACATAGATGGGAGCTGGCATGAACACCTTTTGTCCTTATACACTCCGAAGATGCGTTGCTCTCAGCAAATAAGGTGAAAAAATGACCAGCAGATTGGGCAAAATATTACACCACAGATTTACATCTGAATGGAACAATCCAGAGACTAAATAGAACCAAAATATCAAATCTGATCATTCCTTTCTACATGGCTGCAAAGGGAATCCATCTAGTGCCATTGCCAGTGAAAATATTACAGAAACTATCTCCAAACCAGGTTATCCTTCAATAAACTTGGAGTCATTCCGGAGAAATCTTGCTCAGGTTTGCGTCCCATCAAAGTGATGATGCATTCGATGAATGAAGTAGCAACAGAGTATTAGATAAATTAAAGTGAAATTAAACTTTTATATCACTTTTCTTTGCAATCAACCAATATAAGAGAACAAAAAGGGAAATAATGTACTGTTCCCTGCATCTGAATTAGGCCAAGATTATAAATAAGCACAGTCAGACAGTTGGAACTGGATCATATTGCAGAAAGCAAGTGTGCATTATTTATAGGATTTCAATAAACCCTTTAACTGCATTTTCATCTTATTTGATAGTGCTATTAAAAATCTAAATACGTCAAAATCCAATTTAAAACCTATCTAATGTTGGTAGTGGGTAGAAGAATGACAAAGGCTAAGAATTTTTCTTATAATTTATAGTTATGTAACACAATTCCAGCTATTTGTTAGTTCCTGAGTATCATAGTTCATGAGCCAAAGACTGTTTTTGTGCAATTCACATTATTGAAAGAAGGCTGGATCAAATGAATTTGGATAAAGTAGCAAATGACAGTGCAATCAATGAACTGTAGTTGAAGAAGAGAGATGGGAACTGCAATTGGCTAAAAGAGCACAAACACAATTGGATGATATCCCAATGAAAGAACCATTGAGTAGGGTGGATCTTTCGATTAATGCAGATATGGAAAACAACAGGAATTTTACATTGGATAGAACAATTCAGATTGCAATTGAAGCAGCCAATCTGCATTGCAGCATTTTGTAAAATATGACTGAAATTCCGCAGTGAGAAAGCCTGCTATTTCCCAATATTACATCCCAAAGATACTTTGAAAATCACAATATATTTTTTTAATAGATTGCTCCTTAAAGTTAGCTGCTGGTATAAATAGCAGTAAAATCAGAAGCCTAGTTCATGAATTGACTTTTCTTTCATGGCATGACATAATTCTGTAACTGAAAGAATCTTACCAGAATAGCTAAAAATTGGTATCAGTTGAATAGTATAAAGACATGCTGTAAGACTGATAAGGCAGTTGTACATCATGTAACATAATATAAAATTATGATCTGAAAAGCAAGTATGCATCCATTGAGTAAAAAAAATAATGAAATACAAAAAAGAAAAATCTGTGCTAAAGAAAATTTTTATTGAAACTGGAAAATTCATAAAGCTTGACAAAAATGTCTCTACGAGGCATTGAGGACTGAAACTCGAGGACCATAAAATAATTAGTTATGGTCAAGTTTTGTTAGAAATCTCTTTTGTGAATTCTTTGCTATAATCCGTATCAGCTAAAACACATATATTAGGGCATAAGGTCATAAGGAATAGTAGAATTAGGCCATTCGGCCCATCAAGACTACTCCGCCATTCAATCATAGATCTATCACTCCCTCCTAACCCCATTCTCCTGCTTTCTCTCCATAACCTCTGACTTGTACTAATCAAGAATCTATCTATCTCTGCCTTAAAAATATCCACTGATGGCCTCCACAGCCTTCTTTGGCAAAGAATTCCACAGATTCACCACTCTCTGATTAAAGACATTTCTCCTCATCTCCTTCCTAAAAGAACATCCTTTAATTCTGAGGCTATGACCTATAGTCCTAGTCTCTCCCACTAGTGGAAACATCGTCTCCACCACCACTCTATCCAAGCCTTTCACTATTCTGTTTGTTTTAATGAGTTCCCGATTCATTCTTCTAAACACCAGCGAGTACAGGTCCAGAGCCGTCAAACGCTCATCGTAGGTTAACCTACTCATTCCTGGGATCATTGTTGTAAACCTCCATTCTTGTATACATCCCTGTTTTTGTATACTCTTGAAATAAATGTTAGCATTGAGTTTGCTTTCTTTACTACTGATTCGACTTGCAGATTAACTTTTTGGGAATCCTGCACCAGCACACCCAAGTCCCTTAGCACCTCCGATTTCTGGATTCTCACCCCATTTAGAAAATAGTCAATGCCTTTATTCCTACTACCAAAATGCATGACCCCACACTTTGCTACACTATATTCCATCTGCCACTTTTCTGCCCACTCTCCCAACCTGTCGAAGTCCTTCTGCAGAATCCATGCTTTCTCCACACTACCTGCCCCTCTACCTATTTCTGAATCATCTGCAAACTTTGCCGCAAAGCCTTCAATCCCTTCATCCAAATTGTTAACATACAATGTGAAGAGTAGCGGCCCCAGCACCGATCCTTACGGAACCCCTTTTAAAAAATATATACTCTTTTATTGCCATTCCACAGCAAACACATTCGCATAAAATGGGTTTCAGGTATAAAGCTATATGTATACATCATCCACTTATGTTTGTCTTAAATTGCCTCTTTTTGAAATTTGTACAAAACAAATATAGAAACAGGAACACAATAAAAACTACAAACACTTAGGGAGTGATCCTTTCTTTACCATATAATCAAAAATTTGTAAAAATGTCCGGCCTATGAGGCATTACATAGTTAACCCAATTTTCTCAGCGTGACACAAATAAATCCAGTTTAAAGTTAACATATGCCGTTATTTTCTCCATTTTATAAATGTCCATTGTTATGTCCATCCATGCATTCAGAGTTGGGCTCTCCTGAGATAAACAATTTCTTTGTCAGAGCTTTTTTACCAGCTACCATCAATATATTCAGTAAGTATTTGTCTTTTTTCCGCCAGTTTTCAGGTATGAGTCCAAAAAACATGGTCTTACTCTCCAGGGGCACATGACATCTAAAAATGTCTTGTAAGGCATCATGTAACTCTCTCCAAAAATCTTTAATGACAGGGCAATCCCAGAGAACACAGTAATGATCTGCCTTTAAATTTCCACATTTTCTCCAGCAAACTGGAGAGTACCCACCATAATTAGCTTTCTGAGAAGGCATAATAAAATACCGTATCAGACTTTTCCAACTAAACTCCCTCCAGTTTTGTGAGCTGGTACACTTCCATTGATACCTCCATATTGCTGTCCATTCTTCCTCGGATATGATTATCCCTCCTTCCTTCTCCCATTTCATTTTAATATGTAAGGTTGAGTGTGATTTAAGTTTCAGTAACCCTTTATACATACATAAAATTATTTTACTACCAGTATTTGAATTATACGCTTTCCTAAATAATCCCATCAAACCTATACTTGACTCCGTTATTTTAACATTTTTATTAACATAGTTCCGCATCTGTAAGTATCGATAGAAGTCTTGTTTTTCTAACAGGAATTTTTCTTTAAGCATTTCAAAACTTAACAATTTCATTATGTTACAAAGAGCAGTTATACATTTAACTGTCCACTCTTTAAACCTACTATCTAATTTATTAGAAGTAAAGTCTCTGTCATATGCGCACCATTTAAGGACTGTAATGTCTTCCTCTAAATTATACTCTGTTATAACTGTTTTCCATATTTTAAGAGTCAATTTTACCCAAGGATTTTCAATAGCATTTATATAGTCATGTAGGTTGCTGTCAGCTGTAATTGCTTGTACAGGAATGGCGAGTGTTCTCTCTTCAATATTTTTCCATTGAGCGTCATATGATGGGTTGTACCTGCATATCATAGGTCTTAACTGTGCTGCCTGATAATAGTCTTTGAAAGAGGGTAGACCCCCATCCCCCCATTTCTTTTATTAACTCTAAGGTTTTAAGACGGGTCCTAGGCCTTTTACCTTGCCATATATATCTTGACAATATTTTGTCCCATTCTTTAAATTGTTTTTGGTTAATCTCTCTATTGGTAGGGTCTGAAATAAATATAACAGTCTTGCCAATATGTTCGTTTTAATAGATTCAATTCTCGAGCTGAGACTTAAGAAAGGAATTAGGTTCCATCTAGCTATATCCTGCTTAATTTTTTGGTGTTTAGGTGAATAATTGCATTCTAATAATTCTGTAAGATCCCTTGGTATAATGATGCCCAAATATTTGAGATATTCTGCTTGCCATGCCAGAGGGTACCTACTTCTGATCTCCTGATGAGCTATAGTTGTATGTAAGCAGTTGGGTTTTACCTACATTAATCTTGTATCCTGATAGTTGACCATATTGTTTGAGTGATTGCATCAATTTAGGAAAAGAGTTTGTTGGTTGCCCCAAATAAATCAAAATGTCATCCGCATAACAGCCAATTTATATTCAGTCCTTCATTGTTATCTTCATTTGTCTTATATATTGAGCTAGTGGTTCCAGATATAATGCAAAGAGTAATGGTGACCACGCACATGCCTGTCTTGAACCCCTTTCCAGAGAAAAACTCTTTGATAAATATCCGTTAAAAAGCCTCCCTTACTGCCGCTCTTTGTCTTTTGCCATCCAGCCAACCTGCTATCCATGCTAGTATCTGCCCTTTGCTACCGTGGGCTATCATCTTCCTAAGCAGCCTAACATGTGGCACCTTATTAAAGGCTTTCTGAAAATGTAAGTTAACAACATCTACTGACTCTCTTTTCTCCTGCTATTTACTTCTTCAAAGAATTACAGCAAATTTGTCAAGCAAGACCTCCCCTTCACAAAGCCATGCTGACTTCGGCCTATTTTATTGTGAACTTCTAAGTACTCCGTAACCTCATCATTTATAATGGACTTTAAAATCTTACCAACCACCGAAGTTAGACTAAGGGGCCAATAGTTCCCATTATTCTGCCCTGCTCCCTTTCTGTGCAGCAGGGTAATATTGGCAATTTTCCAATCATCTGGGACCACTCCTGACTAGTGATTCCTGAAATATCACTATCAATGCCTCCACAATCTCTAAAGCCACCTCTTTCCCTAGCGTGCAGTCCATCCAGCCCAGGTGACTTATCTACCTTCAGCCCTTTCAGCTTCCCAAGCACCTTCTCCCTAGTAATAGACACTCCACTAACTTCCACCCCCTGACTCTCTTGAATTTCAGGCATGTTGCTGGTGTCTTCCACTGTGAAGACTGGTGCAAAAAAGTTATTCAACTCCTCTGCCATTTCTTTATTCCCTATTATCACTTCTCCTGCATCATTTTCCAGCGGTCCAATGTCCACTCTTGCCTCTTTCTTGCTCTTTATATAACTGAAGAAACTCTTGATCCGCTGGCTTCCCACTAATCTTTGCTAATGTTATCCACCTTCTCTTTTAGTTTTATACTGTCCTTGACTTTCCTTGTCAGCCACGGTCACCTCTTTCTCCCCCTAGAATCTTTCTTCCTCTTTGGAATGAAAAGATTCTGCATCTTCCAGGTTATTCCCAGAAGTTCCTGCCATTGCTGTTCCACCGTCATCCCTGCTAGGGTCCCATTTCCAGTCAACTTTGGCCAGCTTCTCCCTCATGCCTCTGTAGTTCCCTTTGCCCAGCTGCAATACCGATACATCGAATATCACCTTCTCCCTCTCAAATTGCAGATTAAAACGTATCATATTTTGGTTGCTACATCCTAATGGTTCCTTTACCTTAAGATCCCCTATCAAATCCGGTTCATTACATAACACTAAATCCAAAATTGCTTTATCCCTGGTAGGCTCCACTACAAGCTGCTCTCAGAATCGATCTCAGAGGCACTCTACAAATTCCCTTCCTTGGGGTCCAGTACCAACCTGATTTTCCCAGTCTGCCTGCATATTGAAATCTCCCATGACCACCGTAGCATTGCCTTTTTTATATGCCAATCTTATCTCCTGATGTAACTAGTATCCTATGTCCTGGCTACTATTTGGGGGCCTGTAAATAACTCCTATTAGGGTCTTTTTACCCTTATAATTTCTCAGCTCTATCCACCATAACTCTACATCTTCTGATTTTATGTCACCCCTCACGAAGGACTGAATTACATTCCTAACCAACAGAGCTACCCCACCCCCTCTGCCCACATTCCTGTCATTCAGATATGATGTATAACCCTGAACATTCAGCTCCCAGCTCCGATCCTCTTGCAGCCAAGTCTCTGTAATTCCCACAACATCATACCTACCAATCTCTAACTGTGCTACAAGCACATTGGTTTATACTACACACATTCAAATACACCTTTCATTCGATATTCACCTCCCTTCTCACACCGGTCTCGATTTTAACGAACCTTCCACTCGTACCGCTTCTTGAACTTTCCGTCCCATTAATTTGGTAGACTTCTGTAACATTTCCTGCATTCTCTTTCTCTTTAACTCCACCCTTACACTTCTAATTTGTTGACCCCCCCCCCCCCCCTCACTATTTAGTTTAAAGCTCTATCTACAGCCCTCGTTATACAGTTTGCCAGGAGTCTGGTTCCAGTCGGGTTCAAGTGGAGTCCATCCCGTCGGAACAGTTCCCTCCTTCCCCAACACTGATGCCAATGTCCCACAAATTCAAAACCACTTCTTCTTGACTGCATATTAACAACAAATAACTTTCTTCATGAGCAAAACATTAATTTGGGATTATTCCTAAAGCCTGGCAATGTAATCCAAACTGTTTAGGATGTAGGTGCCTTTTGTTTGCTGGAACTGAGGATAAAGCAGGTATAGATTTTAAGCACCGTAATCTTTAAACACTGTAATCTTTAAGCACCTAAAACGGTATGTGCCTTGTAAAAATATATTTCAGTACCTTGGAGTAAATGTTTGTGGCATGACATGATACATGATTTTCAAAAAGAGCTAAAATGTCATAGAAACATAGAAACATAGAAAATAGGTGCAGGAGTAGGCCATTCGGCCCTTCGAGCCTGCACCGCCATTCAATATGATCATGGCTGATCATCCAACTCAGTATCCTGTACCTGCCTTCTCTCCATACCCCCTGATCCCTTTAGCCACAAGGGCCACATCAAACTCCCTCTTAAATATAGCCAATGAACTGGCCTCAACTACCTTCTGCGGCAGAGAATTCCAGAGATTCACCACTCTCTGTGTGAAAAAAGTTTTCCTCATCTCGGTCCTAAAAGATTTTCCCCTTATCCTTAAACTGTGACCCCTTGTTCTGGACTTCCCCAACATCGGGAACAATCTTCCTGCATCTAGCCTGTCCAACCCCTTAAGAATTTTGTAAGTTTCTATAAGATCCCCCCTCAATCTTCTAAATTCTAGCGAGTACAAACCGAGTCTATCCAGTCTTTCTTCATATGAAAGTCCTGACATCCCAGGAATCAGTCTGGTCAATGATATCTGGGACAATTAATGTTTCTGATACAGTACTCTCATAAAAGAATTTGAATGGAATATGCTGGTTTACAATGTCATGGTACTATAATGCAGAAAATTGTCAGCAAAATATATAAACAATTACATATGCATTTTTCCCCATTGCTAATTAACAGTATTTAATGATAATCATTATTATTCATCAAAATGAAGTTGCCTAAAGTGACAAGAGGTATACAAAATAAAAGCAAAACATGGACTCTGTGAGCTGATCAAACTGTATTTTCTTAAACCATTGGGACTCACCAGATTCTGTCTGATTAGCCCTTTTCCCTGATTTAGACGTGCACAAACACAAAGACCATTTTCACAAATTCATTTCAAAACGGGGACAGTTCCCATCCATGTTCCTCAAAAATGTGGCAGTATTCTGCCACTGCATGAAAATTCTCTCACAAAGCTCAGGAAAAATAAATGTTGTGGATTCTGAATTTAATAGGAACCCATTAATTTCATGAACACTCAATTACAACCCTTTACATTTAAATGAATTATTTAGCATATGGTAGCACAAAAGAATAACCACAATAATTTTTTGAATAGTTCTCTGAATAAAGTGAAATAACAGAATGTTTACTTTATGCTATAAAAAATCTAATTAAAAAATTCCAGATATTGTTCAGAAAAGAATTAAACAGTGATTTTAATAATATATCCATGCATTTTAATATTTTAGCTAAATGCACTTAAAAAAAACCCCATGCTATTCAGCTACATTGTGTGTAACCTGATTGAGATAGTTTTAAACTGTCTACATTAAAGCATTAAAATTACAATATATCAGCACTGCTTACACATTTTATAAATCTATTACTTTTATTCTGTGGAAACTAATAAACATGGTGTGATATATGTAGAATTAAATCTTTTAAAATGCTTTCATAATTCTAAAATCAGAATTATTTTATGTAACTGTTCATAAATGAATTAAACAATTCTTAATTTAAAGATATCTGTTAACAGGGTAAAAGACCGATTGATGAGACTCCCTTCTACGAAGAACAATGAGCTCCACAATAACAAAAGTAAATCTTACCAAAGGACTGAATGCAGGTGTCCAGTAAGTCATCCAGGCTGGCCCCTTTAGCTAGCTGACCAAGAGACATCATCATGCTCACCCGAGTGATCGGAATAAGGTTTAAGCTTGATATATTATAGCTTTGCTGCTTCTGAGCAGTAGCAACTTCAAGATTTCTGCATTCTTGCTGGGGTTTCCTGGAAGATGAAACAGTAGCAGTTGGAGAAGTGTCAGATTGCTCAGCTGAATCTCACATCAGGCCCGAACACAAAAGATTAAAGCAAAACCCTCTGGAGCTGGGCTGTTAGGAACCATTACCCATTGGCAACTGAAGCAAATAAGACACATTGTGGAGGCTGTGTTTCATATGCAAATTAAAACACCACAAAAAAAGTTCACAACAACTTGTGAACACAGGCATGTTGTTTAAAACTAGCCAGCCACGGAATGCACAGAAGCACTGAATGACACCTACAGTGCACATGGCCATACAGCAAAATGACCTAATGTCTCCTGTGATTCGCAAAAAAAATAATTGTTTATTTTGATGTATTAAAATGTAGACATTTAGTGTAAACAGTTAATGGCATACTGGAAGTCACAATGAACATTCCATTAGCATAATTTGTTAATTTTAGCCAAAATGGGTTACCAATACTCCTGAATAAATTGCTGTTCAAACGCTGCTGGTATACAAGACGTTAACCAACATTATATTTTCCAATTATTAACAATTTTTTAAGATGCAGAATTTAAAATTGATTCTTGCCACTTTAACAATGATAAGTATTCAAGCATTTCAAGAAATACTTTTCAATCAATAACAGAGATATAAATTTTAAAAGATTGATTTTTTACTGCTCTGACAAATTGGGAACTTTCCAGTGGCTAAGATTAGGGATCTACAGATTTGGAAAAAAGCATATTCATTAGTCCTGCTTACAGCATACGTGGCCTTCTGACAGGTGCAATGTATGTAGTAACTTCTGAACTTAATTCAGGAATTGATACCTCCTATAATTATAGCCCGAGGCATAAAGATGATTATGATCAAGAAATGCAAATTTCTTGTCCAATTATCATGAACTTTTCTAGAATGTTACACATTCAGAGTGACCTATTCTTTTTTCTATATTACCTATTTAAAATATGAATATGAATATTCTAAATGGCAATTAACATTTTTTTTAAAAGCCAGAAATATCCATTGGGGCCAGGCAGCATCGGCCACTGGAGCAAGATTGGCAATGCTCTTTTATGAGTGCTGAAGAAGGGATTTAATTCTAAAACATAAAATAGTATATTTTCTTCAAGAAGGTTCCCTGAACTCCTGAATGTTTCTGGTCTTGTTACCTGGTGGTCTCGTTTACCTTTAAATGAATGCACAAATGTCTCTCATTTTCATTTTCAGACATTCCACTTGGGTTGTGCAGGTCAAAGATATGAAGCCTAGATAATGTGATTGAGCTGGGGATTACTGATGTGGCCTTTTGTAATTCTTAGCTGAAAAACCATGGTCTTCTGCAATCTTCAAGGGCAGCAGTAAAGTCTATTATGCATATCATTTATGTTGAAGCCTTGATTGTCAAACGCTGGTTGAATATTTTATTGGAGATGTTCCAACTGCCTTGGCCACATCCACAACACTGACCACCTATTTGTCAAACTCACACCATTCCTTAACCAAATAGACACTTTCTGACTATCAAATGGTTGAATATACCATCTCCATTTAAATGAACGTGTTCAGAGAAAATAAAAATAAAATGCTTTTTCTAATTGACACAAGAATTTTGCTCCGACATTGCCAGAAGCAGCATCCTGGAGAGTATTGTTAAATTCCTGGAAACCCAGAATATTGCTGTAGGATTCGTGAATCTCATTGAACATAGAACCATGATACGAGACGGCACAGAAAGAATTGTCTGTTGTCCTCAGTACAGTTTGGAAAAAAAGTAAAACATTCTCGCAGCAGTATAACCAAGATTTTACATTTCTACGAGATCTATGTTTTACGCTGGTGAATCCCAGCTGAAGTGTTCTGATGAATGACTTAAAAAAGATTAACCATTTATTTCTCCGTTGATGCAACTTGACCTTCAAGATATTTAGATAATTTGTTACATTTGAGACATCCAGCACCTGCAGTACTTTGAAGTGCCTCATCCTTTTTTTGTGGTGTTGATTGAACACCAGGTCCAATGAATGAATAAGTCTATTGGCCAAGTATGTTCATATACAAGGAATTTGCCTTGGTTCTCCACTCGCAAGTGACAACATGACATATAGTGACAATTAAGAATGACATATAAAACATTAAACATTAATAATAAAACATTATCGATTACTACTCATGGAAAAAAAACTGTTTTTATGTCTGGCTGTGGCAGCTTTGATAGTCCCGAGTCGCCTTCCAGAGATAAGTGATTCAAAGAGTTTGTGGCCAGGGTGAGAAGGAGATGATGGTTGCAGCCAACAACCTTCTCAGCTGTCGTGCTTAGTGGCTGAACCAAACCAGACCATGATAGAGAAGGAGAGGACAGACTCTACGATGGCCGTATAGAATTGGACCATCATTGCCTGTGACAGATTGTGTTTTCTCTGCTGCCGCAGGAAGTACATCCTCTGTTGGGCCTTTTGGACTGTGGAGTTGATGATGGCCCCCCATTTAAGGTCCTTGCAGATGACGGTTCCCAGGAACTAAAAAGACTCCACAGATGTGACTGTGGTGTTGTTGATAGCAAGTGGGGTGAGGGGAGGGGGAGCTCTCCTAAAGTCCACAATCAATTCCACTGTCTTAAGAGCATTGAGCTCCAGGTTGTTGTGATGGCACCAGGACGCCAGCTGTGTCATGTCCTGTATGTAGGCAGATTCCTCCCCATCCTGCGTCAGTCCAATCAGGGTTGTGTTATCCGCAATCTTGAGAAGCTTGACAGAGAAGTCTGTGGAGGTGCAGTCATTGGTGTAGAGAGAGTAGAGGAGAGGGGAGAGTATACAGCGTTGCGGTGCTCCTATGCTGAGGGTCTGCGGGTCCGAGATGTGCTTTAAACCTTTCCCAGCCTCACATGCTGCTTCCTGTATGTCAGGAAGCTGGTGATCCACCGACAGAGGGGTGACATTGATCATTGAACATTATGTTATGTTTACAAGTGCTGACTACCTAATTGTTGTGCTGAAGTGAATGGGTAGAGGAGATGGGAGTAACAGGAGGAAATGAAATGTAAATACATGGAATAAAGGAAGAAAAAAAGTATATTAAGTGATTGATTGACAGATTATGTGCTCTGTAATTTACCCTGGATGTGTCTGTTTATTTATTCCTTGAAATTTGTGTAAATTGTCCTTACACTCCAAAGGGAACCAAACCATGGTATTTGATTGATCAACATTATTAAATTATGACTTACTTCATAAGATTTTAAAGGACGCCATTGCACGGAACACATAGCAGTCAAAGTTCATTGTAATTTGCTCTCTGTAATTTACCCAAGAAATGAAGGTAATATTACTAGCGAGGTACAACAAAATATTGAACAATTATCTGGAAATCAGGTGCCGAAAACTGTGAACTGTGTTAGCCTTGTTTAAAAGAACTATTTTTGATAGAATGTGGAAACAAATGATAATAAAAATCATGTTTTTTTTTTAATTCTCTTGCTTCATTTCAAATCTCTCCATGCCTTCAATATCCTCACCTCCATAAGTTTATTCAACCCCCACGATCTCAGTAGGTAAGCATCCTTTAGTTCTGGCCTCTTGATCAACTCAGATAATGTATTAGAAATTGATTAAGGAATGGGAAACAGGTGATCATTATGGGGTCAAATCAGAGTTAGGGGCACCTCAGAGATTACTGTTGGAACCATTGTTGTTTCTAATGTATACAAATTCAAAAACAATGAAAAGCAATCATATTTATGTGGATGTCATAATGGAGGCAGCAACATTGAATAAAGCCGCTCAGAAAATACAAATAAAGTAGCCAAGGTATCGGAAGCATGAATAATGCTAGACAAAATGATTGTAAATAAAGGTAAAGTGCTACACACAGAAATGAAAAGTAAATGATACCACAAACACTGCAAATTAAATAGTGAGTAAAAAAAAGGACTGGCTCAAGATGGAGACAAACATTTTCGAACAAGTAGCAGAAAATCACTGTGCACAATACATGAGTGATGTGTGGAATATACCTACTACCTTTAGTAGTAAACACAATAGGTCTAGAATCATTTAAAAACAATTGAAAAATGTAGTGGCGCAAGAATCATTCTGGATGGATGAATCAAAATGGACAAGTCATTCGTTCAAGATGGAACTGCAGATGCTGGAAAATCGAAGGTAGACAAAACTGCTGGAGAAACTCAGCGGATGAGGCAGCATCTATGGAGCGAAGGAAATAGGCAACGTCTGAAGAAGGGTTTTGGCCCGAAACGTTGCCTATTTCCTTCGCTCCATTGATGCTGCCTCACCTGCTGAGTTTCTCCAGCACTTTTGTATACCTTGGACAAGTCATTCCCTCATTCATAATTATCTTACATACAAAAAAAATTACAGGTAAGTCACTATTTCATCTGATTAAAGCATTTGCATTCCTGGAATAGATAAAAAATACAAGTATTGCATCTTCTGAGCTTGCTTAGGAGGATACTGTTGGAAAATGAGCAAACTTTGGTGGAGATTGAGGAGATGGCCACTGGTGCAGAGGAAAACATTTCCATTGAAAGGAGAGGAATGATATCATGCTGCAATAATATCTAAAACGATCCATTGAATATGGAAAAAGCAGGGTGGAAGGCAAGAACATGTGGGGAAATGAGAATTGCTGGCAAGTCTGATGTGAAAGATGGTATTTCAGAATATGCACATCAGAAATAGAGAATATAGAAGAATGCATCAATATCCTTACGAGGGTGGGAGGAAGAGCAATCAAAGCAGGTGTGGGAGTTGGCAATCCTGAAGTGAATACTGATTGCTAGACTATTGTCAGAAATAGAGATAGAGAAGTCCTGAAGGGAAAAAAGAATTGGAGATGGACCTTGTAACCGAGGGTATAATTTGCTTGCTGACTTGACAATAGGAAAAGGTATCAAACCATTCATAAATGTCCCATAAGAGGCGAGGGACGGTACTCAATTAGGATTGAAACTAAAAGAAAAAAAATTGCCATAAAAGAGGAACCTTAAGTGGGGGACTGCTTCAGCCATTCTCGTAGGTGATTGAGATTAGATTTGAACACCCATATGAAAGTGAGATATTTAGAACAAAATTAAACTGATGAAGTGAAACTGTAGCAAAAAACAAAGTGCTGGAGGAACTCCAAGTCAGGCAACACCTGTGGACGGGAATGGATAGATGACGTTTTGAGTCAGGACATTTTATCAGTCTTAAAAGGGTCCTGACCCAAAATGTCATCTATCTAGTCCCCTTCAGAGATGCTACTAGACCTGCAGCCTTTTTGCTTTTTGATCGAGATTTCAGTCCCTTATGTACCCAAGTCTGCAATTGAGTCTAGGCTGGTTCAGAACACAGGATACAAGCTTGCTTGTGGTAGAAGCATGCAAAGCAATCAAGAAGAAATTAGCAGAAACCCGCTGACGAAAACAATTGCCTTTCTTCAAGGCCAGTATGCCTGGAAACAAAAAGAGAAACTGCTGAAAAAGACACCAGGTCATACAGGAAAATCTGAAAAAGATGCAGGGTGACCATTTCAGGACAATGGCTTCAGAAAGGAAAAAAAGAATAATTAAAGAAATTTTAGATTGAAAGAGGGGAGTGGAAGAAAGCAACTGAGACAGCAAAAGCCCGCCTGATCATCTATCTTTATTACATTCTATCCCAATCATAACACAGTGTCCAGTTTAATTTTTAATTGAGTTTAATGGAATTATGAGTAATTAATTTTACCCGGAGTCCATCCACAGGTGTGCCACTCTGATGAGCTAATTGTTAATTTTGTAATGCAATTTTGAAATGGTATTTTCAAATCTTACAGTAGATTATTGCTGCTTTTACATTGCTATAACTTTTGCCAACATTACATGTGCTTCTATGTAAAGCTCTGGTGAAAATAGTATCATTAAAAAAAGTGTTTTTACATGGTTGTAGTACAGTTGGCTGCATGCTTTTCTCAGTTTTCTTGTTTTTCTAAACAAATTGACCTCAATAAAGTTCAAGCCACAATTTTTTTAAACCTTCCAAACTATCATCAGGTTGCATTGCTGACCTGTGTATATGTAAATTATTAGTTTTGTTAATAAGATCACATTTAAATTGTGTTTCCTTTTTATGCTTTTACTTCAATGAGATACAAAAATATTTATCTTTCCTCCGAGCATATGCATTACATTTATCCTATTCATAAGGGGAAATGTATAACGTTTATCCATATTAAAATCTAAATATTATCTCAATTGTTAATTTAATTAAACCATCCAATTCTTTGAATGTAATATTTTAAGTGTTACTAACATAGCTGTACAAGTATCATCCTCCAGTTCTTTTTTTAGATAGTGTGAACAACATTGGCAAGAAGACACCTTGTCAAAATTGAAGTAGTCACTGTTCCCAACAGCAAAGATTTTCCACTGATCAAAAATTATGCAGTTACGCCTACCATAAAATAGCTACTTACTCTCGTCAGTTTCAACCTGGTCACTCCCAATGTTTAAAGGAAGTCTTGAAATGTCATTAAGATAAGCACAAGAGGAATCCCTTTTTACCTTGATCACCAGAAAATACCACTGGGGGAGGGGGAGGGGGAGGGGGAGGGAGAGGGGGACAAATACTGATCCCAAATGATAAATGTGTACATATTGAAGGCCCAGTTCAGACTTCTTGCATCTTACTTATAGATAACTGTGCTATTTTTGACGTGGTAACTAAACAAAATTTTGCCCATTGGTAAAATTAAACCTGATTTTAAGATGGTACGAAATTCCAAGGAACCATCAGAAGCACCATCGTTACCAGAAAAAAGTGAAACTGCTCAGCAAGTAATTTAGAAATAAAGATTGAACTCTGATTATAACATTAAAATAATTGCTCTAATATGCTCACCAAATAATGTCAAATCAAATAATAGCTCCTAATATTGAGACTCACCAAAATTAAACTTTGAATTTTAAGATATAGAGTTGCTGTACAATATGTAAAATGGATTAAAACAGTAGGTTTTGATAGCGAAATTACAAAGCAGCCAGCTGTATAAAATCAGTGTGACGGCATGGTGGCATATCGGTAGAGCTACTGTTTTATAGCGCCAGAGAACCGGGTTCAATCCTGACTACCAGTGCTTGGCTGCATGGAGTTTGTACATTCTACCCGTGACCTGCATGGGTTTTCCACGAGACCTTCAGTTTCCTCCTACACTCTAAAGACGTGCAGGTTTGTAGGTTAATTGGCTTGGTATTAATGTGAAATTGTCCCTAATGTGTGTAGGGTAGTGTTAATATGCGGGAATTGCTGGTCAGTGCGGACTCGAGCCGAAGAGCATGTTTCCGCGCTGAATCTCTAAACTAAACTAAAAAAGTAGGGTTGTTTCTTTTGTTTAGTTTAGTTTAGAGATGCAGTGTGGCCCACTGAGTCCATGCCGACCAACGATCACACGCACACTAGTTCTATGATATCCCACTTTCACATCCTGCACACTAGGGACAATTTACAAAAGCCAATTAACCTACAAATCTGCACTTTTTGGAATATGGGATGAAACAAGAGCATCTAGAGAAAACACACACGGTCACAGCGCAAATGTACAAACTCTATACAGACGGCACCCATTGTCATGATCATGCCCGGGTCTCTTATGCTGTAAGGCAGCACTTCTACCGCTGTGGCACTGTGCTGCCCTTTTAGTTATTACTGTAGTTCAATGTAAGAGACTGAATTTATATGGTTGAGATAGCTTTGAAAAATATAGGTAGCATAATGGTCATGTTATTTAATTAATAATCCAGGAGATTCGGTTATAGATTCCACAAAGGCTGTTGGGAACTTTAATTTGGTTAATTAATTAATTCTACACTAAAAAACTAGACTTAGAGACAGAACTGTAATGTCTAAAATCATCTTGTTCATTTGTAGAGAAGGAAATCTGGCCCTATTCACAGCAAAGTCGCTGCCTTTCAACTATAAGAGGCATATATCTGTTTTTATACTTATTTCATGCTGATGAAGAATCACCTGCAACTGTTGCTTTTCCCACTCCCACAATGTTCCTCTGGTGTCTCTCAATAATTTGTACACCTTCCAATATCCTTGCAACCCCTTCTATTTTTTTTCAATGTGCTGACCTATGCCAACATTGTCCGAAAGTGTGGCATAATTTTCCAGTGAACAATGATGCTACAAATTATTTCCAATGATATATAAAGAAGATCACAATAATTACAGTTAATCAACACAGGAATCCATTCCCAAATACTGATTGCAAAGGTCTTGGAAATGGTAAGAGACTCAACGAAAAGTGTGCACAATCTTGTCGTTATAGTTGGTCTTTTAAAGAGCTTCAGACCACATTTCCACATCCATTTCCATCATGACCACCTATTTCCTCTGGAATATTACATGAAACTGTCTTTAATCAACTTGTCCGCAGTTAAAACTATTATTCATGCTTTTTTAATTACTAAATTTGACGATTTTAATTTACTCCTAACCCACCATCTTCATTATTTTAGACTTATCCAAAATATTGCTGTCAGTGTACAGTAGTCAATAGTGACTTCAATGACCCATTTGCATTAACCTCATTTAATTATCTCCTCAACCCCATCAATTTGATTCCACACTCACCTACACACCGGGAGCAATTTACAGCAACCAATTTATCTTCTGATCTGCGCATCTTTGGGATGTGGTAGGAAACCTGAGCACCCGGAGGGAAAGTTGCAAACTCCACATATAGCCAGAGCTGTAAGGCAGGACCTTTGCTAGCAATGCCACGGCAGCGTCTTATACTTTGCATAATTCATATTTTACAATTGTAAAACATCAAGATTTCAGAACTTACTTGTTCAGAAATCTAATGGATAATTGTACAATGGGATCCTAGAGCCATATATTGTAAATAAAACTTGATCAAACTAAATGGGGGAACAGACACAAGGAGCAGATTAGTCTACTCCTGCTCCTTGATGCAAACGGTGACAAGCTGCCATTAATATTCTAAAGATAAGATCCATGATAAAATATTCTTATAGAATCTCTATAAAAAGTTCTGATTGAAACCTCTACACTGCAGTAGGATTATGCTTGTCAAAATCAAAATGATTCACATTAAATGCTAAGAAAAATAACTAAAGAGCAACATTATAAAAAGGAATTGCTGAGACACAAAGTACAAGCAAACAGGCACTCACTGAGTTTCTTTGATTCCCACTAATGTTCGTATATAATCCGATGGCTGACATGTTGCATTTTGTCGGTATCTCATTGCTCGTACAGTGGCATAAACAATAAAATGACCGTGTTCATCTCATGCTTCTTGTGCAACAACCAATCTCTCTCGCACAACTGCTGTTAGAAGTAGCTTCTAAAGGAAATGCTTTTGTTTACGAGTGCTGTATATTTCCGACATATGAATTAAGATCTTATCATCCAGCAAGGAGGAGGTAGCTTTTGGTCTGAAGGGGATAAACATTTACCAGTGCATGCTACATCTGTTATGTTCTCACCTTAATATGCAAATAGGCTCATTTTAAGAAAACATACCTTATACATGCCTTAACAAGCAGAGGTAATTATATACTGAGGTTACTAACACATGACGTGGTAGCAATTATAATATCCAATAAACTTCAACATCACTAAAATCATTATTTTCTGAATGTTACTTTTTCATAAACATTGTCAGATTTTAATAAATGTAACCAATGATAGAGGCACAACAGTATTTAGTAACCGTAGGAAGTAAGTTTAGTGACTTTAATAGAAACTATGTCAGGCCTGAAGATAGCTGATGAAATTGCAAATATTTTTTAAATTATTACCAATTAACCTTCAGTATATCTGAAGGCTACAACTTTGATGGTACAGTGGCACAGCAGTACAGTTGCTGTCTTAATGCGCCAGAGACCCAGGTTCGATCCTGGCTATCTGTCCTGTCTGTACAAAGTTTGTGCATTCTCCCTGTGACTGCATGGGTTTTCTCCAGGTGCTCTGCTTTCCTCCCACATTCCAAAGACCTGTAAGTTTGTAGATTAATTGGCGTCTGTAAATTGTCCCTAGTGTGTAGAATAGAACTAATGTGTGGGTGATTGTTGCTCGGCCGAAGTAACTCAAAGGCCTGTTTCTACGCTGTTTCTCTAAAAGTAAAATTTACTTTTTCAGTTTTGAAAACATTCACCTTTCCCTTCTATAATTCTATTTTACCATGTGCCATTTGTGGCACATGTTATAGAAGACTATCTAAATGTTTTAATTGATAATATTTTATTCTATTTTTGAGCTCCAGACTTTATGAGCTAGACCAACATTTATTTTCCATAAATAGACACAAAAAGCTAGAGAAACTCAGCAAGTCAGACAGCATGTCTGGAGAAAAGGAATAGGTGACATTTCGGGTTGACCCCAAACGTCACCTATTCCTTTTCTCCAGAGATACTGCCTGACATGCTCAGTTACTCCAGCCTTTTGTGTCTATCTTCGGTTTAAACCAGCATCTGCAGTTCCTACACATTTATTATCCATCTCTAACTTCCCTTGCAAAGGTGAAAGTACTTCAACAGTACTGTTAGGGAGAGCGTTTTGGGATTTAGAATTGGCAAGGAGATACAAGGGATCTCAGATGCTGGAATCTAGAACAACAAATATAATACCAAATGTGGATACTGTTCAACTTGGAGGGAACCTGTTGGTGGTTATGATCCAATGCAATTGCTGTCTTTGCTTTTCTTGGTGGGAAAGATTGCAGGTTTGGAAGATAACGCTGGAATATTCTAGGCAAGTAACTGCAATGTATTTTGTAATGGTCGTGGCTGCATAAGAGCTGTGGACTAACTGTTGAGCTTTGCAATGTGTAAGCAAAATTAACCAGTATGCCTCTTTTGCATTGGATTACCACTACCTCCCTCACCTGATTTCTTTGTCTTTCCTGATAGATGAAGCAGAGATTAATAATTAAATGATAGCAGGGAGACGCATCTCCAGATCTGATTGGAAAGCTCCCCAACTAATTTCCAATGTTTAGCATGGCATTGTAATGTCCACATTGAGTGGTCTGATTAAGTATAAATTCCTTCCCTAAGAAGAGGGAAGATAATGTCAAACATGTACTGAAAGGTAAAACAGGAAATGCTGGTGATTTCAGCATTAAAATTAATGTTTTGAGTTGATAACCTTTCATCAAAAACTTTATTTTTTTTCTCTACACGGATGGTGCCCAATCTACTTAATATCTCCAACATTACTGCTTTTTAATATTTTAGATTGCTTTCAATGTTTCTGTGGGTCACGTCTGGGCAGATAAGCTACCTACAATCTTGTACATGAATCTTTGGAATGTGGAGTGAGAGGTTGTCAGATTCCAGACATCTGGATCGTGAAATTACATGTTCCAGAGCAGTTGTTGACAATGGCCTTGGATAGAATCTGTGGCTCAACGTTTATCAACAAAATTTATAATTCTTTAACTCCCCCCCCCCCCCCCCGATGTGGCCGACTATGCCTTTTCTTCATCTTTTCTGGTACAATGCCTGCTGGATGAATATCTCCATACATTTCCAGTACTTTGGAAACTATACCATCCCATAGAATTAAGTATAACGTAACTATCCTCATTATCCTCCAACATCTCAACAATAGCAAAGCTGAGAGGCTGCGCGATGGATGGGCTTCATATCATACAGCCATGCATTAAAAGACTGCTGTGTCTCAGCATGTCAGCTGAAGGCCTTAACTGTCTTCCTGTCTATCACCTCCTCTACACTGTAAAATCCAAACATAGATTGAGTGAAACTTTCCAGAATACTTTCACACACAGTTTGCAGGATGATCCAAAGCTTCCATCTGCCAATTTTTTTCAGTCTGCATCCCACTTTCATTCTGATTTATCCGTATGTGGTCTTCTACTCTGTTCCAACGAGGCCCAACTCAAGCTTGAAGGACAACAGCTATTCCTCTGCCCAAACATAATTAAGTATTTGGGTTTCGATAATGAATTCAACAATTTTAGTCAAATCGGTTCTTCTATTTGAATCAGAACTAACCAGTTCCAGTGCACCTCTGCAATATCAATAGTTATATTTCTCTCTCCTCAGATGCTGCATGATCTGCTGAACATTTCCTGCCATCTCCTTTTGGTTTCAGATCATAGCAATAACTCTCACCTGAATTTCACTAATTTAATGTCTCACTATTTATTTTCTCTCCTTCCCATGCAACATGATGTCCATGAACACAGTACAAAATGTTTGCTAACTTGGATGGTATCATTTTTTATCCATTAATCAGGAAGTTGCAGTCTAGGCTCCATTTATGAGTTGGCAAACAAAATTTAGACTTAAGGGTCCCGACCTGAAATGTCACCTATCCATGTTCTCCTGTCCCACTGAGTCTTGTGTCTTTGTGACTTTGTGTCTTCTTTTGTAATCCAGCAGTTCCTTGTTTCTAAAATTTAGGCTGACGTGCTAGTGACGACTAAGGGAATTATCTGTGCACCCATGAATAATATTCCTTCCTTAATCATTTACCGCCAGATGACAATAGTTCATTCCTGTGGCTGCTGTTAATGGCAGGTTGATGATCCAGAATGGTTTCCTAATTTGCTTACGTAATTGTTATAGCAATTCAAAAGGAATTAATTGTAAGAAATGCTTACGGAGGGACAAAACACAAAAAAATATATATTATTATTAATTATGGTACCTGTATTACATTGGTTGTCTGCTGAAACGTCTGCCACCTAGACATATTCAACATAGCCTGCTTGTCACTATTAGAGATACAACAGATATTGAGTTTTCAGTTGTTATACAACATAGTCATGGGACACTTCAAAGATTTGAAAGGTTTCAAAGGTAATTTATTGTCACATGTACCAATTAAGGTACAGTGATATGCGAATTACCTTACAGCCATAGGAGGAAAGAAAAAACAACAACTTGCGCATCCGTGTGGTTTGTGCACACATGTGCACCAGAGTAAAATGTCTTGTATACTAATTTTAGTTTTGTTTTAGAGATACAGTGCAGAAACAGGCCCTTCGGCCCACCGAGTGCGCATCAACTAGCGATCCCCACACATCCCACACTAGGGACAATTTACACATACACCAAGCCAATTAACCTACATACTTATACGTCTTTGGAGTGTGGGAAGAAACCGAAGATCTCGGAGAAAACCCACGCGGTCACGGGGAGAAAGTACAAACTCCGTACAGACAGCACCGTAGTCAGGATCGAACCCGGATCTCCGATGCTGCAAGCGCTGTAAGGCAGCAACTCTACCACTGCGCCACCGTGGCCACCTAGCAGGCTGTAGCAGGCAGCAAGGAAAATAGAGCCTGTGGACTGAATGCAGTGCATCATAAAATGATCGCCCAGTCTGTACTTTGTTTTTCCAATGTAGAGATGTCCACCACACTGGATTGGGAGAGTGCAAGTGAATTGCAGCTTCACATGGAAAGAGTGTTTGCGTACCTTGGTTTTTGGGTGGTGTTTCGGGTCGAGATCCTTCTTCAGACTGATGTCAGGGGAGTGGGCGGGACAGAGAAAGAATGTAGTCGGAGACAGTAAGACTGGTGGGAGAACTGGGAAGGGGGAGGGGGTGGCGAGAGAGGGAAAGCAAGGGCTATTTGTACTCTAGGACTCTATGACAGGTATTTGGTTCATCTGCGGCTGCATTAGTAAGTGCCAGGAGAAAGGGACTGGTTGGTGGGGTTGGAAGTGCAGACCAGGAAGTCACATGGGATTGTTCCTTTCAAAATGTTAAAAGGGGAAGGGAATAAGTGTTCAGTGTTGGAATTAATTTGATGTTAATCTTAGAATAAATCTTAGAATTTAGTCTTAGAATAAAGGGGAGGTCATTTAAGACTGAGGTGAAGAAAAACCTTTTCACCCAGAGAGTTGTGAATTTATGGAATTCCCTGCCAGAGGGCAGTGGAGGCCAAGTCACTGTATGGATTTAAGAGAGAGTTAGATAGAGCTCTAGGGGCTAGTGGAGTCAAGGGATATGGGGAGAAGGCAGGCACGGGTTATTGATAGGGGACGATCAGCCATGATCACAATGAATGGCGGTGCTGGCTGGAATGGCCGAATGGCCTCCTCCTGCATCTATGGTTCTATGTTTCTATGTTCACTCAATGTTACTTGATATCAAGTATTCTTCAAATACTATGATTAAATAAACTGTGGCTTAGTAGCAGACCATGTGCTCCACTGAGAAAGAGGAATCACAAAAAGTGTGTGATTATGATTTTAGCTTAACATCCGTGTCCCACATGTTTATATCATATGATAAAGAACTAAGCTACAATGAAAACAAAAACTCCTTACATTATCTCTGATTGCAACAATTTTGTAAAGATCATACAATGCAATGTTGTTGAAAATAATAAATCTGTAATCTTTTAAGTCATCAAAAAAACTCAACATTTTAATGTTTTTTTAAAGTACAGTTCACGTGCTTCATATTTATTGTGGAAATCCCCCATATAGCTTACTTCATGAATATGTAACTTTCTATTTCCCTGTGGAAACATATTCTTCAATGAAAGGTCAGTTGTCCAAATGTTGTAACAGCATTTAACAATGTCTCCTGCACTTTTCACAATACTGCTAAAAGCGATCTAAAGCCAGAGGCTGATGGCAATCCCCAATTTTAAATTGTATAGCAACTTTAGATTACTGCCCTATAAAGCCTCAGCATTACGTCCCTGCTTTAAATTGTCTAGCCTTCTCAAAATTAATGCTAACATTGCATTTGCCTTCCTTATTACCCACTCAACTTTCAAATTAACCTTTTGGGAATCCTGCACCAACGCTTCAAAGTCCCTTTGAACCTCTAATTTCTGAATCCTCGCCCCACTTAGAAAATAGTTTACACATTTATTTCTATTACCAAAGTGCATGACCTCACCCTTTGCTATGCTGACCTCCATCTGCCACTTCTATTCCCACTCTCCCAACCTGTCCAAATCCTTTTGCAGACTCCCTGCTTCCTCTTCACTACTTGCCCCTCCATCTATCTTTGCACATCTGCAAATTTGGCCACAAAGCCATTATCCAAATCATTAATATATGAAATCCATTAACATCTTATCAACTAATTTAAAAGGCATTTGTAAAATTGCACCAGTTACATTTGAAAATCATTTGTTTTCTTATTGTTTGGTGTAGTTTGGTTTAATTTATACAGTGCCCTCCATAATGTTTGGGACAAACATCCATCATTTATTTATTTGCCTCCGTGGCGACATGTGGTTAAAGAGCACATTGTCAGATTTTAATAAAACCATTTTTACACATTTTGGTTTCACCATGTAGAAATTACAGCAGTGTTTATACATAGTCCCCATTTCAGGGCATCATAATGTTTGGGACACAGCAATGTAACGTAAATGAAAGTAGTCATGTTTAGTATTTTGTTGCATATCCTTTGCATGCAATGACTGCTTGAAGTCTGCGATTCATGGGCATCACCAGTTGCTGGGTGTCTTCTCTGGTGATGCTCTGCCAGGCCTGTATTGCAGCCATCTTTAGCTTATGCTTGTTTTGGGGGCTAGTCCCCTTCAGTTTTCTCTTCAGCATATAAAAGGCATGATCAATAGGGTTCAGATCAGGTGATTGACTTGGCCACTCAAGTATTGACCATTTTTTAGCTTTGAAAAACTCCTTTGTTGCTTTAGCAGTATGTTTGGGATAATTGGCTTGCTGTAGAATGAACCACCAGCCAATGAGTTTTGAGGCATTTGTTTGAACTTGAGCAGATAGGATGTCTATACACTTCAGAATTCATTATGCTACTATCATCAGCAGTTGTATCATCAATGAAGATAAATGAGCCGGTACCTTCAGCAGCCATACATGCCCAGGCCATAACACCCCCACCACCTGGTTTCACAGATGAGGTGGTATGCTTTGGATCTTGGGCAGTTCCTTCGCTCCTCCAAACTTTGCTCTTGCCATCACTCTGATATAAGTTAATCATCGTCTCACCTGCCAAGACCTATTTCCAGAACTGTGGTTGCACTTTTAAGTACTTCTTGGCAAACTGTAACCTGGCCATCCTATTTTTGCGGCTAACCAGTGGTTTGTATCTTGCAGTGTAGCCTCTGTATTCCTGTTCATGAAATCTTCTGCAGACAGTGGTCATTGACAAATCCACACCTGACTCCTGAAGAGTGTTTCTGATCTGTCAGACGGGTGTTTGGGGATTTTTCTTTATTATAGAGAGAATTCTTCTGTCATCAACTGTGGAGGTCTTCCATGGCCTGCCAGTTCCTTTGTGATTAGTAAGCTCACCAGTGCTCTCTTTCTTTCTTGCATTTTGTTGTCTCTGCACTGTACTCTGACAATGACAATTAAAGTTGAATCTGAATCTGAATCTTAATGATGTTCCACAGTTGATTTTGGTAAGCCGAAGGTTTGGCTGATGTCAGTTTAATTCTTGTTTCTCAGTCTCACAATGGCCTCTTTGACTTTCATTGGCACAACTTTGGTCCTCATGTTCAAAAACAGCAATAATAGTTTCCAAAGGTGATGGAAAGACTGGAGGAAAGACTTCTTCTTCTTCTTCTATGTGGTGTTTTTTGGCGGTTGGCAAACAACTTTTTTGTTGCATTACCGCCACCAACTGGCATGGAGTGTGGATCAAACAACACCATTACATATACTAATAACCTATATCCTTCCGAACAAATTGGTTACCCTAAGAAAATGCAACAGGATTTGATAGCACTTATATGAACTTCCTTGCAAAATATCTACCAAATCAAATTGTATTCTTTCTTTTCTGAACTGCTCACTCATCCGTTCTCTCTCCTCCTCATACCTCTCACAATGTACAATGACATGCTCTATTGTCTCTTCTTGCCCACAGTATTCACATCTACCTGTATTATGCTTGCCTATTATAAAAAGTGTACTGTTCAGACCAGTGTGTCCAAATCTAATTCTTGAGATTACTGTCTCCTCTTTTCTGTTTTTTCCTGCACATCTCATTTCTCCCACTTTCCCCTGGACTCTGTAGAACCACCGTCCTTTCCGCTCTTCATCCCATTGCTTTTGCCATCTTTCCTTCAGTCTTTGCTTAATAGTGTCTTTGATTTCAGTTTTACCTATGTTAATACTTAAATCAATTTTACTTCTTTTTGCTACCTCTTTTGCTACCTTATCTGCCATTTCGTTTCCTCTAATGCCAATGTGTGCTGGTACCCATAAATATATGACTGTAAGCCCCCTGGAGGAAAGACTAGGTGCTGAGAGCTCTCTTATACCTGCATTAAGGAGGCAATTAAACACACCTGAGCAATTACAAACACCTGTGAAGCCATGTGTCCCAAACATTATGGTGCCCTGAAATGGGGGGAATATGTATAAACACAGCTGTGTATAATTTATATAACAATTTCTACATGGTTAAACCAAAATGTATAAAAATGGCCTTTAATAAAATCTGACAATGTGCACTTTAAACACATGTGATTTTTCTATTACAAACCTCAAATTGTGGAGTACAGAGGCAAATAAATAAATTATGGGTCTTTGTCCCAAACATTATGGAAGGCACTGTAGATACAGCATACAAACGGGTTCTTCGTCCCACCGACTCCACGCCAACCATTATACCCTTACACACTAATTCTATGTTATTCCACTTTTTCATCCACCACCTACACATTAAGGGCAATTTTACAGAGGCCATTCAACCTACAAATGTCTTTTTGATGTGGAAGGAAACCGGAGCACCTGGAGGAAACACACATTGTCGTAGGATATCTAAACTTCACGCAGACAGCAAGGTCAGGATTGAAACCGGGTCTCTGGTGCTGTGAACTATTTAAAGCACTAAACCATCAAGGATTATGATTCATTGTGCTTATAGACAATTTGGTCTGAAGACATTTACGAAGTTAAGAAATTAATTATCTTTTTTTTAATATTAAGATCAATTTGCTATAAATTGAAAGCTATTAATTTTATTATTGAGAGTTAATTGGTTTTTTTATTTCTTAAAATAGATCATGGAAGATATACAAAATGCTGAGAGAACATTTATGCAAAGCAGAGTGACATTCTCTGCCTACTATGTGTTGAAGGATAAACAATTTTATTTAACTTTCCATAATACACTTCACACAATGACACAAACTTTCCATTTTATTAATGTCATTGCTTTACCTTCACTTCGTGGGAGTATACTGCATTATTTAAAGTAGCATTGTCCAGCCCACACAAAAAAATAATACCAATGAGAAAAATGAGAATATGCTAAGATTTGAACTCCAATTGATGTTGAGCTGATTAAGCAGCTGAAAACTTGGACATATTTCAATATCTACATTTTATATTATCATATAAGGAACTCCTTGTACACAAATCACTGAAAGTTACCATCGAGATAGATCAAGGGTCCTAATCCGAAATGTCGACTGTCTATTTCCCTGTACAGATACTGCCTGAACTAATGTGTGCCTCCAATAGTTTTTTTTTTGTCCTTTGTTGCAAGAGGATATGAGTACAAGAATAAAAGCATGTAGCTCCAATTATATAAGACTTGGTGAGACCCAATTCTAAAATACTGCATACACACCTGACCACTCCAGGTGGGGCAGAGGTTCACCTGCACCTCCTCCAACCTCATCTACTGCATCCGCTGTACCAGGTGTCAACTACTCTACATCGGTGAGACCAAGCGCAGGCTTGGCGATCGCTTCGCCCAACACCCCGCTCAGTTCGCAATAACCAACTTGATCTCCTGGTGGCTCAGTACTTCAACTCTCCCTCCCTTTCCGAATCCGACCTTTCTGTCCTGGGCCTCCTCCATGGCCAGAGTGCGGCCCACCGCAAAATGGAGGAACAGCACCTCATATTTCGCTTGGGTAGTTTACATCACAGCGGTATGAACATTGACTTCTCCAATTTCAGGTAGTCCTTGCTTTCTCCCTCCTTCCCTTCCCCTTCCCAGCTCTCCCACAGCCTACTGTCTCCTCCTCTTCCTTTCTTTATCCCGCCTCCCCCCCCTGACATCAGTCTGAAGAAGGGTCTCGACCCGAAACGTACGCCTATTCCTTCGCTCCATAGATGCTGCCTCACCCGCTGCATTTCTCCAGCTTTTTTGTCTACCTTTGATTTTTCCAGCATCTGCAGTTCTTTCTTAAACACCCTACTCAAGGATATACTTTCGAATGAGTAAGGATATCAAAAGTTTTACAGACTGATTCCTAAAATGGAGACACAAGAAATTATAGATCGAAGAATTTGAGCAAAAAACCAAGTGCTGAAAAAACTCAGTGGGTCAGTCAGCAGCTCGAGGAATTCAGCGGGTCTGTCTCTGCCTCCTTAATGTTAGTGGATGTCTAGACACTTCTTAAATGCTGGCAATGGCATTCATTTCACCACCCTCTTGCATAAACAAATTAACCAGACTGGATTACTTTCTTGAGTTTAGAAGATTGAGAGATAATCTCATTGAAATGCATAAAACCCTTCAGGAGTTTTACAGCATTGATGTTTGAACGAGTAGAGCTAAGTGACAGATCACATAATAACAGCAGGACTTACTTGCATTGGAATGGTTGAATATAGGCCAGAACACAACCCGGCTCAATATAAATTGAGAGATTTAATATAGAAACTGTTTGAATATAACACAATTAGATTGGTTTTGAATTATATTGGGTGTTACGTAGTTTTGAGTTTTTTACAGATATAATGTGCCAGACTCATAGATGAATTTTAGCTTTCTTTATTTGCTTGAGATATCAAATATAAAACAGAAAATACTGAATATGCTCAAGGACCTGAAACATTAACTATTTTTCTTTCCACAAATGCTACCTGAATTTAGTGTGTTTTCTGCATTTTATTTCAGATTCCCTGCATCTGCAGTTTCTTTTTTCAATACTTTAAACTTAATTGAGCTAACATTTGAGCAGTGGTGTTTCTAAATTTTCAAACTGTTTATGGAATAAAAATAAATTTAAGAAATTATGCCAACATGGTTAGGGTCAAAATATTAATGCTGTTTAAAATTTATGTAGAGGGAGTTTAATTATGCCACACAGAGTTTCTTTGATATGTATAAACTACCATCACATTACACTACTTGACAATACATGTGAATTTTATTTCTAATGCAATTTATTTATGTTCTTTAGGCTTTTGCACAATGTGTGGAGCTAATGTTATAGAGCTGCATAGGGTTTTGGCAATAAAAGGCACATCAGATTAAAGTAGTGGCAACGTGACATAGACTAATTAAATAGGAAAACAATTTGAATTATGGCAAATATTTTATTGATATTACATATTCCTCAAATGAACATATGTTCATCCAGGTCACCCAGACCTGAACATAAGTTATGTTAGTCCAAATGTTACATGGTTTGTAGTGTTGATGGAATCAACATCCTTCTGCAGTTGTACAGAGCCCTAGTGAGACCACACCTGGAGTATTGTGTGCAGCTTTGGTCCCCTAATTTGAGGAAGGACATTCTTGCTATTGAGGGAGTGCAGCGTAGGTTTACAAGGTTAATTCCCGGGATGGCAGGACTGTCATATGCTGAGAGAATGGAGCAGCTGGGCTTGTACACTCTGGAGTTTAGAAGGATGAGAGGTGATCTCATTGAAACATATAAGATTGTTAAGGAAGGTACACAAAATTGCTGGGGAAACTCAGCGGGTGCAGCAGCATCTATGGAGCGAAGGAAATAGGCGACGTTTCGGGCCGAAACCCTTCTTCAGACTCAGGCGACGTTTCGGTCCGAAACCTACTCCACTAAGATTGTTAAGGGCTTGGACATGCTAGAGGCAGGAAACATGTTCCTGATGTTGGGGGAGTCCAGAACTAGGGGCCACAGTTCAAGAATAAGAAGTAAGCCATTTAGAACGGAGACGAGGAAACACTTTTTCTCACAGAGAGTGGTGAATCTGTGGAATTCTCTGCCTCAGAGGGCAGTGGAGGCAGGTTCTCTGGATGCTTTCAAGAGAGAGCTAGATTGGGCTCTTAAAAATAGCGGAGTCAGGGGATAAGGGGAGAAGGCAGGAACGGTGTACTGATTGGGGATGATCAGCCACGATCACATTGAATGGCGGTGCCTGCTCGAAGGGCCGAATGGCCTACTCCTGCACCTATTGTCTATTGTCTATTGTAAAGACAGTTCCTGAGTAATTTGAAGAGTAATGTAATCAAGGTCAGGAAAATAAATGGAACATTTTACAAGAACAATATTCAATAGACTATTATGAGGAATTTGTATTTTAATTTGTTATTGGACGTTAAATAAGTATGAGCTAATTTTGGAGGCTACAGCAATAACAAAGTAGTTGATGAATATTTTCTCCTGAATACACCTCCAATAATGTACTCATATTCTCAGTTTCGATGAAGAGTCATGACTGAAAATGTCTGTCTATTTCCCGACGGAGATAGACAAATCTCCCGGGTATGTTCAGATATATCTGAGAATACTGTGGGAAGCTAGAGAGGAAATTGCAGGAGCCCTTGCAGAGATTTATGAACCATCATTAAATACAGGCGAAGTGCCGGAAGACTGGATGGAAGCAAATGTTATGCCTTTATTCAAGAAGGGCTGCAGGGAAAAGGCTGGGAACTATGTTTAACATCGGAAGGTTATGAGATTATTCTGAGGGATAGGATATACATACACTTAAATCAATCAATCAATCAATCAATCAATCAATCAATCGTCACTTGCACATAAGTGCACATAAGTGCAAGTGAAATGAATTTGCCAGCAGCGGTACAATAAAAAAGAACACACAATACACAATAAAAATTTACACAAACATCCACCACAGCATTCATCACTGTGGTGGAAGGCACAAAATTTGGCCAGTCCTCCTCCATTTTCCCACGTGGTCGGGACCTCAACCCTCCGCAGTCGCCGCTGCGGGTGTCCAGATGTACAGACAAGATAAGTCCAAGTAAGTCCTGAATCGGTGCCTCCACACTGGAGACCGCAGCTTCAAGATGGTGTAGGCCGCAGGCCGGCGGTCGAAGATTTAAGGTCCCCGCCGCGCCTCAGCCAGAAGCACCGCAGACTGCAGTGTCGGCGGTCAGAACTCCTCTCCAGGGATCCCTGGTGAGGGACCTCGCTCCGGATAGTAAATCCCCGCCGTGCCCGCAGTAGAAGTTGGCCGTGGGCCGGCCGTCAGAGCTCTTCTCCTCCCGGGTCCCCAACGAGGGATCCCAGGCTGCGGACGCTGCGCCAGCTGGAGCTTCCAACTTTTGTGACATCTGCAAACTTGCTAACTATGCCATACAGGTTCTCATCCAAATCATTGATATAGATGATATGGGCCAAATGCAGTCAAGTAGGACCAATGTAGATAGGACATGTAGGTGGCCGTGGGCATGTTAGGCTGAAAGGATTGTTTCTACACAATAAGGCTCTATAACTCATTGAAGCCAGTTAACGTCTTTGGAGTGTGGAAGGAAAGTGGAGCACCCATAGAAAACCCACGCAGTCACAGAGAGAATGTTCAGTATAAACTCTGTACAGACAGCACCTGTATTCAGGATCGAAGCCGGGTCTCTGGCACTGTAAGGCAACAATTCTACTGCTGCGCCACTGGGCCAACCAGTTTGGGATTCAGCTGTTCAATTTGAAAGAAACTATTCTTTGTTTGAATCAAAAGCATTAGTGTTGGAATATTATTTTACCATCAAAATCAAACAGACCTTGCTCCTTTGTTCTGTAATCTCGCTAAACATCAAAACTTCTGACGACATTTCTGCTTCATCTCAACAACACCACTGCTTTAACACCCCCAACCCCTCCCCACTTAGTTCCAAATATAAAATGCCTCCAAACCCATGATCTTTCGGATTCAGGTCCGTGACCTTCCAAAGCCCAGAGGTGCTTAATAAATTACAATCTCTCCCAACATTTGGTCTCCCTTGTCCAATAGTTACATTTGTTTTTATGAAACTTACAAGAAAATATATTCTTAGTTACATTTTAATCAGTCCTTTTATAGACCTAAGTATGCATTCATGTGCCTTTATCGCAAGTCCTTCTTAATGAAACCATTGCACTTTTGATTGCATCGTTTTAGGGTTTATGGAATCAATCATCAATCTCAGCCAGATTTACAGCATTGTTATATTGATATTGCAGGTGTTGCTGATCTGGGAGCTGAAGCGTCTTGTTTGATATGGGACTTAGCTCACCCTTAATTAAAGGTAAAGAGATAATGAAAACTAGTGGCCATGTTGATTATGGTCATGGCTGAAGGGCAACATACAGGAGTAAATAGGTTCTTCTGCAGTTGTATAGGGCTCTGGTGAGACCACATCTGGAGTATCGTGTACAGTTTTGGTCTCCTAATTTGAGGAAGGACATCCTTGTGATTGAGGCAGTGCAGCGTAGGTTCACGAGATTGATCACTGGGATGGCGGGACTGTCATATGAGGAAAGATTGAAAAGACTAGGCTTGTATTCACTGGAGTTTAGAAGGATGAGGGAGGATCTTTATAGAAACATATAAAATTATAAAAGGACTGGACAAGCTAGATGCAGGAAAAATGTTCCCAATGTTGGGCGAGTCCAGAACCAGGGGCCACAGTCTTAGAATAAAGGGGAGGTCATTTAAGACTGAGGTGAGAAAAAACTTTTTCACCCAGAGTTGTGAATTTATGGAATTCCCTGCCACAGAAGGCAGTGGAGGCCAAGTCACTGGATAGATTTAAGAGAGAGTTAGATGGAGTTCTAGGGGCTAGTGGAGTCAAGGGATAGGGGGAGAAGGCAGGCATGGGTTATTGATAGGGGACGATCAGCCATGATCACAATGAATGGCGGTGCTGGTTCGAAGGGCCGAATGGCCTCCTCCTGCACCTATTTTCTATGTTTCTATACAAAATTCTTTATAATTTTAAAATCTTCTCCTTACTATGATCTGTGTAACATTTTCAATTTTATTTTACAAACCAGTTGAAAAGTGATGAACTTTCACAAGCAGGTTGTCCTGACTGCAGAAAATTAATAACTGTGGTTTCCAACTTTAGTTTTCAATATACCAACGAGACAGATCAAGCAGGAGGCAAGTGTCATGGGGTCTTATTTATCTGCGTAATTTAAATGACAGGTCCTCCTAAATATCAGGTCTCCCTGAATGCCTGCACTAAAGTGACAGTCAAGATATTTTGTGCTCAGTTCTCTGGAGTAGGACCTGAATTCACAGCTTTCTGACTGTTAGAAACAGGAGAGCATTTGACCACTTTAACCTATTCAACTATTTAACAAGAAAATAGTTGACCTTCTCGCACATTTTCCAGCTTTATCCCTATATCTCTGTTACTTCAATATACAAAAACCTATCCTTCAAGGAAATTAATAAATGAATCTCTTCATACATCCTGGGTAGAGAATTTCAAAGACTCATCTTCGTACATTGAAGAAATTTCTCCTCAATTACATCCTAAATGGCCTATTGTGTTTCTTAGTTTTGGACTATAGCCAGAGAAATAACCTATCCACATCTATATGATCCAAAGCATCCAATCACAATCACAATCACAATAATACTTTATTAGCCAAGTATGTTTTGCAACATACGAGGAATTTCATTTACCAAGTCAGTCATACAATAAAAAGCAACGGAACACAAAAATACATTTGAACATAAACATCCTCCACATTCGTCACTGTGATGGAAGGCGATAAAAAAAGTTCAAATCTCTTTCCTTCAATGCTCTCCTGCGGTCAGGGGCCTTGCGCCCCCGTTGACGGGACAATCTTGACTCCCGTAGCCGGCGGCGTTTGGGCCCTCCGCATCGGGGCGATCAGCTCCTGCTTCGGGGGGGTGTCAGCTCCCCCATGCCAGGCCATCGAACCCCGCATCGGGGCTGGTCGAGCCTCTGCGCCTTTGGAGCTCCCGACTAGCCCCTCCTGGGACTGCAAGCTCCCGATGTAAAGTCCGCAGGCCACGGTAGGAGCGATCCCAGCCAAGGGATCGGCTCCGCTGATAAGTCCACGCCCCGGTGTGGGGCTCGTCAGTCTGAGGAGGCCTCCAGCTCCATCGATGGTAGGTCGCAGAGTGACTGGAGATGCGATCTGGAAAATAATCGCATCCCCGGCAAGGTAAGAAACTGAAAAAAAAAGTTTCCCCCGACCCCCACATAAAACAAATCGGAGAACATTTACACAGACTTTACCGGGATAATAAATACAGTCTGACTTTAGACTCTGAACCATTTCAATGGCACGCTGTCCATCTGATGTACATTGCTATTTATTGCTAGTTATTGCAAATTCAAAGTCAAAACCAGTTTGCACAAAAGCTGTTTATATTGTGTACCACCATTCAAGTACTGATTTTAATGATTCTTCCAACAAAGCCGACTAAAACGTTATCAAATGATGGAATCTTGAAAAGCTGGCAAAAATTATCAAAAGGTCCTTGCAAAGTTAACAACAGAAGATAGGTGCCAACTGTGTAAAGCATGTGGCTGCATAGGATTGATGCTTGAATGGGGCTATATAAATGCAATTTTAATTGTAGAAATGAAACCATAAAAGTTTGAAAAACAAATCTAATTGCAATAACTACAAAATTAGAAAGCCATAAGATCCTACTTACAGTATGTCATTGTAATGATTTGACTCGAATACACATTAAGATGCAACACATATTTATTAAATCATTTACGGCATGGATCTCATACGTTGCAGCTCCGACCTGCTACTACTACTAACTACCGTAAGTGGGTTCTCAATATTATAAAAGTACATACTAGGCGGAGCTACTACTAACAAGCACTATAATTAGCTAGTATGAAATAGCCAATCTACATCTCTTCTTGTAGAAATAAAGAAGCATCGGTGGCTAAGCAATATAAGCAGAATGTTAAGAATACATTTGCAAAGTTACATAAAATCGCCATATTTAATGGGTGGCCTGCAAACCCGTCCGGCCCGTGTGCGGTACGAGACCGCCTCACCTCCTTTCGCTGGAGAAGACACCAGGGAGGGGAGTGGGGAAAACGACTGGCAACCCGACGGGCAGTGAAGGAGACGAGATAGGCGAGCTAGGCGCCGAACGACGCGGGGAGACCGCGGTAGGAACGACGGTTGGTGGTGGGGGAGCGGGACCGACTGTGGGAAGGAGCATGAGACGCGGGGCATCAGGATATGGAGTCGCAGGACGCAGTTGCGTCTGTAGATGACACCGTCCACTTCAACCAGGTATGATCGTGGTTCTTTGGCAGGGCCGTGGATGTGTCCCAGGCGTGCATAGCCCTTGTCGGTCTGCAGACGAACCACTTGTCCATGTGCGAGGGGATTAAGTGGCTTGCTGGACTTGTCGAAGAACCGCTTCTGCGTGTCACATTTAAATTGTAGTTGTTTCTGAACCGCAGGCAGGGAACAAACTTGTGGCTGCAACAGCTGCTGGGACACAGGCAGGGGACCACGGGTTTGGCAAGACATCAATCGTTGGACTGGAGAACCTAGTATGGGATCCCGTGCAATGTTCCTTAGATTGAGCAAGTCCAGGTATACGTCTGATTTGGCTAGGTAAGATCGTTTCATGAGTTGTTTTGCACTCCGAATGGCGCGTTCGGCGAGTCCGTTGGACTGCGGGAACCCGGGACTGCTGGTAGCGTGTTGAACGTTCAATCGTTTAGCAACGTTTTTAATGGTTGGCCGGTGAACTGTCTGCCGTTATCGGACTGGATACGTGCTGGGGAGCCGTGCACGGAAAGGAGACGCTGCAACTTCTCAATAACTGCCTCAGAAGAAATTGTTTGAAGTACGTCGATTTCGAACCAGCCCGAGTAAGAGTCAACAAGAACCAGATAATGTTTCCCATGCCACTCGAAGGTGGCGGTGGTTAACGAGGATCACGGGAGAGGAGGGACAGGTTGCGGCAATAAAGGCTGCTTCCGTTGATGTGGCATCAGGCTTTTACAGACAGTGCACGTTTCGTTTTTTTGCATATGTATTTGGTCATACCGGGCCAGTAAAACATGCTTTGCGTCCTTTGGAGGGTTGCCTCCACGCCGGGGTCGCCCCTGTGGATGTCGTTATAGTATTCATCCCGAAGGGCGGCTGGGACCACTGCCTTGTGGCCCTTGACTATGATTCCGTTCTGTAGGACTAGTTCAGAGATTTGAACTTTTTTTATCGCCTTCCATCACTAGCTCTGGATAGCGTGTCTGCTATGTACATGTCTTTACCTTTCTTATAGACGAAGTTGAAATCAAATCGTTGCAGTTGCATCATCATCCGCTGGAGTCGTGCTGGGGCAGCATGGATCGGTTTGTTCAAAATGGTGACCAGCGGCTGGTGGTCAGTCTCGATGGTAACGGTTTTACCAAAGATTAAGTCCTTGAATTTAGTGCAGGCGAAAACCATTGTGAGCAGTTCCTTTTCGATCTGCGTGTAGCGCCGTTCAGTGTCAGTTAGCATAAAGGTTGCATAGGAAACGGGCTTGAAATCGCCGTCAGTAGTGGCCTGCAGGCATGCTGCGCCTAGCACCTACTGGGATGCATCGCAGGTGAGCATTACCGGTAACTCCAGAGCAAAGTAGGCGAGTGTAGGTGCGCTAGCCAGCTGCAATTTGAGAGTGTTGATAGCTCTTTGGTGCTGCGGGTACCAGGACCACGCCGCGTCCTTGTGTATCAGTTCTCGCAGGGGTTGAGAGTAATATGTCGCTGAGGTTGAGAATACATTTTCCCAGGTAGTTAACCATACCGAGGAATCATTGTAAGCTCACGATGTCAGTAGGAACCGGCATTTCGTTGATAGCTGCAGTTTTCAGCAGATCTGGTCTGAGACCGTCGCTGGTAAAAACATGTCCGATGTAAGTAACCTCAGGAACTCGAAACCTGCACTTTAGTGGATTGAGTTTAAGGTGAATGTCTTTGGCACGATCAAGTACTCTCTTCATATTGGCGTCATGTTCAGCCAGGTCGCGACCATTGACGAGAATATCATCAACAATAATGGCGCACGGGTACTCTGCAAACAACATAGTGCGCTGGAAAACTTCATTAGCTGAGTTGATGCCGAAGGGCATTCTTAGAAATTTGTAGCGGCCAAAGAGGGTGCCGAACGTAGTGACATTGGACGAGTCCGGGTCCAGTGGAATCTGCCAAAAGGAGCTTTTGGCATCCAGGACTGAGAATACTGCTGCGTTGCCAATCTGTGCAGCGACTTCTTCTGTTATTCGCATTGGGTAATGTGGGCGCTTGATGGCAGTGTTAAGATCTCTGGGGTTGATGCAGATACAGATCTCCTCCTTGTTTTTCTTAGTTGCAACCACCATGGTGGAAACCCAGTCAGACGGGTCAGTAACTTCAGCAATAACACCCATGGAGACCATGCACTTGAGTTCAGCGTGTATTCTGTCACGCATGGCATATGGGACATGATGTGGCGCTGAGACCACGGGAGTGACTTTGGGATCAATGCAATATTTGACAGGCAATTTGCCAAGTTCATCATTAAACAGGTCTTTGTATTGAGAGAGCAGCTGCTGAGTGGGCTCATCAGTGAGGCAGAGTTTGTGGACAGCGCGTCCAAAGTAAACCAGGCCAAGATCGTGGCATGCAATGATGCCGAGCAAAGTCTCTGAGTCTGCCTTAACAATATAAAACTGTAAGGTGCGGGTCTGTTCATCTACAGTGCACTTTAAATTAGCTTCTCCAAGTGAGTGCAGGACTTCTCCCCCGTACGCCCGAAGCGTTGCGGAGGCCTTATCTATACGTTCAGCATTACGACTGTTTTTAAACTCCCTTAATGAAATGACATTGCATTTTGCACCAGCGTCCACCTTGGCAGAAAGAGGCCGGTTGCTCACAAACATGGTTACTTCAGGGTCAAATAGCTCATTAGACAAAGGGAGGAGGGAGTGGATGGCAGATCTAGTATCTGCACTGTCTGAGAGCGGGATGGGGGATGATAACTCAGGCTCTTGGGAGTCATTATCAGTAAGCTCATGTTGAAGCAGGTGCAGGCTCGTCCTTGATGCTGCAGGATTCACACGGGAATGGCAGCATCAAGCAAAATGGTATAATTTCTTACAGAAATTGCAAGCTTTCCCGTAGGCAACACAGAACTGTCTACCCTTCGCATGGAAATAGTTACAATTTTGACAATGAGCAGCAGCGTGGGTTGCGAGAGAAGTCAGTAAGATTAACGCTATGTTCCTAGTGGGGACTGAAAGGCACTGGATCAGTGTGGGGAGACGTTATCTGAGAAATACGACAGGCATGTTCGGCTTGTTCAAGGGTAATTCTGCATTTCGAAGCAGCTCACCTCTTAGCTTGCTCTCAAGCATTCCACCAACCAATTTGTCACGGGTGAGCTCATCGCGTTAATCACGAAATCGACAACGTGCAGCCATGTGCTTGAGACACTGATAAATTGTTCAATAGGCTCATCGACCTGTTGTAAATGAGCATAGAACTTGGATCTTTCAATAATATGGTTTGAAGGCATAATCACACAGCTCTCTGAACTTTCTGAGCAAAACCATGGGGTCATCAATTGTTTATACACGGACCTGACCGTTGTTATCCAAAACAGCAGGCGCAAAAGTGAAGTTGTCGGCACGATTCATTGCCTCAGGTCCTGCAAGGTTAAGCAAAACAGATGCACACACTTCAGGGGGGTCATTACGATGAACAAAGCGAGCATAATCAGTTGTCACATTCTAAAAGACGCCATCGTTCAGCAATGTCTGAATCAAAGGGCTTGGGCAGCGACACGAATTTGCCATAATGGAGATAATAGAGACACAAAATAATGAGAAGAAAATAAAACCAAATAAACATGAACGGAGTGGGCGAGACTCACTGTCTGACACCATGTAATGATTTGACTCAAACACACATTAAGATACAACACATATTTATTGAATCACTTACAGCATGGATCTGCATACGTTGCAGCTCTGAGCTGTTACTGCTATTAACTAGCATAAGCGGGTTCTCGACATTATAAAAGTACATACTAGGCGGAGCTACTACCAACAAGCGCTATAATTGGCTAATATGAAATAGCCAATCTACAGACATGATTTTGTGGATTTTACAAAATTAGGCCTCCAGTGCAATATTTTGCCCTTAGCTCATCCACTTGCCCACACAACGATTGTCTGTCTCTGTTCAGGATGACCCTTTCAGGGGGTGTATGGAAGGCAGCAAAGATGAGGCAAGGGAAAGGACATGGAAGGACGGGTGCATGCAGGCCTAGGTTACGGGGTTGTTGTCAATTGAGAGCAGGAAAAATGGTGAACTTTGAGGATTATCAGCAGAGTTTAGCCCACCATGCCTAGTTCAAGTATATTGTCATATGCACAAGTATAGTGAGGCACAGGTACAAGGAAAAATCTGATGCAGCAGCTTCACAGGCACATAGACAAACACACAAAACACTAATTATACCTAACTCACACGTTAAAAATCTTTTTAAATCTACAAAAATCTACATCAGTCAGAGTGTTGAGAATAGTTGGGAGGTCACGTTGCAATTGTATAAGACGTTGGTGAGGCTGCATTTAGAGTATTGTGTTCAGTTCTGGGCACCATGTTATAGGAAAGATGTTGTCAAACTGAAATGGGTACAACGATTTACAAGGATGTTATCCGGACTAGAGGGTCTGAGCTATATGGAGAGGTTGAGTAGGATGGGACTATTCCTTGGAGTGCAGAAGGATGAGGGGTGATCTTATTGTGGTCTATAAAATCATGAGAGGAATAGATCAGGTAGATGCACAGAATTTATTGCCCAGAGTAGGTGAATCGGGGACCAGGGGACATAAGTTTAAGGTAAAGGGGAAAAGATTTAAAAGGAATCTGAGGGGTAACTTTTTCACACAAAGGGTGGTGGGTGTATGGAATAAGCTGCCAGAGGAGGTAGTTGAGGTAGAGACTCTCCCAACATTTAAGAAACAGTCAGACAGGTACATGAATAGGACAGGTTTGGAGGGATATGGACCAAACGCGGGCAGGTGGGACCAGTGTAGCTGGGACATTTTTGGCCGGTATGGGCAAGTTGGGACGATGGGCCTGTTTCCACACTGTATGACTCTATGTACCTCCTGTCCGATGGTGGCAGTGAGAAAAGTGCATGGCCCAGATGGTGGAGATCCTTATGTTGATGCTGCTTTTTTGAGGCAGCGCAACATGTAGATGCGTTTGAAGGAAAGGAAAGGAATGGCGTGCCCATGATAGACCGAGCTGAGTCCACCATTCTCTGCAGCCTCTTCCGTTTCTGTGCATTATATAGGTATGTTGCAAAACTTACCTTCAGCGGCGCTGCAGTTCTGCCGCTGCCCGTGCGCGCGACTTTGGCGCCTTTGAGAGGGGGGCGGGTTTAAAACGCGATTTTCTCTAGGCTGTTGAAATCGATGTTGTTCAGCCTACTTAGTTGCTGACGAAAAATCGCTGCGAAATTCGTTCGCTGCAGCAATTTTTAAACTAAATTGTGTTATTTAATTGTTATAGTAGATTAAAAATCATCCTCAAAAGCCGCGAACGCCGACAACGGGACGGATCTTATGTAGGGGACAAGGCAAGGTAGGTTGTTTATTTTTACATTAAAAAGGGCTTCTTAAGATCCCTTTATTCAAAATTTTAAGTTGCGAATATGTGACTTGGGGGCCCATTCAATCCTGCAGTATCTTTCATGCCACATATGGGCTTCAAATCCACCGCAATGGCAACGTTCTAAACCAGCACGTTCGAGAAAAACCTACTCGCAAGCTGATTTAAATGGCCATTAATTTACAGCAATTGAACACTAAATCCCTTCCATTTGGCCTATAAATTAATGTCAATGAGATTTAAAAATCATGTTTTATTGTGAATTCTTGTGTGAATGTTCTTTGGACACTTAGGCTATTTTAAAATGTTAAACTTTTCTTAAGAAATTGATAGATGTTTAGATCTAGTAATTGAATTTTGGAATTAGCTACAATTGGGTAACTAACTAATTATATGCTTTAATTTCAGGTCATCCAAGTAAGATTGTTTAATATTTGTTTCAGAATGCTTCTATTTATAATAACTGAAAATGTCTTTCAGTTCTCTTATTTTTTAATACAGTTATGGCCATTTCATTGTCCTTGATCACAACTTTTGTGTTAAGTCAATGGAAAATCAATAGGGAACAAAATGCTAATTTCCGAGTATGAAAATGGCCATAACTTTTTTAATTCTGAAGATATGAAAGTGATTTAGGTGTCAAATTAAACTTCTTTTTATGCTTTATCTGATGGGATAAATTGCAGACTTGATTTATGAAATTCAAAATTTTGTAACATTGCTACATTATAATTGCTATACTAGGCCATAATGCATCCACGAAGGTTACTTTCTTCAGAATATCTGTAAATGTTTGTTGGACTATTCAGAGACTTAATGGATCTTTTTACCTTTCTAAGAAAGTAGAGACTCTGGTGAGCTTTTTTCTTGATTGCATCTATGTGCATGGCTGTAAAATCCCAGTATTTGAAGCTGCTAACTCTCTCCACCACCTACCCACCAATAATAACTTGCATATATTACTGTACGGTAACCATTGTAGCCAATCAGATTACCATGCACTGACATGATAGATGCCCTTTTGAAGGAGAAGATGATCCATTGGCAGGTGTTAAGTCCTGGACACAGGACTTGCACAGTGTTGAATTCACTACCGCCTTATGTTAGTCTGAGGGGGAACAAAGCAGCCACACTCCAAAGACATCAGTGCCAAGTGCTTCACTACTCAATCTCAAATCCTGACTGAAGATTGATGGCTAATTATTAAAGTGAGCTGGTAGTTCTCTGTATCTTATAGCATTGCGTTTTTAGTTAAGTGTTTGTCAAATATATTAAAATGTTTGTGGCTTAAGCTGTTCCTACCCCACCACCACTTAAAATGAATATCTCTATTGACCTTTGTAAATTATCACTGCTAATATACAGTATTTTCCACAATTTTGTTCCTCTTGCCCACTCAGCTGCACCTTTATAACACTCATCTGACAACCTAGATCAGCCCTTCATAATGCATTTCTAAACAGATCTGAAGGCACACTCCCTGAGAACGTTAAAATTAATTTATATATACTTCTATGATATTCACAATGTATACATCTAATATTAAAAAGGCTTTCATGAATAATGTTTCTATTTCAGATCGATGTTAGTTATTTGAAATAATGGAAGATGGATTGTGTAAGAGTCTCTACTTTGTAAGCAATTTTTTGTGATAACTATTTCCTTACTATACCACAGAAGGAGTACACTTGACCCATGTTCCATGCTGGTTCTCTGCAAAATGATACTCCAAGTGCACTTCCCTTCATATGCCTGCAACTTATTCTTGGGCGATTCACATGGTCACAGGAGGAACATATAAACTCCACACAGAGAGGACTGGAGTTCTAAATTGCACCCAGATCCTTGGTTCTATAAGGTCACATTGTTAATTGTAGATGGAAAAAAACAATTAAAATCTGCCCGAGTCTCTTGTGAGCTAATAATAAACGTTCCAGCATTCCAAAGCAGGAATCCTGACACGCCTCATGTACACAGAAGCTTTCTGATATCTGGAATGAAACAGGATACATTCACCATTATAAAAGCTTCCTTGTATTTTGATATCATGTTTCATTCTCACACTAGTTTCCTCAAGATTTTTCCCATTGTCTGATCATACAAAGCAGTGCTACCTTCTTTCAAATAAATTGCTGGTATATTTTCAAGATACTTTTTGCCATTAATATCAATTTCCGTCTTCTTTTTTCATTTCACCATTACCCCTCCATCCTCCACCCCCTGCCTCCCTTCTTTTAGTACTTTTTCACCACATCAATTTCCTTTGCTTATTCTCAATTGTAACAATCAAGCAAGTGCACTATTGTTGCAGATTACCACCTCTCCACTGACAAAGGGAAGTTCAATTTTTGCAAAAACATTTTGCCATCAAAGGCACAATATTGCCAGTATATACTGGAACACAATAGAGAAAAAGGACCCCGTCTAGCTTACTAGGTAGGGGACAACAGAGAAGAAAGAATCCATGTCCCGAGTAGGTTCAGCTGTGTTATGATTCTGAAAACAACGATGACGTTGCCTGTTACGGTGGATCATAGGTGGTTTGTGTAAGTGTGTTTCCTATTGATAATTAAAAATTAAATCACACATGTATGAAGCAGAGACATTTGGAAACACCGACTGATCTATGCTTTTTCTGAATAGATGTTATTTCTTAAATGATACTATTTATATTGGAAATATTGCTTAACTTTCATTTTAAATTGAACTCGACAAATGCTGCCATTTAAATAAGAACGAGATCATGCATTTAGCAACACCTTCATGCAAGGATTCATTTTGCATCATCACTGCTATGAGCACGACTGCTTCTGAGAATGAATATTGAACCTACTAGTTAACAAATGAATTTCACCTAAAGAAAATGGAACACTCTGCCCATGTGAGCTTATTGCTATTCAACATTATTGATGTTACTCTCTACGTACGCAGTTGTCTTTTTGGCAGTTGGAGTACTGATTAACTCCATTTTCTTTGGAGTTAATAAAATCACAAAAAAATGCTTTTGCTTATTTTTCCATTAAAATAAATGACAATATTCAACAAATGACAGTCCCGTTATACAGTGTTTATCTTGTATTTAAGATTATGGGTCTGCCGCCAATGTTTCCCCCAAAACCAAGCTGCCATATGCAACATTTGCAATGGCAAAATGTTGCAATGTCGCAGAGGGAGAAGAGGAGGGAAGAGACAGTAACCCTAAGATTTTTACCTCCACCACAGTGAGTAGGTGCTTGGAGGATACACTGTGGTGGTGTTAATTTGTGTTTATTGTTGTTTATTATTGTATGATTGTATGTATGACTGCAGGCACGAAATTTCGTTCTGACCGTAAGGTCTGAATGACAATAAAGGTATTCAATTCAATTCAATTCAAAACACCACCACACATTGGCTTCAGTGGTACACATTACTTGCCCAAAACAATTCAGCTTATTGCATTTCTTTTTAAATCAGTTAACAGAAACAAATAAAAATGGTGATTCAACACAATAATTTAAATAAGCAACATCTGCATTGTCATCAGGGATTAATACGTGTCAAATGAAGGAGTTTGGAAATTAAACATCCCAATCTTTGAACCTTCCCACCACCACTTGCTCTCTCGCCTGTCAAGAAACATTCACTGTTGTTTGAGCACGATGGAACAAAGGAGTTCCTGGAACATTGCTCGTACCGTGCAGGGAATAATAGTTAGCTGGAGTCACTTACATAACCTTTTGTCAAAGAATATTTCCACACAAAATGCTGGAGTAGCTCAGCGGGACATGTAGCATCTCTGGAGGGAAGGAATGGTTGATGTTTCGGGTCGAGACCCTTCTTCAGACCCTGAGTTACTCCAGCATTTTGTGTCTATCTTTGGTTTTAACCAGCTTCTGCAATTCCTTCCTAAATATTTCCACATATATTTGTACTGATTTTTCTGGTTTAAAAGATAAATTAGAAAATTAATTGAACTCAACTTACCAAAATGAGATAAACACAAAATGCTGGGGTAACAGTGAGTTATGAATCTGTGGAATTCTCTGCCACAGAAGGCAGTGCAGGTCAATTCACTGGATGTTTTCAAAAGATAATTCAACTTAGCTCTTAGGGCTAGAATCAAGGGATATGGGGGAAAAAGCAGGAACGGGGTACTGATTTTAGATGATCAGCCATGATCATATTGAATGGCGGTGCTGGCTCGAAGGCCCGAATGGCCTACTCCTACACCTATTTTTCTAGTTTTCTATGTGCACACCAAGAACTTGAAGTTGTTGGGACTCTCTCCACCACTGTTACACTAAAGATAGGTTAATGGACCTTGGTTTTCCCTTCCTGAGCATGTCTTGCTAATGTTGAGAACAAGATTGTTCAGAAAACACTCATCCAGATTATGGGAGTCAAGGAATTGAAAGTTATTGAAGTGTTGTAATTCCCATGAGGTGTCTTCGAGATAGGTCTAAAGGGATTGGACAAGGGGGGGAAAGATAGAATCTAGGTATTTGAAGATGAATTTGGTGGGGCAGGAGCAGGCAGAAAAAAATGGTGCTGTCAGGGCAGTCCTGATTGTGGATTTTGGGAAGGAGACAGAAAAAGGCAGTATGGGGTTGGAGGCTGTGGCGTAGAGATCATCATAGGTGATCAGGTCAGTAATAGCCTGGGAAATGGTGGGCTGGTGTTCATATGTGAAGTCATGGTCAAGGGGTAGGTATGAGCGGGTGTCTGAGTGCTGGCTCCTAGACTCAGCACAATAGAGGTCAGGCTGCAAGACTGTTAATATTGGCCAAATTGGAGGTATTACAAAATGGAGGATCTTTGCATTTGCAGGGCCTGCTTGGCCTCTTTCTGTGAAAAGTTGCAAGCTATGAGCTGGCACCAGAAAGTCAGGACCCTAGATGGATATGCAAGATGAGGAGAGGTCAAGATGTCCTAACCGTTAATATGTATGAAAGTTTGCAGAGAGATAAAAAGGTCTGCAAATGCATAGTGGGGATTGGTTGTAGAAGGGGGTGTAAAAAGGTATTGAAAATAATGTTACAGGTTGTGGTGCTGCTGTTTGATGATTGGCTGAACCTTGTTTGAATTGTTTATACAACCTGGGAAAATGTTGCATTGTGGCGGCACCCGGTGGTTAGGCCACTAGCTACATGAACCCTCAGCAGTGGGTCACGTGATTGGGCAATGGCAGGGAGGAGTTGGCACGGGTTACAGGGGTGTGTTCCGGGATATATAACGAACCCTGGGAAAACCCTCGCTCTCTCTCTCTCTCTCTCTCTTACTTCGAGCTGACCAGCTCTCTTCTCTCTAGGTGTGAGTGTCCTTCCACCTCAGCAGGGGCTCAGCTCGAGCCCATGAGGCAACAGCCTCGCAGCAGTAACAACAACTTTGTGTTAGAGGACATACGTGCATGTATAACGAACCTATTATACCAGAAAAAAGTAACCCATTTGTTCACCACGTTTGATGCTTCTACATTGGTGACCCCGACATTCCAAAACAGATATTTTGGATTTCCCGACGCACGCAGCTGACCATCTACTGTGGTGACCTGATGTCTGCAGCCGGCAGCCCAGCTCTACGGTAATGACCGCTATAGATGCAGCCGTCAACTCTGCGGTGCACCTGGAAGCCGCCTTGGGCGCCACCAACGCGGTGGGGCCGTTCGACTCCCGCCTGTGCCTGGTCTAGCCGATCGCAGGTCGCCTGGGTCTAGCCAATCGCAGGCATTAATAATATTCAGGCATTTATTATGCCTGAATAAAGTAGCCCATTTGTTCACCACGCTTTGTGCCTCTACCCCATTACCTTAGTTAACTGACTTCTTTCCAGAAGCTTCTGTCGAAACATTGTAATGGGGTGCTTTGTAATTGGGTTAGGGAACTGTCAATAACTGTAATAATGCGATTGATTTGTGTGATTGGCTTGTAGGGGCTGACTCCCCCATGTAGTTCTGCCCCACGGGTCTGAAGGCCTATAAAAGATTGAACCCCATGAGGATCGGAGTCAATATTCTGGAGGGGCGCTTTGGACTGCGTAACCTTTTGGAAGTGTCTGCTTGCACGAGGCTGAAGGGCTTGAACGAGCAGAGACAAGGATTGGACCCGCGGTGGTTAGGTATTGTATAGGGAGTTCGTTATTGTTGGAAAGAATAAATAATAGTGATCCGGTGCTTGACAGTGTTTTATTGAACTAGACTAACGGGGGTAATCTTTAGGAGCATAATTACAAGACTATATTGGCATTTCCCATGTCGGAGATAACCATATTGGGATTGTTACTAAGTGAGGGTACCTTCAGTTGAAGGACAGCAATAGCTCAAACCTTAGCTCACTGCCAGCTTCTCAAAGACAATAAGGAATGGGCAGGGACATTCAGAAAAATAAATTAAAATATTCTAGATGCCAGGCCTCATGAGACTGTCACAAATAATGTGGCAGTTTTAGTTAGCAATGCTAATGCGCATAAACTTTTATCAGTTAATGATACGGAGGATTCATGAAAAACTATGGTTCGTACAAATAATGTGGTTAAAACTAAATTGCCACCCAAAACCTTTCAAGGAAAATGGAAAATTGTAGGGTACAGATCAGATCAGCCATGACTCATTCACAAGGATAGACAGAAAAAGCTGGAGTAACTCAGCGGGACAGGCAGCATCTCAGGAGAGAAGGAATGGGTGACTTTTCGGTTCTTCAGAGAAATTTTCTGTGGAATATAGGGTAACTAGGTGTTCAATCTTATGGGTTATTAACTGACATACAAAATCCCTTTGCCCACACTTGTGGGTATAGGCAAGGAGGCAGATTCAGTTTAGTGAAGACTTTTGTTCCTGCCAATTCAACATATAAATTTTGAGATATATGGCAAGGGGTACTGCTCTATTACAAGTCACATTATTAATTTTGGAGTTGGATAATCTTATTGGTCATGTGTACCACCATGAACTTTTTAATCTCTTCCCTGTATGGGGACCCGACTTTTTCCTTGTCAAGTCTCCGTTGTCGTTGGGGCCTAACATCGTGGAGCCGGCGGTCTCCAACCGGTATCAACCTGGGGCTCCAGTCGCAGAGCCTGTGGACTCACCATCGCGGAGCTGGTCGACTTCGGAGTGCAGAGCGCTGTGGTGGCGCGCGGCTGCGACCCAACTTCGGAGCTTCGGAGGGTTCGGCTGCAGGCCCTGTGGATGGTAACATCGGGAGCTCGCAGGTCCCTGGTCGGAGACCGCTTTTCAGAGCTGCCGCAACGGCAAACTTCGCCCGCCCGAAACGAGGGGTTTAAATAGACCCGGAGCGGGGCCTTACATCGCCCCGCGTGGCTTAAACAGCCGCGGGACTTACCATTGCCTGCTGGGGGCTCTAATCAAGAGCCTCGATCAGCTCGATGCAGCGGTTTGACTGCTTGACTGCGGGAGAAGAATAACAAACAGAGAACAGGGAAGAGATAAGACTTTTGCCTTCCATCATAGTGAGGAGGTGTTTGGGATTCACTGTGATGGATGTTAGTGTGGAATTGTGTTAATTGTGTGTTTTGGTTTTTATGTTGCTATGACTGCAGGAACGTAATTACGTTTGAACCTATGTTTAAATGACAATAAACGGCATTCTGATTCTGGTGATATAATTTACATTACATTGTCATATTTATTTAAATTACTTTGAGGCTACTTTTGTAATTGGAATGACATCTCAACTGCACAAACAATACTGGTCTTTCTAACCATTGTTGTTTGGAAAACCTTAGGTAATGATTTTAACCTATTCAGTAACTTGGTGTACAATCTTATGGGTTGTCAACTGTCATACAAACTCCCTTTGCCAACACTTGTGGGTATAGGCAATGAGACAGATTCAGTTTAGTGAAGAATTTTGCTCCTCCCAATTCAACATATAAATTTTGAGATAGGTGGCAAGGGGTACTGCTCTATTACAAATTCATGTATTAATTTTGGAGTTGTATGATCTGATTGGTCATGTGTACCACCATGATGGATGCTGCCGCCTTAATTGATACTACTTTTACAGATACGCCAGTAATCTGGTGGCTTTGAAAGAAATTTCAACAACCTGACTCGATAACCATGAACAGCCACATCTTCAATTACTTCACTGGCCTCATCAACTGTTTTATTTGGAAACAATTATTATTAATTAGTACTCAACTCTAAAACTCAGTGATTATTTCCATGTATATGTGAAATATAACACAATACCTTAATTGAGCTACCTTTGCTGCACTAATATTCAGCAACGGTCTGAATGCTGCAATATTCTCATGAATATTGCTCATTCAGATGCTCATTCTGCAGTCATGCTACTGCTATTATGCCCCCTGGTAACCACTATTAAAAGGGTTTCCAGGGAATTACAATAATAATAATAATAATAATAATAATAATAATAATAATAATATCTTTTATTGTCATTGCACGTCAGTGCAACGAGATTTAGTGTGCAGCTCCACTGATGTACAAGAAAGGTAAATAAATACAATACATAAATAAGCAAGCTGAATTGATTGACGTGATCATCTGAGGGAGACTGTCCAAAGGGGGTGGGTGGGGGGGCACTTATTAGGGCCAGTTCAGAGCCGCTATAGCTCTTGGGATAAAACTGTTCCTGAGTCTGGAGGTTCGGGCGTAGAAGGCCTTGTAACGTCTGCCGGAGGGAAGTAGTTGAAACAGACCGTGGCAGGGGTGTGATGAGTCCTTATGGATGCTGAGGGCCTTCCTGAGGCACCGCGTGTGGTAGATGCCCTCCAAGGCTGGTAGCTCTGTCCCGATGATCCGCTGCGCTCTGTTGACGACGCGCTGAAGAGGTCTCCTCTCCGCCTCCGTGCAGCTGAGATACCACACTGAGATGCCATACGTTAGTATGCTCTCTGTGGTGCAGCGGTAGAACGTTGTCAGCAGCTGTTGGGGCAGACCAGTCTTTTTTAATGTCCTCAGGAAGAACAGTCGTTGCTGTGCCTTCTTGACCAGCGCGGCGGTGTTTGTGGACCATGTGAGGTCTTCTGAAATGTGAGTGCCCAGAAACTTAAAGCTGGACACTCTCTCCACACTTTCCCCATAAATGGAGATTGGGGCGTATTCTCCAGAATGGGACCTCCTGAAGTCAATAATCAGCTCCTTGGTCTTGGAGGTGTTTAGTGCCAAGTTGTTACTGGCGCACCAGTCCGCCAGGTTCTGCACCTCCGCTCTGTAGTTTGTTTCATCACTCCATTAACGTATTCTCAGCCAGGGTTAAAGGATTGCTGAAGGACCATCTTAGGAGAGCAGTATCTGTGGAGCATGAACCTCTCACAGGACAGTAATGGGTCTTCTAACTATTATCAGTCTTGCTTTTGTTGTCAGCCCGCCAGGAAATCATTGCCTAGGTTGAGATTAGGCAATCTGAAGCCAGAGATGCTGTGCTCGCAGCTTTGCAAGATAATGATTTAGACGAGGGAATTAAATGTGACATCGCCAAGTTTGCAGATGACACAAAGCTGGATGGCAATGTGTGCTGCAATTAGGATGCTATGAGGCTGCAGGATGACTTGGATAGGTTGGGTGAGTGGGCAGATGCAGTATAATGTGGATAAATGTGAGGTTCTCCACTTTGGTGCCCAGAAAAAGAAGGCAGATTATTATCTGAATGATGTAGGAAAGAACTGCAAATACTGGTTTAAATCGAAGGTAGATACAAAATGCTGGAGTAACTCAGCAGGACAGGCAGCATCTTTAGAGAGAAGGAATGGATGACGTTTTGGGTCGAAACCCTTCTTCAGAACCAGTCAGATTAGGAAAAGGGAAGGTGCATCGAGACCTGGGTGTCCTTGTACATCAGTCACTGAAAGTAAGCATGCAGGTACAGCAGGCATTTTATATTAGTTTAGAGATACAGAGTGGAAATAGGCGCTTTCGGCCCACCGGATCCGCATCGACCAGCGATCCCCGAACATTAACACTGTCCTATACCCACTAGGGAAATTTTTTAAAATATATTTACCAAGCCAATTAACCTACAAACCTGTACATCTTTGGAGTGTGGGAGGAAACCGAAGATCTCGGAGAAAACCCACGCAGGTAATGGAGAGAACGTACAAACTCCGTACAGACAGCACCTATAGTCAGGATTGAACCCGGGCCTTCGGTGCTGCATTCACTGTACGGCAGCAACTCTACCGCTGCGCCGTGCATGTTGGCCTTCATTGCGAGAGGATTTGAGTTAAGGAGAAAGGAGGTGCTACTGCAGTTGTACAGGGCCCTGCTGAGACCGCACCTGGAGTATTGTGTGCAATTTTGGTCTCCTAATTTGAGGAATGACATTATTGCTATTGAGAAAGTGCAGCATAGGTTCACCAGATTAATTCCCAGGATGGCGGGACTGACATATGATGAAAGAATGGGTCGACTGGGCTTGTATTCCCTGGAATTTAGAAGGATGAGAGATCTTATAGAAACATATAACATTCTCAAAGGATTTGACAGGCTAGATGCAGAGAAAATGTTCTGGGTGTTGGGGGAGTCTAGAACTAGGGGTCAATGTTTAAGAATAAGGGGTAGGTCATTTATGAATGAGATGAGGAAAAAGCTTTTCACCCAGACAGTCGTGAATCTGTGGAATTCTCTGCCACAGAAGGCAGTGGAGGCCAATTCACTGGATGTCTTCAAGAGAGAGTTTTTAGCTCTTAGGGCTAAAGGAATCAAGGGATATGGGGAAAAAGCAGGATGAAGAGGGTGCTGATTTCAGATGATCAGCCATGATCATATTGAATTTCAGTACTGGCTCGAAGGGCCGAATGGTCTACTCCTGCACCTATTTTTCTGTTTCTATGCTCAATTGGCAACTACAACCTCCACAGTTAAAAAAATCAGCAGTCAACCACCCATTTTTCAGCCAAATAATTTAAATGAACACCAGAACAGGCAATGGCAGTCAAATGCCCAGAACAAGGTTGATTAAATGTATACATATTTAAACAAGTAATTCAAGTTTATAGCATTGGATTAGAATGGCCATCCCCTGATTTTATTGGTCTTTGGATAGGCAATGCAGTGATAACTGTTGGAAGGGTAGGGTGTGGAACTATTGGTGAAGTGGAAGTTGGTATTAGCTGAGAAATATTTTGATCACCTGGAACCCAGATAGAAACGATCTCTCTACGATGTAGTTTCTCATCTTCTTTGTTCCTTTATATTCGGTGGCATTTAGTCTTCTTCCTCTTTTAATGTCCTGAGCTACATCATTAACAGATAATCCATATCAATATACACGTGTTGTCTCTGGTCATAGAATAGCTGTGTGCTGGGGTTAACACAATTAAAACTATGTACATGGACAATTCATGGGACATGTGACTGGACGCAATTATTCCCTTCACTAATTAGAAAGTCTGCAATCCTCATTAACCTCATTAACCTGCTTCTCTCTAACAAGAAGGACTAAGATTACCTTCCTTTGTACTATAAGCCTCGTTATCATGCAATGGTCGCACACGGTCAAGATACTACCTATACCTGTAGTAGTGACTTAGAAAGTGCTTGATTCATAACAGTTGGAACAACAATGCTGACATTGCTCTACCTTAAGATATCTTATTTCAGCACAAACTTCTAAATAACAAAATACTACTTGAGTTCCAGCCAAACCACTCTGTGTAAACCATTAAAACTTGAGTTTCAAAAATGGAAAAGCTGCAAAGAGAAGCCAAAATAAATAAATACTAACATGCAAGCAGTTCATAATTTATTTTGTTGTTCTTGTTAAAATCTGTTTACTGTTATATTCAGCTGTGTGAGGAAGAAAGTACATTTACTAATATTTTCAGTTCAAAAATGTCAGCATTACTAACAAGTTAGCTAATCTCCATGGCTGGTATATTACCCCACAAACCCTGTTTGGGCGCTGCCAAAAGTTAGGTGCACATGCACAAACCTCTTAATCAAGATAGCATTACACTAATAATAATCACATCACAGAATCCATTTTCTGGCACTGTGTGCGTAAATTGTCCAAAAAAGATAATTCACAATTCAATCTCATAATGTGTACTGTTTGCTGATTAAACACATACTTTACTTCACAATATTATAAGTTTGATAGCTCTCCTGAATTTTATATCTAAAGATGTACAAATATCAAAGTTATATAATAATATAAAGACTTATTTTTGAATAGTTGGTGAGTTTGACATTTTTGTATAGTAGTTGGAAACATGAGAAATGCTATACTTCAGTTTTTTAATACAAACACATTCCAGGCTATTTCTTTGATTTTTATTCTAATTGCTTCACATTCAGAAATGTTGGTGGTTAATAAATAAATGATAAAACATTTACACATAATTATGCACGAAAAGTTATCTTTAAGAGATATCTATCTATCTATCTATCTATCTATCTATCTATCTATCTATCTATCTATCTATCTATCTATCTATCTATCTATCTATCTATCTATCTATCTATCTATCTATCTATCTATCTATCTATCTATCTATCTATCTATCTATCTATCTATCTATCTATCTATCTATCTATCTATCTATCTATCTATCTATCTATCTATCTATCTATCTATCTATCTATCTATCTATCTATCAAAACTCTCATCTTGACCACTTCCGGTTTGCGTTTTATTTAATTTGTGCAAAAACGGTAACCTATACAGCTGTGGAAGATCCTGAAAGGCATCTGAACGAGGGAAAGCGCTGCAGCAGTGGCGATTCGCTGAAGGAGTCTGGATCCCAAAGGAAGAAGATTCCAAGAAGATCGATCAGTTCAGGATCATCTCCTTGTTAAGTGTTGAAGGCAAGATCTTCTTCAGCATAGTGGCGAGGCGGCTGACCAACTTCCTCTCCAGCAATGGCTACATTGATAGCTCAGTGCAAAAGGGAGGCTTATCTGGAGTGCCGGGGTGTCTAGAGCACACGGTAGTGGTGACACAGCTCATCAGAGAAGCCAGGGAGAACAAGGGAAACCTGACAGTGCTCTGGCTTGACCTGACCAATGCCTACGGCTCCATCCCGCACAAGCTAATCCAGACAGTCATGGCCAAGCATCATGTGCCGGGCCAAGTGGCAGATCTCATCCTGGACTATTACAACCAGTTCAACATGAGAGTCTCATCAGGGTCAGTAACATCAGAGTGGCACAGACAGGAGGTTGTGATCATCACAGGCTGTACCATCTCTGTGATCCTTTTTGCCTTGGCGATGAACATAATCGTCAAGTCTGCTGAGCCAGAGTGCCGGGGCCCTCGGACCAAGTCAGGAATGCACCAACCACCAATCAGAGCCTTCATGGATGACCTGACTGTCATCACTGAGTCAGTGCCAGGAGTCAGGTGGATCCTGGCAGGGGTTGGAGAAACTGATTGGATGGGCAAGGATGAGGTTTAAGCCAGGAAAATCAAGGTCACTGGTGCTGAAGAAGGGCAAAGTCATGGACAGGTTCTGCTTCAGCATCGAAGGGACACCAATCCCAACTGTCTCCGAACGGCCAGTGAAGAGTCTTGGCAAGGTGTTTAACAGCAGCCTGAAGGATACAGGATCTGTCCAGGCAACCTGTCAGGAGCTGGAGAGTTGGTTGAGAGCAGTGGACCAGTCGGGGCTTCCTGGCAAGTTCAAAGCATGGATTTACCAGCATGGTATCCTGCCAAGGATACTCTGGCCACTGCTTGTCCACGAAGTCCCAATATCCATCGTAGAGAGATTGGAGAGGAAAGTCTGCAACTTTCTCAGGAGGTGGCTGGGACTGCCCAGGAGCCTTAGCAGCATCGCCCTTTACGGAAATAACACCAAGCTCCACCTGCCCCTGAAATCCCTGGAGGAGTTGTTTAAGGTGACTCGGGCCAGAGAGGTAATGCTGTACAGGGACTCCAGCGACCCCAAGGTGGCTCAGGCAGGCGTGGAGGTGAAATCTGGGAGGAAGTGGAGAGCTGGCGAAGCCGTGCTGCAAGTGGAGTCTCGGATACGCCACAGAGTCCTGGTGGGAGCAGCTGGTCTGAGAATATTCCCAACTCCGCAGTTTGACAAGGCCAAGGGGAAGGAGAGGCACAGGCTGGTCCAGGAGGAAGTGAGGGCAGTGGTGGAGGAGGAGAGGTCTACCAGAGCGGTTGGATTGAGGCAGCAGGGAGCCTGGACAACTTGGGAGCAGGCCATGGACCAAAAAGTCACATGGACTGAGCTCTGGCAGGCTGAACCACAACGCATCAAGTTCCTGGTCCAGGCAGTATATGATGTCCTGCCCATCGAACCTCTTCATCTGGGGCAAAGCGGAATCTCAGGCAAGGGGACGTTAGAACACATCCTGAGCTGCTGCCCAAAGGCTCTTGAGCAGGGCCGGTACACATGGCATCACGACCAGGTTCTTAAACCCATTGCAGAAGCCATCAGCATGGGAATCAGCAGCTACAGACGAGCACAGCCCACCACCCAGATGATCACCTTTGTGAAGGCCGGAGGAATGTCAGGAATCCTGGCGACTGCGCAGGACTGGCAGCTTTCTGTAGACCTGGTGAAACAGCTGAAGTTCCCACAGCACATTGCCGCAACCACCCTGAGGCCAGACATCCTACTGGTCTCAGTGGCGACCAAAAACATCGTCTTGTTGGAACTGACAGTGCCGTGGGAAGACTGTCTGGAGGAGGCCCACGAGAGGAAGATGACCAAGTACGATGAGCTGGTCATAGACTGCCCTAAGCAGGGCTGGAAGGCAAGGTGTATGCCCATCGAGGTTGGCTGCAGTGATTTTGCAGGGCAATCGCTCCACAAAACCTTGAGAGCACTGGCGAGGAGAAGACCAATCAAGAACACAACAGAGGCAGGGGAGAAGGCCTCGAGATGGCTCTGGATCAGGAGAGAAGGTCCATGGGGTGGAGCGAATGCCACCTGAACACAAGTCGTGGTCTGACCAACCACGGCTGGATTGCCTGGGTGAGGGTGTCTGATGTTGAAAGACCCGAAACACCCAATGACCCCAGGTTACATCACTGATGATGTGTTCAGGATCATCAATAGATATATTTTTTATCAATTTAACCACCTTACTCACCGTTGACCTCCGCTCCAAGCGCACCAAGTATTGTTCCGATCGGTGAAATATTAGAAAAGTTATGAAGGTTTAAAAAATCGTGAGATCAGCAGATTGGTCTTCTTGCCTGTCAGTCACCATGAAGGTAAAGACCCAGAGGCGGGGCTGAGTCCATGAGCAGTGTGCGGGCAGGGAGCCTCTGAGTGTAGTCGGAGTGGGACCGGGTACGGAAGGTGCGGAATGAGCAGTGCGAGGTGCGTCTGCTGCCCCCCCCCCCCCCTCCCCCCCCCACCCCCCCCCCCTCCCCCTCCCCCCCCCCCCCCCCCCTTCCCCCACCACGCCCTTCCCCCCCCCCACACCTCTCCCCCCCCACCTCCACCCCCTGCCCACACACACCCCCACACATGAAAAGGAAGGGGGAGGGGTGCTGGGTGATGAGGGGAAATGAGCCATGCCTGCGCAGATAGGGGCTATGGGTGAGTTGTGGAATATTGCTTTGGGGGAACAGGTTGCATTGGGGTAACAGGTGAGTGGTGGAATATTGCGTTGGGGAATGGGTTGCATTGGGGGGACCAGGCCCGTGTGACTGGGACCCAAAGCTAACGGTAAAATGTTTACATATTCCTCTAGAGATTTTCTCCCTAGTCCGAAATCACCTTATCTGAAAAATTCATGCCTTATTTCTTCAGTTATTAATGAAAATGTTCATGAATCTGAAATGACTGACAAAAAACCCTGTCTTCTTTCTCGCGCTGCCAGTGACATCATAAAAACCGCTCGTGCGTAGATTGATCTCTTCTCCTGCTAGTCAGCTCTGCGCGGATTAGTCTCTTCCCCTGTCACTCCCCGGGGCGGTCCGCCTCTTCCTGCCCCATCGCGTCTTTACTGGAGCTGAGGATGGCCGGCGGAAGTTTCCAACCAGACACAATTTGGGAGGGACCTGAAGCAGCCCAGCCCCAAGCAGCCCAGCATCAGAGACCCGACCCAGCCCAGCGTCGGAGACCCGACCCAGCCCAGCGTCGGAGACCCGACCCAGCCCAGCGTCGGAGACCCAGCCCAGCCCAGAGTCAGTGACCCAGCCCAGCCCAGAGTCGGGGACCCAGCCCAGAGTCAGGGGCCCAGCCCAGCCTACCCCAGAGTTGGAGATGTCGCCGATGTCGCCAAATGGAAAGCGGAGAATGACCAGCGACCAGCGCCCACTGTGAGTCCCCATCGCACCGCCTATTCCAGCCACTACCCCTCTGGTCCCCTCACTGGCTCCTCCCCCCTCCCCGTGATGCCCCTTTCTCCCCCATGACTCTTCTCATCTTTTCTCCGAGCTCACTCCCCCCCTCCCCCTCCACCTCCCCCCCACAAACCCCCCTGCCCACATACCCCCCTGCTCACACACACACACACCCACACCCCCCCCCCCCCCCCCCGCCACAACTGCCGCCGCCACAACCACCCACAATGTTGCTATCCCAGGACACTGAGTCCTTGGCAGCAAATGTCCTTCAGGAAAAGAAGAACTGCCAGCCTAACCCAGCACATATGTGATTGCAAAGCCTTTTGATTGCTCTCTAAATTGAAAGTTTAATGATTAGATTTGGATAACAAAAGATGGCCTTGTCGGTGGCACCTCCATCATTTAAAATGAGTGAGGGTGAAAAAATGAGCCGACCTGCACAGTTGGGGGCTATGGGTGAGTGGTGGAATATTGCATTGTGGGAATGGGTTGCATAGGGGAAACGGGTGAGTGGTGGAATCTTACGTTGGGGAACAGGTTGCATAGGGAAACCAGGCCTCCCATGGGGGCCATGGTCGAATATTGCTTGGGGGACCAGGCCTCCGATGTGACAGGGACCCAACAGGTCCCACTTGGTCTAGTATATTACTAAAAGTCACATCTTGTCTATGAGCGTATTTGTTTGTTTGTCAGCTTTTCGTTATCTGAACTATGCCAAAAGGGTACATGATAACGCTATAATTTTTGCACCACCTTACTCAATCAGGGACCAGGCCTCCTGTGGGGGCTATCGGTGAGTGGTGGAATATTGCATTGGGGGACAAGGCCTCCCGTGGGACAGGGAGCCAATGTGGAGTGAGTCTGCCTGTCTGTCTGCGTGTGTGTGATTGATTCATGCCCTGAATTACGCCAAAACGGTACAAGATATCGCGCTAAACTGAACTCAGTTTGCACCACCTTACTCACCATTGTCCTATGGTGTAGTGTATCAAGTTTCATTCAGATTGATGTCATATTTTACAAGTTATTAACATTTTTTAATTTACAAAACCCCAATTTGAGAATATTTTCTTCCCTGTGCTTACAGCTATGACTTGAAAACTGCAGTGGCAGATGCTGGTAGTTTGCAACTATAATGTCACAATGGGATCTCATCTCATTTACGTAAACTGCCCGTGAACAGTGCTCCACCCGACAATTACATCATAATGGGATCTCATTTACATAAACTGCCAATCAAGTGTTCCACCCAGAGCATTGAAAGATGTGTTACATTGTTGTAAGGAGAGAGAGGGTGTGGGGGAGGGATTTTATTTAAACATTGTGTTTAGTGGGGGAGTGCGATAGGGGAGAACTGAGGGAGAGAGTGACTGAGGGTAGGGAAAAGGAGAGGGAGGGAGGGGGAGAGGGGAAATAAGAGGGAGTGAAGAGGTAGGTGAGGGAGTGCTGGGGATGAGGGGGAATGGAGGACAGGGGTAGGAAGAGGGATGGCGCAGTTTGGGAGGGTTGCTGTGACTCGCGTCACAATGGGGATCTCTGGCATCACAATGGGAACCCATCAGCCGCGCCTGTGCAGTTGGGGGCTATAGGTGAGTGCTGGAATATTGCGTTGGGGGAACGAGTCCCACTTGGTCTAGTATATATATATATATATATATATATATATATATATATATATATATATATATATATATATATATATATATATATATGCCGGTCTGTGGGTGAGTGAGATCCTGAAATTATGCCAAAACGGTACATAATAGTGCTATAATTTTTGCACCACCTTACTCACAATTGTCCTGTGGTGTGTTTTCAACAAGTTTCATTCAGACTGATGTTATATTTTACAGGTTATCACATTTTTAAGTTTACAAAATCCAGTTTGAGAAAGAATGACTTGAACACTAGTGGCAGTTGCTGGCAGTTACAGCTATGATGTCACAATGGGATCTCATTTGCAACAATATTGCAATCACAGAACACTGAGTCCTGGCAGAGGGAGGCTGAACAGTAGGGGGAGGGAGTGCTGGGGGAGGCAAGGGAAGTTGAATTGCGATTTTTTTAAAGTCCTGGCAGCAAGTACATGCATTTTTTTTAAAGTTTAAAAAGAGGGAGGATGAAGAGGAGGAAGAGGGAGTGCTGGGGATAAGGGGAAATGAGCTTCCCCTGCGCAGTTAGGGGTTATGGGTGAGTGGTGGAATATTGCGTTGGACGAACGGGTTGAGTTGGGGGAACGGGTGAGTGGTGGAATATTGAGTTGGGGGAGCGGGTTGCATAGGAGAACCACACCTCCCGTGTGACAGGGACCCAAGGGGTCCCACTTGGTCTAGTAGCTATTCAAAAGCTATTCAAAAATAACAGTGATTTGGTAAATGTACAAGATCTTACGGAAAAACAGTGAAATCAACCTGTGTAACACTTACTGTCAATCGTCACTTCTGGAGGAGGGAAATTTTAACTATCAATCATTAATCAAGAAAAAAAATCAGTGGAGTACAAAACAAATCCATGCATCTCTTCAGGAAAAGAGGAACAGGAAGAAACAACGGCAAAAACACTTTTTTAAAGAACAAAATGTGGTCTCAGCAGATGTATTATACTTCTTTTGAATACTTTTTGTTTGCCAAGTCCCTCCATCCTTCAGACAAGTAATATTTCTGATCTCAATGGAAAATATCAATATGCATTACCAAATAAATGCTGAAATATGATAAGATTACTTGTACGGTGTTTAAGATCAGATTCAGGCCATAATATAGTTATTCTCAGAATCTCAGAACCTACTCACATTAGCACTGGCATTTTCTGCAGAAAAGCCAATGCAAAAATCAACTTGCTGAAGTAAAATCATTCTTATTGATCTCTCCAGCACCACAGGATATACTGTAGAGCAAAGGATCGTAAATGGAGTTGAGCTGCAAATCAGTTATGATCTAAATGAAGCAGGATTGAGTAGCTGATTGCCCTCTTTTTCCTTAAGTTGCTGTTTTCTTGATTAATAAATAGTAATTGGCTTTAAATTTATTCACATAGAAGCCCTGACCATCCTTTACCAAATTAGTATTGTTGTTTATTTAATCCCAAGTAAATTCATTTCAAAATGCAGCCAAATTAAAACATTACCTGAATTGAATTTGGAATCCAGATATGTTTAAAACTGTATTTTCAATATAAGCATGCTCCCAATTAGAGTAGCCTGTGCTTTCAGTCACATATTATGGAATTTGTTATTGGATTTATTTTACAACAGAACAATATTTTAGCTATAACTTTCAAACCAAGGAAAGTAGGTGGGAAAAAATGGGAAATATATCATTCTACTTAATTGACTTACTAAAAACTTATGAATCACGTTGTCTCTATGTCTTAACTTTGAAAAATTGAGCAACATTTTTTATCATTTCGCTTTCTCGTCTTCATTTGCACATTCTCAATTTTGCACAACTGCTCAAGGAATGTATTTATATCATAAAAGTTAATTTAACAGGAAACCTCTGTCAACCATACCAGGAACAAAGCAGATAATGTAGTCGGTGTTAAACTAATTTAAAAGTTGGAGTTATTGAGAACATTCTTGTTATAAACAAATTTTGACAATTTCTTACCTCTTTCCACTGTTAATATCCTTTCTTCTACTAACTTCGAATACTTGCAAAATAAAACTAGTCAGGTGCTCAGTCTGTGGTGAGGCTGAGCTATTCTGTGGTTTAACACTGACCTATGTAAAGCTTCACACTATGACATTTTTATTGCACCTAGTCAAACCAAATGTAATCTTGAACTGTCTGTAATGTTCAAAAGTTGATTTTAGGGGAATACTGTTGTTGATTTCCCATGGTTCACTGCAGTTGTAACTCCAAGGTTTCTTCTGTCACTGAATGTTCCACCCATTCATGACTCAACGCTGCCAAACAATTCAATGCATAGTAGTTTGCTCATAAGTCTTATTTTTTAATGAAGGAATAAAATGTACAGCAATATCATGTCATATTCAAAATCTCAAAAATGAACTAAGCTTTTTTCACTTCAAAAATACTGTAGATATTAATGGATTCATATAACTCAAGCAGGAAGCCAACAGAGACTGGTGAACTCAACCATTTACCACAGGTGTAATGGAAGGTTTATATAACTGGGTGTGTTTTAAATAAGCCTGTGAAAGCAGCTGCAAGCATCTTGCCGTTGCTATACGTTTCCGATCATTTTATATGCTTTTCCTATTTTTGTTGAAGTTAATGCATGAAAACCATTATTTTAGTGTTACAATCCCACCATGGCAGCTGAAGAATTTAAATTCCATTCATAAATAGAAATTACAATTGAATTTTTTTTTAAAGATTACTCTAATAGTGGTAAGCATGGAACTACAGACTATTCGATTTTTCTCGAAACATAATTTCATAGAAATTGTCAAAATCTGTTAAAAACAAGAACTTGTCCTCAATTACTCCAGCTTTTAAATGGGTTTAACACCGACTACATTGTCTGCTTTGTTTCTGGTACAGAGCTTCCCTGTTAAATTAACTTTTATGATATAAATACATTCCCTGAGAAGTTGTGCAAAATTAATAACGTGCAAATGAAGGCAAAAAAGCAAAATGATATAAACTTTGCTCAATTTTTTCAAAGTTAAGACAGAGAGACAACTTGTGATTCAGAAGTTTTTAATAAGCCAATTAAGTAGAATGAAATATTTCCCTTTTTTCCCCACCTACTTTCCTTGGTTTGAAAGTTTGGCTAAAATATTGTTCTGTTTTAAAACAAATCCAATAATAAAATCCATAATATGTGACTGAAAGCAAAGGCTACTCTAATTGGGAGCATGCTTATATTGAAAATACAGTTTTAAACATATCTGGATTCCAAATTCAATTATAACTAATGTTTTAATCTGGCTGCATTTGAAATGAATTTACTTAGATTAAATAACCAAGCATACTAATTTCTTCAGAGAAGTACATCTGCTGGTATTATCTAGTCTGCCTTACAAGTCACATTAGACCCATGACATAATCAAATCTGAATTACCTAGTAAGCCATTCAGTTGCATCAAAATCACTGTTAAAAAAGGACGTAACTCAACATAATTATCCACCATAAACCCACAAATTGGATTTGGGCACAACAATGTCATGTAACCTCTTAAAACCTCTCCTCACAATATATAAGATGTGGTGTCTAAACCTGGAGAGCCGCGTCAGAGATTAGTCAACCCGATGAAGTTCTACTCACAAAATCCTACTTGTCAGTCAATGTCCCAGGCTCGTTTATATAAATCAAAGGCTAATTCCAGTCCACATCACAGGCGCTGGCATGTTGTAGGGAAGTCTAAATGCTGATTCCAATACCAGGATATAATCTCAAATGAGAACAAAATAACTTCCTGCTGTCATAGTTATACTTCCTCAGCTGATGAATTAGCAATTATCCACAATGAACAAATGTTCAAGTTCAAAGAGCAACTGGGGCACACTTTGTACTATGGAAGGGGAACTTAAATATCCATCACCAAAGACAGCTCCATAGCACCGCCATTGATCACGCTGGCAAAATGTTGAATGGCACTGTTGACCTTGTGGGACTGCAGCAAAGAGAAAGTGATCTAACAATAGGACACACCTTTTAGCTCACTGATCTACTTTCTTGTTGGTTATTATATGCATGACAATCATTATTGAGATAAAGCGCTGTTTTCCCACTGAGTGTGCATCAGAGCCCTGTTAAAACCTGTCAACAGTGATCAAGGTGATGTTAACATCCTAAAGAGAGAAAATTTTATGGTTAATGCAGATCAATCAGTGAAGCACTGGAAGACTGGAGGGTAGCAATGTTGTGTCTTTATTTAAGAAGAGCTGCAAGGAGAAGCCAGGGATCTATAGGCCAATACACGGCTATAACATTACTACCAGTACAGGTAGGTGGGTCTTCTTCTTCTTTCGTGTGGCATACACAGCTTAAAGTTGTAGGACAACTTGTTCTATTTGATCTTCTGTTTGTGCACGTCTAGTTGATTGCATTAGTCGAAACAGGGCGGACCACGTGAAGGTTGCAATCTTCCACCCCAGCTGGTGGGTAGTAAACTAGTAGTGCACTCCTGCTGCTTATGCAAGGCTTCAGCGTACTTCTTCTTCTTGATGAATAAGTTTATTGGCCAAGTATTCACATACAAGGAATTTGCCTTGGTGCTCTGCCCACAAGTGACAACAGGACATACAGGTGCCAGTTAGGAATGGCACATAAAACATTAATAATAAAACATTATTGATTAAACATGTGACATTATTGATTAAACATTCTTGCGTTTGAGGCAGCAGCGGTTATGTAACGCCCTTCAGGCGCTGTAGCCAGTTCAATGTGCTATTGTCGAGGGCCGTGAGGTCTACCCCTCCACCGGGGGGGGAAGGACAGCGCAGTCGAAAATGATGTGCTGTGCTGTTTGCTGGTCTGCTCCACACACGCAGGCTGCTGAACGCAGCCCCAGCGATGCATGTTGGTGTTGAAACGGCCGACCCCTGTACGGAGCCGGTTCAGGGCGACCCACTCTTTGCGGGGCAGATCCGAGCCGGGTGGGGCTGTGGTGTTCGGTGCAACAGTGAATTGGGGAGGTTGTGAACTCTGTTCCCAGCTGGTTCTCCATGCTCCTAGTGTGTTGAAACCGGAGCCACAGAGGGTCGCTGCGTGACGGGAGAAGGGGTGACGAGATGACAGGCGTTGAGGTCCCAGTTGCTGAGAGTCCTGTGCGGGGTGGTGCAAAGGATGTTTGGCGTCCGATGGGGCCTTGCACTTGATGGTTCAGTGTATTCATGATGCATGGACATGACATTATCCATGCTATCCTGAATGCTCCTTGTCATAAGAATCCCAGGAGTCGGTAGGGATGTTGGAACTCTTTAAGGAAGCTTTAGGTCTGTAAGTTAATTGTCCTCTGTAAAATTGCCCAAAGTATGTAGGAAGTGGATGAGAAAGTGGGATAACATGGAACTAGTGTGAACAGATGATCGCTGGTCAGCATGTTCTTGGTGGGCTGAACGCGTTTCCATTCCGGGTGGCATAGAGGCGCAGAGGTAGAGCTGCTGCCTCACGGTGCCTGAGATCAGGGTTTGTTCCTAACCTGGTCTGCGTGGAGTTTGCAACAATTTCTCTGTAACCGCGTGGGTTTCCTCTGGGTGCTCTGGTTTCCTCCCTTGTCCCAAAGATATGCGGGTTTGTAGGCCACTATAAATTGCCCCTAGTGTGTTGTGGGCTAACTAGTGTGAACGGATGATCAATGGTCAGCGTGGACTCCGTGGGCCTGTTGCCAAGCATCTCTAAACTAAACTGAAATTTGAGCTCATCTTTGAATCTTTTTCTCTGTCTGCCTGGTAATTTCATCAGAGAGAGCTTGAAATAGAGTGTCCGTTTCAAGAGTCTGTTTTTTGGTACAGGAGTGACATGGCCTGCCTAATGTAGTCAGTAAATAAAAGCAGTGCCTCAATCCTAGACCTGTGAGACAATACCAACATTGGTTTGCTTTATTCTTCCAATAAAGACTGGAAACCATCAATTAACCCACTGCTCTGAATTGCATGCACATTTCGGGTGAAATAACAATTGTTTTTCTTTTCCCAATGAAGTATTTAAAATTAAATCTTCAAACTTCCCTAATAAATCAATAACCAGGAATTTAACCCGTTTGACTGTCTAATGTCAAATATTTTAATCTTACATAATTTATAAAAGACAAAAAATACTTACATTTACATTTTCTTGGCAAATTTATATATCTTTAACTTACATTATTTTAACTATATCCCCACCTTACTCAGACCTGTAACATTTCTGAAAAACAAATATAACACATTCTAGATGGACATAAGATGTTCTTTCCTCCATTTAGTAAGGTGTCAAAGTAATGTTAAGTTGTCCTCCTGGCATCTTTCAGACAAAGGATGCGTTTGAAATAATTCAGCATTTTGCCAAATTTCTCCTAATAATATGGATACACAAGAGACTGCAGAAGCTGGAATCTTGAGTAAAAAACAATCTGCTGGATTTAGGCAACATCTATGGTGGGAAATGGACAAGTGATGATTCGAGTCAGGTCCTTTCTTCATATTTTATCTGCACGTTTTCCTGTAGCTGTAACACTATATTCTGCAGTCTGTTTTCTTTTTGCACATCCTGATGTACTCATGTATGGTATCATTTGCCTGGGTGGCATACAAAACTGAGGTTTTTCCATTCTATCTTGGTACATGTGACAATAATAAACCAAGAATACCAAAATATAGAGTAACAGATGTCTTAAGTAAGGAGCTGATTAGGATCAAGTAACTTTTGCTACCGGAGTTACAGGTAAAGTTGGGAGCATGTAAACAGCTGGGCGGAAGCTTCAAAGGAAAGATTAAAATGTGAGTCTTTTCACTTCAGGCCATACCTGTAGTTTAGGATCAATATGTTTCAAATATTATTAGTATCTAAAGTCAAAACACTAGGATAAAGATATAGGTTTCGTCCACTGCCCCTTAGAGCTTTTTTAGTGCTATTGCATCATGAGCTGCAGGCTATATAAAGTACCGTACAATTAAAGTTACAAATATTTTACCATAATTGCCATAAGGTGATTCATACAAAGACTGATATATTTACAACCGTTTGCTGCCTGGTGGAATCTAACATAGGAATATTTTAAATACATTTTGCGGAATCAAGTTGTAACCCAATGCAAAGTTAATATATTTATAGCTTAAGAGCTATCTTTACTTTGCTTTCGTTATGTGTATTGCAGCTATATATTTAAATCTTGTGTCAGCCAACTTTGAGAAACCTTATGGCATACAAGAAGAGCTAGATTAAGCAAAATGTGTTATTTTAATACAGATATTCTGTAAATTTGTGGGATAGCACCCAACATAATTCAAGATAATCCATTCACCACAGAGGGAAACAGATCACAAAATCCAACATTAAAATTCTGAGATTGTTGGATACCACAATGGGAGGTAACACTTTTGTGCAAATATAATTACACACCAATTACATATATGCAAAAGAAAGCAATATTCCACCATTCACGCCTATCCCCTTCCCATCAAATCCACCCCGTCATGTCCCCTTCTCCCTCTACTGTCCCCTCTATCTCACCTTGCCCATCACCCCAGACCTCTTCTACCCCCCTCCCTATCCCCCTGCACCCCACCACCCCTCTACCCCATTTCCTCCCTCTCTCCCCTCTCCCTCCCTCCCTCATCCCTCTCTTGCCCCTCCCTCCCTCATCCCTCTCTTGCCCCTCCCTCCCTCATCCCTCTCTCCCCCCCTCCCTCCGTCTTCTCTCCACCACCCCCCCCACCATGCTGTGGGCCGGGCTGCAGCGCGTTATGGCTACTCCAGGTGTCCGCGCCCGGAGGCAGTAGCTACTGGAGCGCTACCCATCCCGGGACCTGCGGTGTTCCTCGCCAGCGGGTAGACAGCGGGGCTCAGCGCTGCTCCCCTTCTCCCTCTACCACCCCTTCTCCCTCCTCCCCATTTCCCTCATCCTTCTCCCCTCACTCCCATTCCCTGCCCCAGCATGTTGTAGAGCCCGGTTCTCATACTTGGCCCAGCCCTGGCTGTAGGCGGCCGAAGCACTCGCGGACCTGGGCCTCGACGGAGCCGGGCTCGCTGTGCCAGGGGCGGGGTGAGGGTGGCGGGCGGCTGAGCCAGAGGTGCCCGCAGAGCAGGAAGCGGAGGCTGTGCTCCAGGATGGCGGCAGCCCGAGGCGCTGGTACACCATGACCAGGCAGTGGGCTTGGGCACAACTCCAACCCTCAGCTCGGCCGCCGCCTGGGCTCCAGTCCAGGCCCCAACATCTCCGGGCTAGTCCTTGGTTCCAGCCCAGGCCCTGTCCCCGGGCTCATCCTTGGCTCCAGTCCGGGCCCAGTCCCCGGTCTCGACCTTGGCTCCAGTCCGGGCCCAGTCCCCGGGCTCGGCCCACTGCTCCAGCCCAGGCCCAGTCTCCGTGCTCGGCCAGTGGCACCACCCTTACCACCAGGTACTGCGCGGCCGCAGCTCCTCGGGCGGCGGCGCCACTCCTTCACTATGGCGACCTCCAGCCGATTGACAGCAGACACGGCCAATCTGTGCGACGATGGTGCCAGGAAGGGATGTCGCCGTCCTGGCGATGCCCGTTCCTGACTAACAGGAGAGACCAATCTGCGTGACAGCGACTGACTGCAAATTGCGCATGCGTATTTTTTACAATTTCTAAACCTTAATAACTTTTACAATATACCATCGATCGGAACGAAACTTGTTGCACTCGCAGCACAGGAGAACAGTGAGTAAGCTGGCGAAAAACCGGGGCGCGATTGCGTACCATTTTTGGGCAAATAGAAGAACCACGCAAACCGGAAGTGCACAAGAACAGAGTTTTAGTTATGTAGAGATTACAATTGAACTGTCCAGTGTACAGATACATGATAAAGGGAATCTGCTGTTGGACTAGAGGTTTAAAAGAGGACTTCAGATATAACTCCGTCTCCTGCCACCTGTCGATGTTTTCAGATGACTCTGCAATTGTGGGCTGCATCAGTGAGGGGAGGGGAGCTGAATACAGAGGTGTAGTCAATTAATTTTTGTGTGGTGTGGGCTGAATCACCTGCTGCTCAACCAAGTCTAAGGAGTTGGTGATGAACTTTAGGAGAGGATGGTCTCCTGTCTCCATCAATCAGAATCAGAATGCTTTATTGTCATTGCATGTGTCACATACAACGAGATTACTGTGTCTCTCCATTTAAAAGAACTTCAAACATTCACATACTCATACCTTTTACACTCCCTCCCTCCCCAAACCCACCCATGGATTCACATTTACATAAATTAACTGTCTCCCACCCCCCCCCTCCTTGGTCATAACCCACTCCCGAGACAGAGTTCAGTTCCAAGATTGCTGATGGGTAAAAGCTGTTCTTGAGTCTGGCAGTGCGTGACTTTAGCGAACTGTACCTTTTTCTCGAGGGCAGCAGTGTGAAAAGGTGGTGACAAGGATGTGTAATGTCTTTCACGATATTACAGGTCCTGCTGCGGCATCTGGAGTGGTAAATGTCCTCCAGAGGGGGCAGGGGGAGTCCAATGATACCCTGGGCAGTTTTTATCACTCTCTGGAGAGCTGCTCTGTCAGCTGCTGAACAGTTCCCAAACCAGGCAGTTATGCAGTAAGTCAGTATGCTTTCTACCGAACAGCGGTAGAAAGACTCCAGCAGTTTAGCAGACAGATGGGCCTTCCTCAGTGTTCTGAGGAAGTAAAGTGTGGTGTGGATGTGCAATTTACCAGGGAGTACAAATACCTTGGAGCGTACCTGGACAGTAAACTGGACTGGTCCAGAAACATGGAGGCCCTGTACAAGAAAGGACAGAGCCGGCTGTAATTTTTGAGAAGGCTCCGCTCCTTCAACGTCTGCAGTCAGATGCTGTACCATCTTCTTCACCGCCATGTGCTGGGGCAGCAGGGCGAAGGCTGCGGACACCAATAGGATCCACAAACTCATCAGGAAGGCTGGCTCCATCCTGGGGGCGGAGTTGGATTCATGGGAGATGGTCTTGGAGGGGAGGATGCTCCTCAAACTGCGAACCATCCTGGACAATATAGCTCACCCCTTCCAAGATACACCGATCAACCTGAGGAGTACCTTCAGCAACAGACTGGCTTCACTAAGATGAAGGACAGAACGCCACAGGAGATCCTTCTTCCCTGTGGCTATCAAACTTTACAACTCCTCCCCTTCTGTCGTGGGGTAGACCGACACTGACCCCCGTCCCCCTCCCCAATCTTTGCACATCCACCAAGCCTTTCCACTCGTCACTTTAATTTCATGTTTCATGTATTTTGTGTTTTTATGGCTATTGGCAGATCAATTTCCCTCCTGGGATAAATAAAGTTCTATTGTATCTTATATGAGTGGATGCAGATCCACTTCTGGAGCCAGTATGCAGAGAGTCGTTTGACTTGGCACCATCTATAAAATTTTACAATGGTATACAATTTTGTTCAGACTGATATGTCTGAATGACAATAAAGGATACTTTACTTTACTTTATCTTGCTATTAGAGCCACTGAAAGCTCAGCGCCATCCATGTAGGCTGAATGTAGGTGCAACCAAAAACAGTCACTCTGAGTTTGATTTGTTCAGTGTAGTGAAAACCAAGTTAAGAACACCCAATGCAGTATATTGGATCAGAAATACAAATGAATCGATGTTTCATTCCATAGAATTCTTTGAATCCCTGGAGAGTGGAAAAGGTAAAAAGACAAATGTTGCACAGGAACCTACAGAGAGATGGGAAGTGGTTGATGTAGATCAAGGGTTCCCTACCTGGGGTAAATATACCCCCAGGGGGTAAATTTCACCTACCCAGGGGGTAAATATGTTGATTCTGGATATGTACGTATTTTTTCTCATTGACTGACTGTGTTTGGTTCTGGTATACCTCATCTGTTCATCATTAGTTGTTCATAAATAAGTGAAATAACATTGTTATGTGCTATTAAAGTTGCCTGGGGTAAACGGGATGAAAAAGGTTGGGATGTAGATGGACGAATGGTCCAGGGAGTTGTAAAGGGAACTACACAAATGATGTTCGATCAGCTAGATATTTCGAGCATTCTCTTTTAATTTAGGTTTCTAGCAACAGTAATGTTCTATATCTGTCGTTTTCAATATTGTTTCTTGACATGTACCAAAGAAGCAGGCACTTTGAACATATAAATGCATAACAAGGTGGGTGAGCAGCAGGCAAAATTAACCATGTGGGATTAAAATATTGCAGCAGTAACAGAAACCTGGCTAGGGATAGGGTGAGAATTGGTTCTAAATATTTTTTGAGTATTCTTGCTTGCAAGATGTTCAACAAAGATAAAGAGAAGGCAGAAAAGGAAATAAAAATATTATATAGATGGATAAGGGACATGCTGGAAGACATGGACAGAATCAAGAATAAGAACAGAGAAAATTTGCAATACCTAGCAAATCTAGCAACCTCAGTGGAACGAGAAACAGATTTAATGTTTCAGGTTAATGACCCTTGATCAGACCTGTAAAAGTGATAAAACAAAGTTGTTAAGTCGCAGAAAAGAGGAGTGGTAGAGAGCAAAAAAAGTAGAATTCTATGCATGGGTTCTAGGGCAGAATTTATCCATTTAAAGTTCAGAAACAATACAAGGAACTAATTTACAGGACAGTGGGGAGAGACAAATGTGGGATTAACCAATATGCTCTAACATTATATGCCCCACCCCCCCCCCTCCCCCACATTGCTGCTAACATACAATCATAATATTTTCAACTGTTTCAAAGTTCACAGGAAGAGAAGTTTTGAATATTATTCCACTGACCAATAAGTTATAGGAGGTCAATGCATCTGGTACAGCCATGGGCGGAGTGCTGGAACTGATCAATGGTAGCTGGCAGCCCCTCGACATTTTCAGTCATCACCTGAGCCCCCCCCCCCCCGAGCAGAAATACAGCGCTTTCAACCGGGAGCTCTTCGCTCTCTACCTGACTATCCGGCATTTCCGCTACTTCCGCGAGGGCAGGGATTTCTCAGCTTTCACCGACCACAAGCCACTCACGTTTGCCTTTTCCAAAGTGTCTGATCCTTGGTCAGCCTGACAGCAGCGCCACCTGACTTACATCTCAGAATACACGACTTGCATCCAGCACATCGCAGGCAAGAACAACCAGGTCGCAGATGCGTCGTCCCGCATCGCCATCAATGCCATCCATGCTCTGGCCCCAGGTGTCGACTACAAGGCCGTGGCGGCCGCCCAGCAAGAGGATGAAGAGATGCTCGCCTACCGCACCGCCATCTCAGGCCTGCTGTTGGAGGATGTGTGATTCGGGCCCGCTGACACCACAATCTTCAGTGACGTGTCTATGGGACAGCCAAGACCCATCATCTCCTCTGCCTGGCGCCGCCGGATTTTCAACATGGTTCACGGCCCAGCTCACCCTTCCATCCGGACAACAAAGGCACTGATGGCAGTCAAGTTCATGTGGCGCGGGTTGCGCAAACAGGTCGGCAACTGGGCCAAAGTGTGCATCCCCTGTCAAACCTCCAAGATTCAGCGACACATCAAGGCGCCGCTGCAGAACTTTGCCCTGACACACCGGCGTTTCAACCACATCCACGACGACATTGTTGGACGGCTGCCCCCATCCAGATTCATGAGATGGCCGGAAGCTGTCCCACTCTGATACCTCCTCTGCGAGGTGCCCGCACCACCCAATGGATCGCCCACTTTGGTGTGCCGGCGGACTCTCCTCCGACAGAGGTGCGCAGTTCACCTCCGAGCTGTGGTCAGCAATGGTCCGGCTGCTGGGCACTAAGCTGCAACCCACAACGGCCTACCACCCGCAAGCAAACGGCCTAGTGGAACGTTTTCACCGGCACATGAAGGCATCCCTCAAGGCATGGCTCACGGGCCCAGACTGGATGGACGAATTGCCGTGGGTCATGCTAGGTATACGCACTGCCCCAAAGGAGGACCTGGCAATTTCCTCGGCCGAGCTGGTGTACGGCACCCCGCTTACGGTCCCAGGAGATTTTATCATGGCATCTCGTGGACATCAAAAACCGCCCATGACCATGCTGGCGCTTGTCCGTGAGAAGGTGGGCACACTTTCTCCAGTCCCACCAGGGTCTCACAACCACGTACATCCCACCCGACCTCAAGGATTGCCAGTACGTTTTCCTTCGCCGGGATTCCCACCGTACACCACTGCAAATGCCTAACAAGGAACCCTTCAGACTACTGCAAGACGATGCCATGGCTTCCATCATCGACATGGGAGGCAGACACGAGTGTCTCCATGGACCGTCTTAAGCAAGAGCGGCTGGCGATGAGGAAGTCATTGAGGTAGATGAACACAAAGTCCAGCCCGTGATGAGCCGTTGGAAAATTTGGGCGGCGTTCTTTAGGCCAATCAGCATGCGCAGGAACTCAAAGAGCCTGAACGGGGTGATGATGGCCGTCTTGGGAATGTCGTCTGGGTGGACTGGAATCTGATGGTAGCTACGAACCAGGTTGATCTTGGTAAATTCCTTGTCACCGTCCAGGTTTGCCGTTAAGTCCTGGATGTGAGGGACAGGGTACCGGTCGGCTGTTGTGACCTCGTTGAGACGGCGGTAGTCCCCGCCAGACGCTTTGGGGACCATGTGAAGCAGGGATGCCTATGGGCTGTCTGAGCGGCACACTATGCCCATTGCCTCCATCTTGCGGAACTAGTCTTTGGCCAGTTGGAGCTTGTCAGGGGGCAGCCTGTGTGCGCGTGCATGGAGGGGCGGTCCGGTGGTGGGGATATGGTGCTTCACCCCATGCTTGGGGCTGGCCGTTGTAAACTGGTGAATTATGTCAGGGAAATCGGCCAAGATCTTGGCATGCTCGTTGTCGGAGGTCACCGAGCCGTCAATTGACCGCGCAGTCAATTCGGCAGGGCGCAAGGCGATCGACTCGAACATCACAGAATTAATGAGACGTTGTCCTTTCACGTTGACCAGCAGGGAGTGCGGGGTGGGAGATTGCAACCTTCACGTGGTCCGCCCTGTTTCGACGAATGCAATCAACCTGGCATGCACAATCAAATAAGATAAAATAGAACAAATTGTCCTACAACTTTAGGCTGTGCAGGCCATACGCAAGAAGAAGAAGAAGCAGGGAGTGCGCCCGGAGGATGTCGGCGCCCAGCCAACATCTGTGAGACGTCGGCGATGGTAAAGGTCCAAATGAAGCGACAGAAGTTGAGCGGGATCGTGCGGACCCCTATGTTCTGATGTTGCTGCTGTTGGCGGCGGTCAGGGGAGGCCCCTTCTTTCCGGAACGAGTGTCGGTGCCAGAGTGGGGGGCAAAACACTGACCTACGCTCCTATGACATCGAGAATACGCCGCCCCAAATGACGATTCCAGGTGTAGAGGAGGCGATGCTTTTGGCCGGCCGCAATTGCCACTACCGACAACCGGCCGAGGTTTTTCCAGGATGCATGCAGGGTGGTCGGCATCGGCGGGCCTTGGAGCCCCACCTTTACTGGTAGTAGCACCACTTATCCTTGCTGGCGCCATTCGTGACCGAAGTCTCTGCCGCTCCTTCCGTGAAGGATGGTATGACCTGCCGAGGCACAGCCGCCACCCGACTGATCGTGGCTCCACCCTGCTATTTGGCCTGCCACAGCACGTCCGCACGGGCTGACAGCCGTATGGGGGTCAGTGAAATCGTCATCCACGAGGAGCAGGCGGATGTCCTCAGGCATCTGCTCGAGGAAGACCTGTCCATCCATCAGGGCGAGCATTTTGTTCATGAGCACGGACAGTTTGCGGTCACTTAGGCCATCCATGTGCAGGATTTTAGCCAAATATGTACTTGAGGAGCGTCTTGATCCCTTCGTACTTGTTGTCGGCTGGTGGCTGGCGAAGGTAATCGATGAGGTGCCTGGCGGTTTCCTGGTCCAGCGCACTGACCGCGTAGTAGTACTTAGTGACGTCGGCAGTTATCTGGCGGATGTGGAATTGGGCTTTGGCTTGTTCAAACCACACTTGGGGCTGTGATGTCCAGAAGGTGGGCAGTTTGAGTGAAACTATGTTCTGCTGATCTGGGTTGTCTCCTCCAGGCATGATGAAATCCAAAAGAGGCCGTTTTGGATCGTCGGGGTCACCACTGAAGAGGTTCACATGTTGTATAAACACTCAGTTTAATATTTAAATGATACAGTTCAACAATTAGTACAAAAGGGCAAGGTGTGTTAACGTGTTGACTGTGATGTGAAGTCTAGCTCCGTCGTCCGCTGCGCCCCGTCAGCTGTCCACCCAGGTCGGCTCAGATCACGCGAGAGCTTGGGCTTGACGAACGACGGTTCGGGAACAAAGTGGCTCGGCCCGCCTCAACCCCCACATTACAGCAGTTTATAATGCAGAAATTCACCCTTATGAAATTCACAAATCATCGCAAGACATCCAAGATATGAAATTAATTTTCACACTTACAAAGTGTGTGCAAAATGTAAGCAATAAAAAAAATTCAATTTATATATGCCGATAATGTGGCTTTGTGTTAGAGAAAATTAAGGTAATTTTCTAGGAACGCAACCCCTCTCTCCTTAACGGCCGCAGGACTTACCATCGCCCGCCGGGGGCTTTAACATCGGGAGAAGAATAAAGTACAGGGGAGAGACAAAACTTTGCCTTCCATCACAGTGAGGAGGTGTTTGGAGATTTACTGTGATGAATGTCTGTGGTAATTGTGTGTCTTGGTTTTTTTTCTTGTTCGTATGACTGCAGAAACGACATTTTGTTTGAACTTAGGTTCAAATGACAATAAACGGTATTGTATTGTATCGCTGTTACCGGAGATTGTCCCAGAGGTGCAAGAATGGAGCGATCGGAAAATATGTGGTCATTCATTAAAAATTAAATCTTATCCGAATCTGTAAAAAACGTTCAAATCTCAAAATTATTTTCAAACCCATCCTGATATAGATCGTTATTTATAACTATATTGAATTTGAAAACCCTTCATACTTTTACTATCCATGAGCTGACCATTCAATGGGATCCCTGACCAGCTTCTGGTCTAACTATTACTCTAAACATCACTGCAGGGAAAGCTCTCTATCCATATCCAAATCTATACCAAGTCCTATTAGCACAAAACTTTTGTCTAGACTGAACCTGTGGACTTCTAGTCCCTCCAATTGAAAATTGTCATGAACATATTTAAATCTCTTTCGAGGTCACCAAAACATAGACCATAGAAAGGTGCAGCACAGGAACAGGCCCTACAACCCCCAATGTATGTGCCAAACATGATGCCAAAATAAACTAAGCTCATTTGCCTGTAGGTGGTCTATACCACTCCATTCCCTACATATCCATGTGCCTATCTAAAAGCCTCTTAAACAACACTATTGTATCAGCCTCCACCGCCACCCATGGCATTGCGTTCCATGCATCCACCATTCTCTGTGCAAAAAATGTTGTCCCGCACATTCCCTTTAAACTTTGTCCCCCTTACCTTAAAGCTATCGCCTCCAGTCTTTGACATTTCAGGTTGGTGTAGATTCAGAAATTCAGAATTGAATTTGCCAGCAGCGGTACAATGAAAAAGAACACACAAAAACACAATAAAATTTAACACAAACATCCACCACAGCATTCATCACTGCGGTGGAAGGCACAAAATTTGGCCAGTCCTCCTCCATTTTCCCCCTTGGTTGGGACCTCAACCCTCCGCAGCTGCCGCTGCGGGCATCCAGATGAGTGAAAGTCAAGGTAAGTCCTGAAATGGTGCCTCCCCCACCGGAGACCGCGGCTTCAGGTTGGTGTAGGCCGCAGGTCAGCGGTCGAAGATTTAAAGTTCCCGCCGCGCTGCAGCCAGAAGCACATCAGACCGCAGGGCCGGCGGTCGAAGCTCCCCGGGGAGGGACCCCGCTCCTGATGGTAAGTCGCTGTCCTGCCCGTGGGAGAAGTTGGCCGCAGGCCAGCCGTGGGAGCTTCTTCTTCTCCCCAGTCCCCAACGAGGGATCCCAGGCTGCGGACGCCGCGCCAGCTGGAGCTCCTCAGACCGCGGCTTCAGGCTACCCCGGGCCAGCGAAACGGAGCGCTCCCCTCCGTTGAGGACTCGGCTGCTCCACATCGAGGGTCCGCGCTGCGCCCGCGGCTGAAGCCCCAGGCGCGTCTCCGGGAAAGGCCGCACCGATCCTTGCTTTTAGGCCACGGGGGAGGCGACATGGAAAAAGTCGCCTCTCCGTGGAGGTGACCAAAACGGTTTCCCCCTTACCCCCCCCCCCCCCCACACAAGACATACAAAGAAATATTAAAAACATACATTAAAACATACTAAAAAACCAAAAAAAGTAGAAAAAAACGGACACGCTGCTGACAGGGCTGCCGCTTGCAACGGCCCCACCGACCTAGTCATTTAACTACAAGATCAGCAATAATTATAGATGTTGGTGAATCACAAACCATTGATATTAGCAGCGTTGGACCCTAAACAAGGACAATGATAAAGAGTTATGATAACAAAGACCAGAATTAATGGTTGATGACACGCTACAACCTACATGTTGAACCATAAATGCAACAGATCTGTCTGTTAAGCTTCACCCACTCTCAAAAAGTATGACACTTGTGTGCTGTGTCCATACCTTGGAATTTAAAAACCTCTCCCTTGCATACGCTCAAATAAATCTTTCTTTCTTGAACTCCGTGGACTTGCGAGAGATCTTTTCCCTGTGATACCAATGATTATCAGTTATGCTTTCAACTGCCAAAATTACACATCTCTGAATTTTCTCCACTTTAACTCCCGCTCTTGCTTCAGATCCACGGTATAACTGTAGAAGCGCTCCGACCGCTGGCCTGCGGCCTACAACATCTTAGAGCATCGGTCTGTGGGGCTTCTGGCGGCAGGACCTTCCATCGTGGAGCGGGAGATCCCTCGCGGGGGGTCGCCGGAGAAGAACTCCGACCAGTTGCCTGCGACCGACAACATTTTGAAGCCGCGGTCTCCTGTAAGGAGGTGGCCGATTTGGGAGCTCCGGGCCGCGGGTTGTGCTCTACCTGTCCCGACGTGGCGTTCTGACCATCCCAACGAGAGGGCTTGAACATCTGGCCGTCCGTAGCGGTGACTACGGAGGGTCAGGGCCCCGACCACGGGTGAACAAGGGAGAAGGAGGACTGTCTGAACTGTATTGCCTTCCACCACAGTGAAGAATGCTGTGGTGGATGTCTGTTGAATTATGTTGTGTATTGTGTCCTATTTTAATTGTAATGCTGCATGATAAATTTATTTCACTGCACCTTATGGTGTATGTGACAAATACATTTGAACTTAAACTTTCAGATTGATTCCCCATGATAAAATAATGAAAATTATGATTCCAAGGTTTCTGCCTCTGCAATTCCATCTGTTCCAAGAATTTATTTCTGTGTGAAGAAAATGTCTATCCTAAAATTACCTTTCCTCTGAACCAGTGCTCCTTTGTCCTAGTCCCATTTTAGTTTATTCTAAAATACATCTTTTAATTTTATTTACGCAATTTTCTACTCTAATCTCACCTGCCAAACTTTCCAGGATGAAGAACCCAACTTTCCTGTTATTACTCCACCATAAAGACCCCAATAGAGTATTGCTCTTTTTCCTGCACTACCACAACGACCTAGATGACACATTGGACTTTTTTACCTCTTGTTTATTATATTGTTTACAGTGTACTATGTTTATATATTATGTGGTGCTGCTGCAAGTAAGAATTTCATTGTTTTATCTATATTACTCCAGTTTTTCATTAGCCACATCTAGGTACAGAAAATACAGATAAGTGTATTGTATAATCTGACTGGGAGCAGGACTTCCTGTGCTTTATCCACTCACCGTTTGTTCTTTAGGTCACACCTTTTTTTGTTGTACCCCGGCTTCGAGATGCCTGTAATCATGTGTCCTTCCGCTGACTGGTTAGCAGGCAACGAAAGCTTTTCACTGTACCTCGGTACATGTGACAATAAGCTAAACAGAAACTGAAGAACTGGGATTTCCCCCTCAAGATGTAACCAAAAATAAACCCAAAAGTTTGGATAAAGTACTTATTAGCTAGGGAAGCACTTTTAAAAGCACAGTCCCAATTCATAATGGAAAATAAGTGTTATCTAGGTTGTTATAGAAATACACAAAAGTTACTCCCGATAACAATTCCAATCTGTGCAGATTTACCAGGTTACCTGGGCTTGAGTTATAGGCTGGGACTTTTTGCTTGGGAGTGTAAAAGACGAGAACCATATTGAGTAAATGAAAATTGTGCGTGGGGGGAGGGGGGGATAAAATGAACGCCCCAGTCTTTTTCTCGAAGGTAGAGGGTCCAAAAACTAAAAGTGAAGGGAGAGATTTAAGAGGGACCTCGGGGGCAACATTTTTACTCAAGAGGATATTCTGCATGTGGAACGATCTGCCAGAAAAGAGCCAAGAATATTTATTACCATATGTCCCGAAACAGAAAAATCAAATTCTTACAGCAGTAGAACAGCAGGTTTGTAAACAAAGTACTCAATAAATACAACAAAAATATTAAATACATAAATAAAAAAGAAAGAGGATACAATTAAAAGAAAGACGGGAAGAGTTTAGAGGTGTATGGGCCCAATGTAAGTAAATGGAACAAGCCCAGTTTGCCAACTCGGTCGACATGGATGGAGTAGGCGGGTCGAAGGGCCTGTTTCCGTGTTGTATAATTCTGTCTAAAATAAAAGAAGATTGAATTAATGGTCGCCTGTGGATTTCTTTTTTTGTATTTGTTGGGCAGCACCACTGTCTATTTTCAACACGCTCACACCTCCCCGTATTTCATGAGCCATGAAAAGAGCTCCACTCGTTTCAATCAAAGATACTAGTTTCAATGGCCGCTGCCGCGCACTTCAATCGTTGGAGCCGGCAGAGCGCCAGAGCGAGCGGCCGCGTAGGGGACGCATGCGCACAAACCCCCTCGCCTCAGGCGGCACCGAAGACACGCTCGCGCGGTAGGACCTCACATTTGAATTCGCTTCAACCAATAAGAAGGCTCGTCGGAGCGCGCCACCGTTCGAACGGAGAACGCGCGCGGGGGCTGACGCTCGAGTGGAGGTTGAGGGCAAAGATACTAGATGTTTAATCTATAATCTTTGGTTGAGGGGAAGGGGAGTAACCGGGGAGAGGAGAGGAGAGGAGGGAACAGGGGCAGCTGGTGAGTGAGAGGGTCAGGGAGAGCGGTGGTTGAAGGGGGCAGGTCGTGGGTGAGAAGGAGGGGAGGTCGAAAACGGAAGCAGTGGGAGAAGGGGGCAGCTGGTGGGAGCGAGCAAAGATCTTAGAGCAGAGCTCTTTGGGAGCGAGGTCAGGGGCGAAAGGGCATCTGGTGGGCAAGAAGGGAGGGAGAGGTCGAGGACAGAGAGTGGTGGGTGCAGGGGACGCTGGCGAGGGAGGAGAGGGGAGAGATCAGGGATAGCTGGTGAGGTGAGGGGAAGGATCGGGGTCGGTGAACTGTGGGGGAGGGGCAGCTGGTGAGGGAGAAGGAGGGAAGATCGAGTGTGTTGGGGCAGCGGAGGGCGTCCTGAGAACGGGAGCAGAGAGCGGTGGCCAGAATGAAAGTGGACAGGAACATACTGAGGCTCGCCGTTGTGCAGCACCTCAGAGACAATGGGATCAAAGTGAAACAGTGGAACAGGATCAACTGCAACAGTGGGCCGCCAGGCCGGGTAAGACAATGCCCAACATTGCAGTTACAGCGTACGACAGGACGCTGTTTACATTATGGAGGAGGGGGTATTGCTTGTTGTTTTCATTGCACATGTGGGAACTCGGAGAATGTAATGTTTACATAGATATGTGGACGGTGAGTGAAATAGGATGAGCAAATTATACTGGTATTTAAAACGATTGTCTGAAGAAGGGTCTCGACACGAAGCATCACCCTTTCCTTCTCTCCAGAGATGCTGCCTGTCCCGCTGAGTCATTCCAGCTTTTTGTGTCTATTTTCGATTGTTTTAAACGTTCATTTTCGGGATCGGGGCGTTCACGATTGGCCCACTTTATTTGTTTTGACGTAGTCTTCCTGGCGAACATACTCTTTCAAAGACACGCGCAGCGCTGAAGTAACTCAGCGGGTCAGGCAGCATCTGTGGAAAACACGAATAGATTACACGTTTGAGGGCCGGGACCCTTCTTCAGACTGATGGGGGAGCGGGCAGCACAAAGCCTGACGAGTAATAGGTGGATACATGTGAACGGAAAGTTTTCAGGGTCTGAGGAAGGGTCTCGACAAGAAACGTTACTAATTCCTTCTCCAGAGATGCTACTTGTCCCGCTGAGTTACTCCAGCACTTTGTGTCTTTTCGGTGTAACCAGCATCTGCAGTTCCTTCCTACCAGTCTTTTTGTTGTCATGTGTCCTGAAATGCAATTACGCCATTCTTACAGCAGCAACAAAAGATTTATAAACATAGCACTATGTAAACACCATAATAAACAACAAAACAGTTCACTTTATAAAAAAAACAAACAAACAATAATAGTGCAAACACAAAAACAATGCCCCCAAAGTCTATGTAGTTGGAGGCTGCCGTATTTGATAGCCTAATGGTGGTTGGGAATAAGTTGCTCCGGAGCTTTGACATTACAGTTTCAAGGCTCCATTACCTTCTTCTTGAGGGTAGGAGTGGAATGAGAGCTTGGCCAGGTTGGACAAAGGCCAGGGATGAGAAAACAAAAGGTCTGAGATACGGAGAGAAGAGGTGCAAGTTGTGAATAGGAACCACCAGCAGTGCCGCACGATTTGCAGCCTCGCCAACAGTCTGTCTGTCTTTTCGTCTTTTTTGTTATTTAAAGTGTTTTTAAAAAGTTTGTGGTAATCTTCTCTGGTTTGTTTTATGTGGGGGGAGGGGGAAACTTTTTTTTTCAGTCTCTTACCTTGCCAGAGATACAATTGTTTTCCGGATCATATCTCCGGTCGCTCTGCGGCCTAATATCGTGGAGCTGGAGGCCTCCTCGGACTGACTTTGAGACCACCGCATGGCATGGCCTTAACATCGGAGCCTGGGATCGACGCTCCAACGCGGCCTGTGGACTTTACCATCAAGGAGCTCACAGTCTTGGGTAGAGACCGATGTCAGGAAGCTCCAAACAACGCAGAAGGTTTCGGCCAGCGCGGACCCAGGGTCAGATCGCTCGACGGGGGGAGCTGAGCTTCCCCTCGATGCAGGAGCTTGATCGCCCCGACCGCCAGCTATGTGGGTCAAGATCGTCCCGTTAACAGAAGGCTCGAGGCCCCCGACTGCGGGAGAACAAAGAAGGGAAGAGATTGAACTATTGTTCGCCTTCCATCATATAGAAACATAGAAAATAGGTGCAGGAGGAGGCCATTCGGCCCTTCGAACCAGAGCCGCCATTCATTGTGATCATGGCTGATCGTTCCCTATCAATAACCCGTGCCTACCTTCTCCCCATATTCCTTGACACAGTGAGGAATGCGGAGGAGTCACTGTTTATGTTAAAATGTATTTTGTATGTTCTGTTGCTTTTTATTTATATGACCCTTGGCAAATGAAATTCCTCATTAGTTGCAAAACATACTTGGCTAATAAAGTATTGTGTTGCATCTGCAGTTGCATCAGAAGATACCTGAGGAGGGGGACACTTGCCCAATCATTCATAAGTTATAGAAGCATAATTAGCCCATTTGACCTATTAAGTCTATTCCACCATTCAATCATGGCTGATCTCTCTTTCCCTCTCAACTGCAGTCGCCTGACTTCTCATAACCCCTGTACTAATCAAGAATCTATCAATCTCGGCCTTAAAATTTCTATTGACGACCTCCACAGGCAATAATTCTGCAGATTCACCACCCTTTGACTAAAGAAATTTCTCCTTGTCTTCCATCTAAAGGTAGGTACGTTCTGAGACCATGGCCTCCAGTCCTAGTCTCTCCCACTAGTGGAAACATCCTTTCCACATCCACTTTATCCAGGCCTTTTGCTATTCGGTAAGTTTCAATGAGGAAATCATCCTTTTAAACTCCAACGAGTATAGACCCAGTGCCGTTAACCAAATCATTCTCGTAAACCTCCTCTGGACCTTCTCCAATGACAACACATCGTTCCTCAGATATGGGGCCCAAAACTGTTTACAATACTCCAAATACAGTCTGGCCAGTGCCTTATAACGCCTCAACTATGTGCCAATCACATCCCCCTTCCTATCCACCTCTCACTTGCCATGGCATAGTCCTGCCCCTCCACTCTTCCAGCTTTCTCCTCACCCGCATATCAAATCAATCTATCCATCCATATTCTCCAGAGATATTGCCTGACCTGCTACGCCTTTTTTGTAAACCAGGCCCATTAGTTCCTATCTGGAAGCATAGTATTTATGTTTTTTGAGGATTCTGGTCATTAATGACAAGACCAGCATTTGTTGCCAGGCATGAGAAGAATGTAGGTACACAAAATGTACATCCGTCTGTCCGTAGTGGCGACTGCGGAGGGTTCATGGCCCTGACCATGGATGAACAAAGGAAGAGAACTGACTGGTACACAAAATTACTGGAGAAACTCAGCGGGTGCAGCAGCATCTATGGAGCGAAGGAAATAGGCGACGTTTCGGGCCGAAACCCTTCTTCATGAGAAGAATGTAGACAGCATCTGAGGAGGGAAATGGACAGATGACATTTTGGGTCACTGGTGTGAATGTTCAAAGTAATGGTTTTCAGTAGTCTAATGTAACAGCTTAAACGGTTTATGTGCAATAACTGGCTCTTTAAAGTTTCCTCTTTTTATTAGAGCAATGATTATGCAGTATCTTTTTTTACTTTGGTGCATAATATAAAGCCAAGTTGCATGCTTTACTGTCAATGGAGGTGATTTGCAATACTTCAGTGGTTAGTTTTACTTAGCATAGTTTTACTTTAAGAGCATCTTAGTTTATTAGTAATTGGATTTCAAAATAAAAATATGGTTTGGACCTTTAGCTAACCAAAATAAAATGCATTTATTTTAAGTCAAGAGACTTTAAAAAAATAATGTTTTCTTATGGGAAAGTGCATACTGTTTGTCCACAGTAGATACTTGCTTATCCAGAATTCTTGGAGAGGGGTTCGCAGAGCAAAGGCATTATCAAGTACATGGAAGGATACCCTGGGTTTAACCAAAGTTATCATTTTAGGGACTGTATCTCTTTTTTATAATTACATGCTAGTGCTTTCTTTGGGTTATTTTGGTAACATCAGTAATGTTAATTGGATGCAAATTGTGCGCTCTCATATTCTTTTTGGATTGACTTAGGACAAGAAAATAACATACAATGGAGTGTTCGGCACCCCTCTGCATGCTCTACCACTATGCACTCTCCTCGGACATGCCAGTCTTCCACAGTAAGTTGATATAATTAACAAAATTAGAATATGAATTTTGGTGTGATTTTAATGTTTGTGTTTTTAACATGTTTGAAACTGAAAGAGTACCCAGTATTGACAGACCCATAGAGTGGCGACTAAACATGCACACAATACTCTGAAATGCAGCCTAATCAGTGTTTTGCAATGTAACATTCCATCTCATATTCTATGTCCTAGCAGATAAAACGAAGGATGGGATATGTTGTCTTCACCACCCTATTGACATTGCTGCCACTTTCGGAGAGTTGGGCCCATGGGCCTTTTTGTTCATCAATGTTCCTTGGTGTCCGACCATTTACTGTACATGTCCTACCCCAATTGGACCTTCCCAAATGCATCACCTTCCATTTGTCAGGCTTAAATTTCCTCTGCCATTGCTCTGCTCCATTTTGTTTGCTGTGCCCTGAGACAACTTGCTTTGCTCTTTATGACCACCAATTTTCATCATATTTCCTACTTTAACATCTATGTTTCTCTAACTATGAATAGGGCTGTTTGGATGGTTTTGAAATAACCAATACATGGCATATAACACCCAAATCCACATTAATCTAATACTGATATTCTGCTAGGGTTTGTCCAGCTATCTTTCTTCCTCTGCGCCCCCCCCTCCCCCCCACCACAGCCATCAGTCTGAAGAAAAGTCCCAATCCAAAACATCACCTTTCCATGTTCTCCAGAGATACTGCCTGACCTGCTTAGTTACTCCGGCTCTTTTTGCAAACCAGCATCTGTAGTTCCTTGTTTCTACATACATTTTGTGTTTTATTGATAATCTTTCAGTGAAAATTGTTCTGTTGCACTATCTTCACCCTGTTTGCAGCTCCTTTAAATATTGTTGTGCAAGAGCAAACTGAACATTTTTTAATAACTTGAAAATATTATTACTTTATTAAGTGATTCCAAGTAATAATTCATTATGACCTGAACTTGTAGGTTTCTCGTCGATGCCTGTAGCTATTTAGAAAAGCACATTGATACAGAAGGACTCTTCAGAAAATCAGGATCTGTGAGTCGTCTTAGAGTTTTAAAGGTAAGAATGTTCTATTTTTCCTTGCTTAATTTCAATTGTAAATCCTGCAGCTGCATTATTTTGAGATTAACATCATTTTATTTTTGTCATTGTTTTGTTGAAGTGGCATTATTTTAGAATCTTCGCATTGCAAATGCTGCACAGTTTGTGGAATCTTCAGTGGTGCATGCAAAGAATCCAGACACCACCCAAGATTAGAGTGTTGAGAAAAAAAATGGATTCTAACCTCATTTGTCGATTCTCATTTGCACTTCACAATATAACTTGGTTATCTATTATGCATATTGTTGCATCATCTGGTACTTGCTGTAACATCAGCGGGAACATCAATTGTTAACACCCTCATTTAAAAATTCCTCCATGGATTTGCATCTCTCCAGCCCGCGCGCACACACACACACACACCTGTATTATTTTCTCATCTCAAATCGCAACTTTTATTAATTATGTTGAACTTGAAGTCTACTTTGCTTCATCATTGTTAGCCATGCTTTGGAAATCAAGGCAACCCCTGGAATTTTGAGTCCAATCTTATTCATTTTTTTCTCCTTTTAAGCTATGCCTTAACACCTACATTAAGTTATTAATCTAATGGCTCAATAGACAATAGGTGCAGGAGTCGAGCCAGCACCGCCATTCAATGTGATCATGGCTGATCATCCACAATCAGTACCCCGTTCCTGCCTTCTCCCCATATCCCCTGACTCCGCTATCTTCAAGAGCCCTATCTAGCTCTCTCTTGAAAGTATCCAGAGAACTGGCCTCCACTGCCCTCTGAGGCAGAGAATTCCACAGACTCACAACTCTGTGTGAAAAAGTGTTTCCTCATCTCCGTTCTAAATGGCTTACCCCTTATTCTTAAACTATGGCCCCTGGTTCCGGACTCCCCCAACATCGGGAACATGTTTCCTGCCTCTAGCGTGTCCAAACCCTTAATAATCTAATATTTCAATAAGATCCCCTCATCCTTCTAAATTCCAGACTATACAAGCCCAGCTGCTCCATTTTCTCAGCATATGACAGTCCCGCCATCTCGGGAATTAACCTTGTGAACCAATGTTGAACTCCCTCAATAGCAAGGATGTCCTTCCTCAAATTTGGAGACCAAAACTGCACACAATACTCCAGGCGTGGTCTCACTAGGACTTTGTATAACTGCAGAAGGACCTATTTGCTCCTATACTCAACTCCTCTTGTTATGAAGGCCAACATAAGTGAAGGTCCTATCACAGCCCAGACTCAGATTTTTTTTTTGATTTAATGTACCTATCAAGCACAATGAGAAATGTACCAAGTTAATGAAATTTACTGAGTATGTAAATAAAAGTGTTTTTTCTGAGTATTTGTAGCAGTAAGGTAATGGTATATTGCTTTTCCATAGCACTTGTTCTTCCTCACTCTTCAAAATGTGTAAATATCTTCTGTATTTTCGTCCATCCAGTTTTAGGGAGGTAATAAGAAAGAGGACTCCAAGGGATAATAAAATTTGAGATTCAAATAGAAACAGGTCCATTTTAATCAAATGTTACTACAGTTTTGTAGAGGAACTGCGCCATTGCTCTTTTGTGGTGCAACAATGTATTTATGGTTCAGATTCCATTCCTTATTGGATTTAATCCCAGTCATTTGAATGCACGTCTCTGAGAAGGATCAGATGTAGTTTAAACTTTGAGCCAGTAATTATTTCTGCCAATGCAATAAACTTGTTCAGACCAAAACTTCTATGTAATGCTCCCACATGAATAATGTGAAATAAATCTCAGCCAAATAAATGTCAGTGAATGTGACTGGACACATGCAGATTGCTAAGTGGTCCCTCTCCCGATTAAAGTGAAGTTGCTTAGAAAATTAATATTTGGCAGATATAAGGAAATTAATCTGCACTTAATTTTTCTAGCTATATTTCTATTTCAATGTAAATAGGGAACATGAAAAATAAAATATGGGGAGGAAAACAGGTCAATGAGGAACTATATGGAGCAACATTGGTTATTAAATTTTTGTGATACACGCATATAATAATGAGACCTGTCTTTTTTTGTAAAATGGTGCATATTAGGTCTGGTATATTTACAGCAATTTTTGCTTTCTTTCTCCAAATTTCTCGCAATTTTTTATTTATACATTTTTTTAGGGATAATTAGTTATGTTAGGGTTAAATTATGTACATGAACCAATATACGGGACATGTAGATGCTGCTTTGAGTCGCCAAATTTCTCCAGCAGTTTTTTTTTACAGAAAATGTATACACACCAAGTTAGAGGGAAATAATCATAATTTTCCCAGCTTTCTCCCCATGCATTTTATTTTGTATTATAGAGATTAGAGGTTACAAATATTAGATTGGTAACTGAGGTACTAAATTTTATGTTTCTTCATTTTCGTGGTTCTCTTTTATGAAATTAACCAACGTTTGTTATTCTTGGGTTTGGTTTTATTTGTTGCTATCTGAATGGATTTTGCTTTATTGAACTCGTGAATCTATCTTTAGTGCCATAATCTTTTAAAACGGTAGTATGCTCATTGAATATAAGTTAGGTATATATAAATGCTGAGGGAGCTCAGCAGGTCAGACAGCATCTATGGAAGGAAAAGGACTGACGTATGCTCATATTTGAAATGAACAAGATTCATTTTGATAGATAGTCAAGCATACATTGTAACTTTTGAAAAACAAAATCAGAATTTTATTGATCATGGCCAAATTTTGTAAAGAAAGTGATGCATTTACTTTCAGTTTTCTTGCTGAATATAATGTTGATTATAGTGCGATTGTCTGGGGATTGGAGGTGAGATGCAGCCTTTGATTTGGGTGAGATGGAAAGGTTGATGTTTGCCCTCTTCCCTTTCTGTAGCGTACAATGATATGCAAGTGCAATGTGATTGTTTCTCCAGGAAAAAGTGGATCAAGGTGAAAAATGTCTTACTCTGGCTCCCCCTTGTGATGTGGCAGGACTGGTAAAACAATTTTTTCGGGAGCTGCCTGAGCCGGTACTTCCAGTGGAACTGCATGAAGCCTTTTTCAGAGCACAACAACTACAGAACAATGAGAAGATTTCAACCACACTTCTTCTTTCCTGTTTACTTCCTGAAAAAACTATTGATATACTGCATTATTTCCTGAATTTTCTCCAAAATGTGTCCCTCAGGTTTGTATTATAGCCTACTGTGTGTACTGATGAGTAGAACAACTTTTGTATCCTTTCTGTCCTGGGCCACCTCCATTGTCAGTGAGGCCCAGCACAAATTGGAGAAACAGCACCTTATATTTCGGTTGGGCAGCTTACACCCCAGCGGTATGAACATTGACTTCTCTAACTTAAAATAGCCCTTACTTTCTTTCTCTCTTCATCCCCAACCCCATCCCAATTTTCCGATTACATTCTATATCTGTTTGCTTTGTTGTTACCTTCTCCCAACTAACAATGATCTATTCTACATTATCATTGATCTCCATTCCCTTTGTCCTGTTTTCACACCTTACATTTCCTTATCTATATACTGCCCACTCCCCTGACATCAGTCTGACGAAGGGTCTCGACACGAAACGTCACACATTCCTTCTCTCCGGACATGCTTCCTGTCCTGCAGAGTTACTCCAGTATTTTGTGTCTATTTTCGATTTAAACCAGCATCTGCAGTTCCTTCCTACACAGCTTTATCAACCTCATTTTCAAAGTATATTAAGTGTATAACTCAGTTCTGACAAAGGATCATGAACCAGAATCATTCACTTTCCTTTTTCCACAGATTTTCCCTAATCTAGTATGTTTTTCCAGCATTTTTTCTGTATGTTTCATATTTCCAATGCCTGCATTTTTTTTTCATTTTAGATATAAATATTACAGTGCATTTGGTGTGCCCTGTCATGCATCTGTCCGCAACTAACAAATTCTATTGCTTGTGTTGTTTCTCATTTGTCTTTATTTCATCCAATTTATAAGATGCATCTAATTCGGGATTGGTGACTGCATTTTTATTTAATTATTTTCAACTGAGTTGAATTCATTATCAACTACAGGTGCACAACCTTTTATCCGAAATTCCAAATAACGAAAAGCTCCGAATAGCGGACATTTTTTCGGTCCTTGAAGAAAGGTCCTTGAAGACGTTCACCGAGGGCGGCCCGCAGAGGTGACAGCGGAACCTCCAGTCGGTCCTCGAAGAAAGGGGAACTAAATCCCCATTCATAAAAGAGAAGGTGAGGGTATATTGCGCGGGAGGGTTAATAATTGACAATCTGCTGCTGCCTGCCCGCTGAGTTAAAAAGTTCCCACGGTAGACTCACGATACACAGTGTATCGTGAGTCTTGCGTGGGAACTTTTTAACTCAGCGGGCAGGCAGCAGCAGATTGTCGCTCCCTTCAGTTTCACCCCACCTACACCCCTCTGCTTCCCGGCCATGTGTGTGACCCCTTCCCTCCCCTCTCCAACTCCCCGCCCATTGCACCGGCGCGGGGGCTTTGCACTGTCTTCACGTCGGCGATGCCAGCCGGTCAATCCAGTCACCGGAGACGTCAGGACCAACGGGACACCGACCCCCAGGCCCACTGCAAGCACGGAGATCCCAGAGACCCACAGCCAGCAGCAGCCCAGCCCCGTTCCAACTCCAGAGGAACACGCTCCCCGTAGGGACAGAAGCTAATGGTGTGCAAGGTACGTCTTATTCTTGGGGTTGCGGATGAGGGGGCGCAGCTCGGGCTGTGACGTCCCGGCCACCCCCCTGTACAGGAGCTGAGACTGGGAACTGTACCGCCCTTGCAGGTGAGCAGGAGAGTGGGGTTGTTTGCAGTTGCAGAGGGAGGGGGCAAGGGCGGTACAGTTCCCAGTCTCAGCTCCTGTCCAGGGGGGTGGCCGGAGACGTCAGGACCAACGGGACACCGACTGCAAGCACGGAGATCCCAGAGACTCACAGCCAGCAGCAACTCTAGCCCCGCTCCAACTCCAGAGGAACCCGGGTTGCGGATGAGGGGGCGCAGCTCGGACTGTAGGCGAACTGCCACTTGTCGCTGTAGCGGCCCATCGGGGAGCAGGTTACTGTTGGTCGTGACGTCTCCGGCCACCCCCGTGGACAGGAGCTGAGAGACGTCAGGACCACCAGAAGCCGCTCCCCGATGGGCCGCTACGGCGACAAGTGGCAGTTCGCCCACAGCCCGAGCTGCACCCCCTCATCGGGACACCGACCCCCAGGCCCACTGCAAGCACGGAGATCCCAGATCAGCAACTCCAGCCCAGCCCCGCTCCAACTCCAGAGCAATACGCTCCCCGTAGGGGCAGAAGCTGATGGTGTGCAAGGTACGTCTTGTTCTTGGGGTGGCGCAGCTCGGGCTGTGGGCGAACTGCCACTTGTCGCCGTAGCGGCCCATCGGGGAGCGGATTCCTCGAGTTGGAGGGACAGGGAGACACAGCGGCTTTTGAGAATGGTGGGCAATCACTTCCAAAGTTCTGCCCACACAGTCAGTACACCTCTCCTACACTTGTCTCTCGCACTAAGATCATCTCGCAGAGAATGATCCCAGCCTAACCCTCCCTATTCTCTCCTATTCTGCAAGAAAAAACTACATTGAAGACTCAAACTCGCGATCGAGTAACTGCCGGGATCGAGGCGCAAACTCGCGACCTTGCGGATATAAGCCGAGCACTGTACCACTGAGCCAGCCGTTAAAATCTACGCTAAAAATCTTCCATTCCGAAAGCCGAAAAATTCTGAATTATGAAAAGTGTCTGGTCCCAAGGCTTTCGGATAAAAGGTTGTGCACCTGTACTTTAATAAAAACATGCACTAGATGAAGTTCAAATTCACCTACAAAAATGCAAATTATTTCTGTAGCTAACATTGAGATGGGATGACTTGAGCCACACACTATTCATTGGTGATTGGGTTTCATTGCTACCACTTTCACTGACTATCTTTAAATGTAGGCTGCAGTTATAGAATCTTGCAGGACAAAAGTAGGCCATTTGATCTGTGATTTCATTTATTGATTTTGCTGGATGTGAGTGTTGAGCAAATAACAATGAACCATCTTTTTATTGTCTTTTATTCTGCCATTTTTTCATGCAACAAGGAAGTGGACCCAACCCAAAACGTCCATGCGGGCCAGATGTTATAACTGAGCTAATTCCAATTGCCAATGTTTTGCCCGTTCCTATTCAAGTACCTGTACCTATCTAATTGTTTTTTGGTTAAGTTGCTCCCACAATGTTGTTATTTCAGAGGTTCCCCTATTTCAACCATGTGATAACAAGGCAGGATTCCCAAGTTGTTTTTGGGTGGACTGTCCAATTTCCCATGTATTTGTTTTAATGTAGTTGCTTTCATGGAACTTAATGGACCGTTTTAAAGAAGAATTAGGAATTTATTATACAGTTGCAGCCTGGAGACCCACAGGCCAGTGCAACTGTGACAGTTTTGACTTCCTGCCCTGAGGAACACTAGAGAGTTTGTTTTTTATTTCAATTCAGTAGATTCTCCCTCAACATTAGCAAGACTAATTGTTATTTTATTTAATTCCATCAGCTTTCTAGTCCAGTTCCATGTCTTGTTCTCCCCCTATTTTCATAATCTTTTTCAAGCAAGCCCATACCTAAAGTATATAATAATGTTATTTTAATAATTTATAGTTGCTCTAGATTCTGTATTATTTCTTTGATTTTTAATTTATTCTTTTCTGCTTTAGTTATTTTTTCCTTTAAAAAACGTTAACGTTTCTTATTATATACCCATCTACCAGTGAACTATAAGACGCTGTGAAAATGGGCTTAACTAAAAGCCAAATGCAAAGTATTGTTGGTGCTTAAAACCTGAAATAAAATAGAATATTTAGAATATGTGGAGAGAGAAACAGTTGATGATTTGGTTAAGTTCTTATCAAGGACCTGAATTGCTATCTCATTTTCCCTCTCCATGGATGTTGCCTGACCTGAATATTTCCAGTATTTTCTTTTTTATTTCAGATAACACTTTGCTTTTTGAGTACTATATATATTCAGGCAGATAAATATGGTAAGGTAACCAGAGTTAATGTATCGGGGTGAAGATCTTTTTTATCAGAACTAGTACCTTTCTAAGATGCAATGCCAGGTGAGGAGTGTGGCAGGGAGAACACAGATCTGATGTGTTGGTGAGACTAAATGTCGAGAGGAAGTGAATTTAGCATTGCGAATAAATATAAAGACATTAATGGAGAACAAAAGTTGATCAGGAAGAGTTGTAAGCAGGAAAAAAATAATAATATCTGAAATTGCAGGAAGAAGGAAAAATTAACAATGCGGGAAGTGCAAGGCACTAAGACCATAGCTGTTGATTACCTGAAACAGTTGAGTCTGAAAGGTTTAAGAAAGAACTGCAGATGCTGGAAAAATCAAAGTTAGAAAGGTTTAAGAAATTTCTGCAAATGCTGCAGAAACCCAGCGGGTGAGGCAGCATCTATGGAGCAAAGGAATAGGTGACGTTTTGGGTCGAGACCCTTCTTCAGTCTGATGTGGGGGTGGGGGGGGCGGGAAGAAGAAAGAAAGAGGCGGAGACAGTAGGCTGGGGGAGAGCTGGGAAGGAGGGAGAAAGCAAGGACTACCTGAAATTGGAGAAGTCAATGTTCATACCGCTGGGATGTAAACTCCCCAAACGAAATATGAGGTGCTGCTCCTCCAATTTGCGGTGGGACTCACTTTGGCCATGGGAGGAGGCCCAGGACAAAAAGGTCGAATTCGGAATGGGAGGGAGAGTTGAAGTGCTAAGCCACCGGGAGATCAGGTTGGTTAATGCGAACTGAGCAGAGGTGTTGGGTGAAGCGATCGCCAAGCCTGCACTTGGTCTCACTGATGTAGAGAAGTTGACACCTAGAACAGCGGATGCAATAGGTGAGGTTGGAGGAGGTGCAGGTGAACCTCTGCCTCATCTGGAAAGACTGCTTGGGTCCTTGGATGGAGGGGGGGGGGGGGGGGTAAAGCGACAAGTGTAGCATTTCCTGCGGTTGCAAAGGAAAGTACCGGACTGATGTGAGAGTGGGAAGGGACAAATTGACCAGGGAGTTACGGAGGGAGCAGTCTCTGCGGAAAGCCGAAAGGGGAGGAGATGGGAAGATATGGCCAGTGGTGGGAATATCGGAGGATTATCTGTTGTATGTGACGGCTGGTAGGGTGGAAGGTGAGGACAAGGGGGACTCTGTCCTTGTTACGAGTGGGGGGGGGGATGGGGAGTGCGAGCGGAGCTACGGGCTATAGAGGAGACCCTGGTGAGAGCCTCATCTATAGTCGAAGAGGGGAACCTCTGTTCCCTAAAGAATGAGGACATCTCCGATGCCCTGGTTTGGAACACCTCATCCTGGGTGCAGATGTGGCGTAGATGGAGGAATTGGGAGTAGGGGATAGTCCTTACAGGAAGCAGGGTGGGAAGAAGTCTGAAAGGTAATAACATACCAATTTTGAAAATGAAGTGTCCCTCTAGTTTAAGTTGGTCTTTGTTGTAGTAGTGTGTGTGATACAGGAACAACGGTCAAAATAGGTTGGGTGGAGATTGAGAATTAAAGTCTGGCAATTGGAAGAGTTAAGCTTATCCTTGCCTATTGAGCAGAGGCATTCTGTGAATTGGTCAGTCGGTTCAGTTCTTCCAATGTAGAATAGATTACTTTGAGACCATCAACTGCCAGGTGTCAAATTAGACGATGTATAATTAAATTACTGAAAGATTGTTTTAACCTCTGGATGGCAGGCAGGGAGGAGTAAAAGGATCAAGTGGCGTCTCCTGATATGGCATATTATGATGCTATGAGAGGGTAGGGGATATCGAGGAGGTGAACTGGGGTGTCCTGGCAGGAATTATCTTTTTGGAATGCCTTTGGGGTTATGATGGAAGATGTATCTGGCATTATGTTGGAGATGTTGGAAATTACGGAGGATGATCAGTTTAACATGGAGGCTGATGCTGCGAAGAGAAGGATTGGTAGAAGTGGACAGGAAGAGGAATGTAATGGCTCGGGTAGTAGAACAGATGTGGTTGAGGACCTTATGTACAATGGTGGAAAGCACCCGCAGCAAAGTAAAGCTTCAAGCTTTTTATTCATTAATTTTTACTGTCCCCTCCAATTTCATTGCCCCTTTTGTTATTGTGTGCGCTATCTTATTACAGACTTTTTTTTTGCTTTCTCTGCTATTTTTTCCCTTTGTTGTTTTTGTGCCTAAAAACATTTTCGCTTTAACTTTCTCTATTTCGTAAAGGTCACTGACCTGAATAATAAACTTGCAGGTGGATAATGCCTGGCTTGCTAAACATTTCAAGTGTTCTGATCCATTTCTAATTTGTTAAACATCTTTGTTGACCATCAATTCAATCTTATTCTAAGACTGGTAAACTACTTACCAAATTTTGCATTTTTTAATTAATGGAGTGGAAACAATATGGGAGGGACTTTGCTACAGAAAAAGAAATTTGATGTTTAAATTCCTAGCTATTGCCTCAAGTAGTAATTGAGAATTCTCATATTTCAGTGTGATTAAGAAAAGATAAAGTGAATTGACGTATGTGAATCCATATCAGGGAAAGTTAAAGTTTTTTATGTACTGGAGATAGTACATAAGTAACGGAGCGCATATTGGAAGATTCTAACCAGAGCATATTGTCAGTATCATATAGTGAACAATTACAACTTTTTGTCTGTTTCTGACATGCATTATTTTAGTCTTACATAAGTGCTGCAGCTATGGAGAGGTAAATAAGTGTAAATCTCAAAACACTAAAATAGAGAAAATACAATCAAGTTTATTTTTTAATTTGAAGTCAATTTAGTGAACTAATTTTTCCCCCACTTGTTTAGGTCAAAAGATAACAAAATGGATGCTAGTAATCTTGCTGTAGTGTTTGCACCCAATCTGTTCCATTCTGGAGATGGAAGTGAAAAAGTAACCTCATTGGCAGAGAAACGGCTTCACCTTCAAGCTGCAACAGTGCACACGCTAATTGACAATTTTGATGGTATTGGTATGTAGTTTAAAAAAAAATATTTTCCTTCTACTTTTCTCCCCATGTATTCAATCAATGCATTTTTGACGACTGAGAATGGTGCTGCTGCTTTTCTGAAAGTAGTTAAAGACAGGCACTTAATAATTGCTGGCCTCTTGGAACTCCATGTTATAGTGTTTTATTCAGACAAAGTCCATTTATAACCATCAAACGTAACTTTTATAAAATCCATTTTGGTCAATAGAGTCACGTCATTTAAAATTGCTTGAATGTTGAAAGGTTAATGCTGTTCTGTAAATCCATGTAATGCTTGGCTTATTGAAAGTGATCTGATTATACTTGAGTCAATTTTTGTATGTTCAGCAACGTGAAAATAACATACACTGCAGATTTAGCTGGCTGCTGATTTAAATCATCATTACCTGACTTCAAAACTCTTTTGGATTTCTAGACTTTTAAGAGTCAATGAGATCTGCCTGTCCTGTTTTTAATATCCCTGCTGTATAGAATAACAATATTTTTCTCCCAAATGGATTGAATTGTTGAAAACTACACTTCATCAGCGTTGTTTTTGAACAAGATACGATTAACAAAAGTACTAATTTTCTGATGAACTTGGCATGATACTAGTCCAACTAATGGAGCTTTGCATTGTTTGTTTATTTTAAAGAAGATTAAAACAAATTGGTTTTTACTTGAAAAACTAACCAGTTTGATGTTGGTAATCTTTTCCATGTAGATCATATACTATAATAAAATCAAATTGGCTTTCAGTTTCCCATTTAAGCCAATTTTTAAAACTTTTATAAACATTTTCCAGCCTCGTGGTTCTGGATCAAGAGGCCAATTGTTTCTAAGCACGCTAAAAAATAAATTTTGGAACTGTTTCAATATTTTAGAAAATCTGGCTGAGCTGCTGACAGTATTTAACCAGCAGTTTACATTAGTGTTCACTGTTTCCATAGAGAATAAAAATGCAGTATGCAATTTTTTAACCTACTGTATAGATAGATAGATAGATCCTTTATTGTCATTCAGACCTTTCGGTCTTTATGCTGTAACTTTATCGAGATCTCTATGAATCCTGCTGGCACCTATTCTCTGATTTTTAAATAGGTTCCAGAATGAGAAATCTGACTGCTTTATCAAGTGATTCACAAAATGCCGAATAATAGTTTTTAATTAATAAAGAGTTTGAGATATTATTATTTCTTCGCCAGATCAGCAGATACATAGCACCAGCTAAGAGCTGTTAAAACATGTGGAATTGTTGGTGTGCATTGATGTCAGTTGTTAATTGTCCATATGTCTTGCCAGTGGATTTGAAGAATTCACAAAATTTCTCCCTGTTGAATTTCCATCATTTGCTTTCTTCTGGAATATGTATGCGATGAAAGTTTATTTAAATATCTTTAACCAATGTCTTTTTAACAATTAAGAAACAGCAAGTACTAAGATAAACAATCTGAGTGTGGATGAATTCAATGCCAAATTAAGCATAGAAAAAATAATGGAAGGGAAGATTTAGGACTTTAAAAAAAACACATTTTTAAATCTAAAGAAATACACACAAGTCTGAGTCTTTGCATATATTGTTCACTTTTGGGGCTATAGAGATTGATGTGCTGTAATCAGGTGTTACCAAATTTGAATGGCATTTGCAACATAAATAGCAAACTTGACTAAACTTTAAAGACTTTTGGCTACAGAGGAAACACTATGGGAATTATTGGATCATTGAGCGTGAAATTACATTTTCATGAAACTAACTGCAATGTGGCACAATTCCGAAGGCAACTTGAGTCAGTCGAATTCCTGGCTAACTCGTGCATAGATCATCATTCACATGCTTGTTTTCCTCAGCAATGTCTGACCCATTTTCGTAACCAAAAAAAACAAGATTACTTAAAGAAATGAGCAAGTATTGACAAACAAACTAGTTTACGATCATTTGGGAGCTGACGGGAACTAAAATACTAATAACAGATATCAAATTAATGAATCAGTTGTTTCTTTACTTTGATTTGCTGCCATTTTTAAAATCGTAAGAATACTTCTAGGTTAAGGACAGCCATAGAATCTGATTAGCGTTAATATTCAATGGAGGAATGTGCAATAGGCACTTCCATTTAACACCATTGCCTTCCATAGAAGTTGAATCGTATCTGTTCTGCTTGTGTTCTGTTGTTATTGATGTTCTTCTCACTTCTTTTGTAGTTAAAACATGTTGTCATTGCCGGGACGTTTGTCTACTAATTAATTAACCTGTATTATTTTGCAAATGGTTTTTGTTATCTAGATAAGTCGTATTTAATATGTGCTTGAAAATGTGCTCTTTGAGTCTACTTCATGGAGCGGATGTAGTGGTGAGGGTTGGAACTCAGTTTTACCTGTGAGAGCTACAAAAGATGCAGCATGGGAATAGCATGATCACAGGAAGCCATGCAGATAAACCATGATCAGTCTGATGAAGGGTCATGACCCAAAATGTCGCCTGTCCATTCCCTTCTAACCAGGTTGTTCACAACTCATTTGAGTGTTCAAATCTGTTTATTATCTGTGTAACCTCCAACTCTCAGAACAGTGTGTTCTTTCAGTTCTGTCTTGATTCTCTCCTTTCATTCCGTTAACTGATATTTTTGGGTTGTATCTAGCACCTTTATCTGCCTTTCATTACATTTTTTTAAAACTCCTCTTTGACTGACCATTTAGTCACCCGACTAACTGCTCCTTATCTCCAGTGTTATTTGTTTGATTTTCTGTAATGCACCCTGCAGCCTTTATCAGATAAATAATGCTGAAAAGTGACATTAAAATTTGTATAACCAGCTCATCAATGATTTATCTCAAAACTATTCATAAAATGAAGTTGTTTACAAGTACACTGATACTTTTTCTATAAATGGAGCAGCTCATCTGCAAGCACCATCTTGCAAAGTCTCTGCTGGGCTAATTGGGGCTTCATCTCGCACTTGGTTATCTTTTATGTTCTAATGTGGGCAAATTATGTTAACTTGTGTATCTCTTTTAAAATTGGCTAATTTGATTCTCATTGTCAGTAATAACAATTCCTTTTTTTAAGGTTGCTTTCCAGAGTTTATCTTGGAAAAAGTTCCAGCAATGCTTGGTGATATAGCATTCACCACTCCATTAGAAAACTTGGAAGATGGAGATGGTTCAAGAGTGGCAGAGTGCAAAAGACATAGGCGACGGAGTGTTGGAGGTTAATAAAATTCAATTTCAATTATGTCCTTTTTCTGTCTAAATCTTTTTATATTTAGTAAGATTGTAATTGGACTGTTCAGCTTGTGTCGACTTCGCTGTAAATTGTGACTGAATAATATTTCATGTTCATCCTTCATTTGATTTGACATATCTTATTTGCTGCAAGTGAAGTTGATCATTCAATCATGTTAAAACAAAGGAATTCCTTGCGTTTTCTGCTACGGTTTTCTTTGCACGTAAAAATGACAGTTTTTTGTTTAAAAAAAAATAGTTCAAACATCTTTTCGGTCAATTAATTATAAATCGTGTTGGGTTTTTTTAAAATTCTTCAGGTTCCTGACAATTATTTTCAATCTTCCTTAAGAAACCATAATGATTAGTGAACTATTATTGACATATTTAATTTTGTTTAAAAACAACACGCTCCTCCAAATGTTCTATCATAGCACTGAAAATGCACTGAACAAATACTCCAAAGTGCTAAATAGAAAGTTAAGCAAGATGTTTCTAGATTATTTTCACAATTTAATAATTACTATGAAATCATACGCCAACCTATTTGCTTTGCACTTTTGATTTTCAATCTTTCACCTTTAACTCTGAATCATATGTGTCTTTGCCAACCTTAATTTGTCTTTCTGCCCAATGAAAATCCAATAGAGATGAAAGGTGATTTAGGAAAAGGATCCTGCTGTGCATTTTACTACTTGGACATTTGCAGTGTCAGACCTGGCTCTGAGGCATAGCTGGGATGGGAAAGGTCAGACATCGAGATAGGAGATCTTTAGGTAGCAGGACACAGGAATTTCTGTGGCAGTAAACAAAACTTCAGGGTGGTGTGTTGCCTCCCCGTTGCCCGGGTCCAGATGTCTCCAAGCAGTTGCAGAAGATTAAAAAGCAGGACCCTGAGGGTAATAATCACCAGATTGCTCCTGGTGCCATGTGTCAGTGAGGGTAGGAATAGGCAGATAAGACAGATGAACGGGTGGCTCAGGAGTTGGTGCAGGGGGCTGGGATTCTATTTTTAGACCATTGGAATATTATCTTGGGTAGAGGTGACCTGTATAAGAGGGACAGGTTCCACCCTAACTGTAGGGGGACCAATATCCTGCATGGAGGTTTGCTGGTGCTACTCAGTTTAAATTAGAGCCGGGGGAGGGATCATAGTGGTAGGCCAGAAATTGGAATTAGCAATGACAAAGAAGTTAGGACCAGCAAGTCCCAAAGGAAGGATAGGCCGGAGGAGGTGAAGGAATATGGTGATGCTGATGGGCTGAAGTGTGTTTATTTCAATGCCAGTAGTATTGTGTAGAAAGCAAATGGACTTCGAACCTGGATCAGTGCTTGGGACTATGGTGTTGTGGCCGTTGTGGAAATGTTGCGAGAGGAACAAACCTGGCAGCTCAATGTTCCGGGGTTTGGATGTTTCAGATGTGATCGAGAGGGAGGCAAAAGAGGTGGAGGAGTTGCACTACAAATCAGGGAGATTCTCACAACAGCACTCAGACAGGACATACTGGAGGGTTCGTACACTGAGGCGATATGGGTAGAGATTAGAAATAAGAAAGCTGCAAGCTTCCAATGGGAATGTACAATAGCTCCCCCTAATAGCAAATGGGAGATAGAGGAACAGATATGTAGACAGATTACCTTGTTGATTTGGTATCTTTTGATAGTCTTAGTGGACGACTTTAACCCCAATATTGACTGGGACGTGCTTGGTGCCAAAGCTTAGACAGCAAAAAACAATGTATCTAAGTGATACATTCTCATGGTTACACTATCTTCGAACAATATTTCGATGGTTCAACCCGAGAAGGGAACAAAGTGAACGTTGTGGGAAATGAGACTGTCGACCTGTATGTCACCGCTGTGACTGTCTCCTTGATCAGTAGCGCAACGCTCCATCTCTTTTGCCTGCTACTCGATCATGTGAAACATCTAAAGCCCAGACCAATGAGCTGCCAGTCATGTTCCTCCCTCAACCACCATTGCATAATGGCTACTTTTTAGCATCAATCCAGGCTCCAAGTTTGTGTTTTTCTTTCTTAATACTCCTTGCATTGAAACAAACGCTTCAGCTTATCAGCATCACTATATTCCTTCACCTAATAGAGATCCCACCAACTGGATTTAGAAAAGAAAACGTTTTTTTTTTCATTCTAAATTATGGAGATGAGCTTTTAACTATATTAAAAAGTACATCTTCAAAATTACAATTACCGGATCAGGATTTGGTGCAGGGGACAGACATCATCCAGGCCATCTACAGAAAAGCTCCAGAAAAGAGAATATCGAGCAATATTTGCTACATTCATCAATATAGTATAATAAAGAAACATATTGATCCCATATACCAACCCGCATTCAAACCCCATATACAGAGCATCGATTGATACTCCCCTAAACTATGTTTGCAGCCATCAAATAATAATAATATCATTGGAGTCAATATTTGAACCAAGATTTCCCAAAACAAGTGACTTGCTCTGTTCCCTCAATAGTTCGCTCTTCTGGCAAATATATCTTTTCCAGGATTGTATAAATTAGATACATTTTGAATAAAAAGGATATCTTGTTAAAATGTTTACAAGAAATTTCGGAATCCTGGATTAAAGTTCAGAAATACAATTTAGCATATATATATTCTGAGAATTTCACAATTTTTAATATTCCTCTCATTTCAAAATACTTTGTTTTTAAAGATACTGGATATGATTTAGATTTAAGGATATGTAAAAGCTATTTTATTGACCAATTAATTGTTTCAATATGAAAAAAGGCGGTGCAATATGGTACGAGATCAGTAAAAAAAGCAGTTGTGGATTTGATTGTATTTTTCTCTTGTGTCTTTCAGATATTGTTAGTGGAGCACTGAGTAAATTTAAATCAAATAGAACACCTTCTGCTACTCGCCCCGATTCATCTGGTAGGTAGAACAAGAAATTGTGACCTACTTGTGGGGAAAAAAAACCCAAAGCAAGTATACCAAAAGAGTTATTTGTGAATACAGGTCAAGCGAACTATTAGAGATTAGTGTTTTGTCATTTCTAACGCATCAATATCATTAATGTTACAGAAGTCTCTCGAAGTCTAAACCTTAATGTGTGTTCTATTTCCTCACTCTAAACCAGTTCCACTGAAATGGATAATAATCAAACTTAACATTTAAAATAGTTGCTGGATGTACTTCCAATGACTCCCATGTTGTGGTATATAATTGGAGGTAAAATATAACTCAATGGCATTTTAACAATGTAACAACAATACAAAAGTACTTTTCTGTTCAAGAATCCTGTTTTGTTTTTTTCCAATGCAAGAGTCAAGACGACAACCCATTATCTTTGGGTTGCTCAGCCTTGCCAGCATTGCCCATGTAGTGAATAAACTGAACTTGTGGAGGAATCAAAGATTTCTTTGTGACTGGGGTAACAACTGCCTCTACTGCTTTCCCCTTCCATTCCAACTTCAAATGTGTACAAATAAACAAAATGCACATCAGGCTAGCATCTTGGAGTGAAATGGACAAATAGATTTTGTTCCTATTACTCCTCCACACTGTTAGATAGGATAGATCCAAAAAGTAATTAAATCCAAATTATGAGCAGTATTTAATCAAACACCAGCAAATGTCAAATAGTTGTCCACTAGTTGTAAAAGTAGGTTTACATTTTGAAGATTGATTTGCTTCAGTTAATTTTTTCATCTTTTCAAGACACCAAAATCTAAACCTAGAGGCACAGTGAGCTGTGACAATAGTAATAGATATAAAGGCAATTAAAAAACAAAGAACAATTTGTTGGAGGAACTCAGCAGTAGGACTGAGAGTGTAACGTGGAGATGGCTAGTTTAAAAGGATGCGGAAAAGGTGAGACAGGAGCTGACAGAAGATAGTAGAACCAGTTGAGGAACGGGCTGATGGGTGGAGTAAGGTGGTAAATGAAGACAACAAAGGGCTACATATTCTGGTATCTGATGTGAAACCAGATAATCTGGAGATAGACAATAGGTGCAGGAGTAGGCCATTCGTCCCTTCGAGCCAGCACTGCCATTCACCAGCCTCCACCGTCATGGCTGATCATCCACAATCAGTACCCCGTTCCTGCCTTCTTGCCATATCTCCTGACACCACTATCGTTAAGAGCTCTGTATAACTCTCTCTTGAAAGCATCCAGAGAATTGGCCTCCACTGCCTTCTGAGGCAGAGAATTCCACAGATTCACAACTCTCTGAGTGAAAAAGGTTTTCCTCATCTCAGTTCTAAATGGCCTACCCCTTATTCCTAAACTGTGGCCCCTGGTTCTGGATTCCCCTAACATTGGAAACATGTTTCCTGCCTCTAGCGTGACCAATCCCTTAATAATGTTATATGTTTCAATAAGATTCCCTCTCATTCTTCTAAATTCCAGAGTATACAAGCCCATCCCCTCAATTTGATCAACAATGACAGTCCCGCCATCCTGGGGATTAACTTTGTGAACCTACGCTGCACTTCCTCAATAGCAAGAATGTCCTTCCTCAAATTTGATCAAAACTGCACACAATACTCCAGGTATGGTCTCATTAGGGCCCTGTACAACTGCAGAAGGACCTCTTTGCTCCTATACTCCTCCTCTTGTTATGAAGGCCAACATGCCATAAGCTTTCTTCACTGCCTACTGTACTTGCATGCTTACTTTCATTGACTGAAGAACAAGGACCCCCAGATCTCGTTGTACTTCCCCCTTTCCCAAATTGACATCATTCAGATAATAATCTGCCTTTCTGTTTTTGCCACCAAAGTGGATAACCTCACATTTATCCACATTAAACTGCATCTGCCCACTCACCCAACCTGTCCAAGTCACCCTGCATCCTCATAGCATCCTCCTCACAGTTCACACTGCCACCCAGCTTTGTGTCATCTGCAAATTTGCTAATGATACTTTTAATCCCTTCGTCTAAATCATTAATGTATATTGTAAATAGCTACGGTCCCAGCACCGAGCCTTGCGGTACCCCACTAGTCACTGCCTGTCTGAAAGGGACCAGTTAATCCATACTCTTTGTTTCCTGTCTGCCAACCAATTTTCTATCCATGTCAGTATCCTACCCCCAATACAGGTGCACAACCTTTTATCCGAAAGCCTTGGGACCAGACACTTTTCGTAATTCAGAATTTGTCGGTCTTCGGAATGGAAATTTTTTAGCGTAGATTTTAAAGGCTGGCTCAGTGGTAGAGTGCTCGGCTCATATCCGCAATGTCGCGAGTTTGCGCCTTGATCCCGGCAGTAAACTCGGTCGCGAGTTTGAGACTTCAATGTAGTTTTTTCTTGCAGAATAAATGTTTGTATGAAATGCAGTGTAGGAGAGGTGTACTGACTGTGTGGGCAGAACTTTGGAAGTGATTGCCCACCAGTCTAAAAAGCCGCTGTGTCTCCCTGTCCCTGGGATAGCAGGGGGCGATCAAACAGCACAATACCCCCCTCCCCCTCCAACTCCAGAGGAATCCGCTCCCCGATGGGCCGCTACGGCGACAAGTGGCAGTTCGCCCACAACCCGAGCTGCGCCACCCAAAGAACAAGACGTACCTTGCACACCATCATCTGGAGTTGGAGCGGGGCTGGGCTGGATTTGCCCTTGCCCCCTCCCTCTGCAACTGCAAACAACCCCACTCTCCTGCAAGGGCGGTACAGTTCCCGGAGGATGGCAGGTGGCCGGAGACGTCAGGACCAACAGGAACCCGCTCCCCGATGGGCCCCTACGACGCCCCGAGCTGCGCCCCGTCATCGCAACCCAGGTTCCTCTGTAGTTTGAGCGGGGCTGGGCTGCTGTTGGCTGTGGGTCTCTGGGATCTCCGTGCTTGCAGTGGGCCTGGGGGTCGGTGTCCCGATGAGGGGGCGCAGCTCGGGGAACGGCTTCTGGTGGTCCTGACGTCTCCGGCCAGTTTGCAGTTTTCCTCTGGAGTTGGAACGGGGCTGCGCTGCTGCTGGCTGTGGGTCTCTGGGATCTCTGTGCTTGCAGTGGGCCTGGGGGTCGGTGTCCCGTTGGTCCTGACGTCTCCGGTGACTGGCACGGTCCTGCTGCAATCGCTGACGTGAAGACAGTGCAAAGCCCCCGCGCCGGTGCAATGGGCGGGGAGCTGGAGAGGGGAGGGAAGGGGTCACAACACATGGCCGGGAAGCAGAGGGGTGTAGGTGGGGTGAAACTGAAGGGAGCGAAAATCTGCTGCTGCCTGCCCCGCTGAGTTAAAAAGTTCCCACGCAAGACTCACGATACACTGTATTGTGAGTCTACCGTGGGAACTTTTCAACTCAGCGGGCAGGCAGCAGCATATTGTCAATTATTAACCCTCCCGCGCAATATACCCTCACCTTCTCTTTTATGAATGGGGATTTAGTTCCCCTTTCTTCGAGGACCGACCGGAGGTTCCGCTGTCACATCTGCGGGCCGCCCTCGGTGAACGTTTTCAAGGACCTTTCTTCAAGGACCGAAAAAATGGCCGCTATTCGGAGGTTTTCGTTATTTGGATCTTCGGATAAAAGGTTGTGCACCTGTACCATGTGCTCAAATTTTGCCCACTCATCTCCTATGTGGGGCCTTATCTACATCCACTGGCTCTCCCTTATCCCGTTTTCCTAGTTACATCCTCAAAAAATTCCAGAAGATTAGTCAAGCATGATTTCCCCTTGGTAAACCCGTGCTGACTCGGACCGATCCTGTTACTGCTATCCAAATGTGCACTATTTCATCTTTTATAGTTGACTCCAGCAGCTTCCCCACCACCAATGTCACGCTAACTGGTCTATAATTTCCTGTTTTCTCTCTCCCGCCTTTCTTAAAAAGTGGGATAACGTTAACTACCCTCCAATTCATATCCTGAATCTATAGAACATTGGAAAATGATCACCAATTCGTGCACGATTTCTAGAGCCACTTCTTTAAGTAACCTGGAATGCAGACCATGAGGCCCTGGGGATTTATCAGCCTTCAATCTCATCAGTCTATCCAACACCATTTCCTGCCTAATGTGAATTTCCTTCAATTCCTCTGTCACCCTAGATCCTCTGGCTACTAGTACATCGGGGAGATTGTTTGTGCCTTCCTTAGTGAAGACAGATCCAAAGTACCTGTTCAACTCGTCTGCCATTTCCTTGTTCCCCATAATAAATTCACCTGTTTCAGTCTTCAAGGGTCCAACTTTGGTCGTAACTAATTTTTTCCTCTTCACATTCCTAAAGAAGCTTTTTACTATCCCCCTTTATATTCTTGGCTAGCTTCGTACCTCATCTTTCCCCCCCGTATTGCCTTTTTAGTTATTTTCTGTTGCTCTTTAAAAGTTTCCCAATCGTCTGACTTCCCGCTCATCTTTGCTATGTTATATTTATTTTATTTTTAAACTGTCCGTGACTTCCCTTGTCAGCCACAGTCACCCCTTACTCCCCTTGGAATCCTTCTTCCTCTTTGGAATGAACTGATCCTGCACCTTATGTATTATTCCCAGAAATACCTGCCATTGTTCTTCCACTATTTTCCCTGCTAGGGTATCTTTCCAGTCAACTTTGGAGCCATGAGGGAGGAGCTGGCCATAGATCCCTTTGTTCAACTGTAATACTGACACTTCCGATTTTCCCTTCCCCCTCTCAGATTGTAGATTAAAACATAATATTATGGTCACTTCCTCCTAATGGCTCCTTTACCTCGAGTTCCCTTATCAAATCCGGTTCATTACACAACACAAAATCCAGAATTACCTTCTCCCTGGTAGGCTCCAGTACAAGCTGCTCTAAGAATCCATCACGGAGGCACTCCACAAACTCCCTTTCTTGGGGTCCAGTACAAACCTGATTTTCCCAGTCTACCTGCATGTTGAAATCTTCCATAACAACCGTAGCATTACCTTTGCGACATGCCAATTTTAACTCTTGATTCAACTTGCACCCTATATCCAGGCTACTGTTTGGGGGCCTGTAGATAACTCCCATTAGGGTCTTTTTACCCGTGCAATTCCTCAGTTCTATCTATACTGACTTTACATATTCTGATTCTATGTCACCCCTCACAAGGGACTGCATTTCACTCTTCACCAACAGAGCTACCCCACCCCCTCTGCCCACCTGTCTGTCTTTTCGATAGGACGTATACACTTGAATATTCAGTTCCCAGCCCTGGTCCTCTTGCAGCCATATCTCTGTAATTCCCACAACATCATACTTGCTAACTTCTAACTGAGCCTCAAGGTCATCCACTTTATTTCTTATACTTTGTGCATTCATATATAATACTCATAATCCATTACTCCCCTCACCTTTCACATCGATTCCCATTTCACTTGGCCACACTCTCCTATCCCTTCCTGAGCTTTCTGCCCCGTTAATTCTGGTGTCTTTCTTAACTTTCCTCTTTCCCTTTAACTCCATCCTTATATCTCCAGTTGGTCTCCTCCCTCCCACTATTTAGCTTAAACCCACACATGTAGCAGCGGCAAACCTGCCTGCCAGAATGCTAGTCCCCCTCCTGTTAAGGGGCAAATAGAATAAGTGAAGGGGAGGAAAAAAACTGGCTAACGTGGGACTGAAGGATCGGTCAGAATGAGTGGGGGGGGTTGAGATAATCTGGGTGGACCAGAACGAGTGAGAAATGAAGGTACACAAAAATGCTGGAGAAACTCAGCGGGTGCAGCAGCATCTATGGAGCGAAGGAAATAGGCGACGTTTCGGGCCAAAACCCTTCTTCAGACTGATGGGGGGGGGGGAGAAGGAAGGAAAAAGGGAGGAGGAGGAGCCCGAGGGCGGGGGGATGGGAGGAGACAGCTCGACGGTTAAGGAAGGGGAGGAGATAGCAAGGACTAGCAAAATTGGGAGAATTCAATGTTCATGCCAACCGGACGCAAGCAACCAAGGCGGAATATGAGGTGCTGTTCCTCCAATTTCCGGTGTTGCTCACTCTGGCAATGGAGGAGACCCAGGACAGAGAGGTCGGGTTGGGAATGGGAGGGGGAGTTGAAGTACTGAGCCACCGGGAGTTCAGGTAGGTTATTGCGGACTGAGCGGAGGTGTTCGGCTAAACGACCGCCCAAACTCCGCTTAGTCTCCCCGATGTAAATCAGCTGACATCTAGAGCAGCGGATGCAGTAGATGAGGTTGGAGGAGAAACAGGTGAACCTTTGTCGCACCTGGAACGACTGCTTGGGTCCTTGAATGGAGTCGAGGGGGGAGGTGAAGGGACAGGTGTTGCATTTCATGCGGTTGCAACGGAAAGTGCCCGGGGAGGGGGTGGTACGGGAGGGAAGGGAAGAATTGACAAGGGAGTTGCGGAGGGAGCGGTCTTTGCGGAAGGCAGACAAAGGGGGAGATGGGAAGATGTGGCGAGTGGTGGGGTCACGTTGGAGGTTGCGGAAATGGCGGAGGATTATTTGTTGTATTTGCCGGCTGGTGGGGTGAAAGGTGAGGACTAGGGGGACTCTGCCCTTGTTGCGAGTGCGGGGATGGGGAGAGAGAGCAGTGTTGTGGGGTATGGATGAGACCCTGGTGCGAGCCTCATCTATGGTGGCGGAGGGGAATCCCCGTTCCCTGAAGAACGAGGACATTTCCGATGCCCTGGTGTGGAACGTCTCATCCTGGGAACAGATGCGGCGTAGGCGGAGGAATTGGGAGTAGGGGATGGAGTCTTTACAAGGGGCAGGGTGGGAAGACGTGTAGTCCAGATAGCCATGTGAGTCAGTTGGTTTGTAGTGTAGAGAAATGAACATGGGTGGTGCCAGTGCCACTGTTCACATTCAACTGAGTTGGCGATTACCTAGGCAGAATATGAGGTACTGTTTTGTTTTTTTGCCCGTATATCTCTAAAGGTGATTTAAATAGGCTGCCTAAATAGGTTGATGCGGTAGATTTAATGCTGAGTATAATATGATGCTATTACAGATACATGGGATGAATAAGATAACCTTCGAAAAGGGATACAAGAACAAAGATTTGAAAGTAGATATACATATTTTGTTGACAGTGACAGCAGGTTGAGAAGCATGAGCATGAGATAAAATATTATGTGGAAAGAATGGAAAAGCTAGCATTGAAATTGGAGAGATTGAAGGAATCTGAGAAAGTATTTAAAATCATTAAGGATACAGATCGATAAAATAGATACTGTTTCCAATGGCAGAGGGGCAAGGGAAAAAATGACACTAGGAGATTGATTGGTAAAAAAACCAAGACTAGGGTAAACCTCTTACACAAGTGAATAAAATTTGTAACACACTCAGGATACTGGCGTTTCAATTCTAGCATTACAAAGGGAGTTGATAATTTACAAAGCGAGGAGGGGGGGGGGGGGTGGTGGAAATGAGCCAAGCAGTATAGTTCTTGCATGGAACTCATTTTGTGATAATGCAAAGAAATGTCCTAGAAACAACCTGCAAAGAAGGCATGCTAGATTTAGAAGATGAGTAATAAGCCAAATTTAATTATTAGTGTGCCCATGCATCACTATTTATTTTAGCAATCGAGGTATGGTTGAGTTCAATGAAACGTTTGATAGTTTTGAGTTTGGATTTAGATCCAGATTTGGCCGACTTCAACATGATAAAACATAGTCTGCCATAGAAAACTAAAAATCAGCAGATCAGTGCAAGGTGTTCAAATTTGATTTGAGTCACTTTAGATCACTGTGAAGTACAAGCTATACTTCCCAAAAAGACAGCCATTGGTGATCATAGAGATAGACAACTATTTAGATCCCTTAAAATAGGAACAGTAACATTGTTAATGAAAATAAAGCCAGTGTGATAATTGAATTATTAATTTGTTTAGAATTATTTCTTCGAACGTTGTTACAGAAAAAGGCATTTTAGATCTGGTCATGAATAATGAGGAAAGATTAATTAAAGATTTAGTAGTTAAAGATACCCCTGGGAGGTAGTGACCATTTACGAAGAGGTGAACACATAGCGAGTGCCTGGTGATATAGCATTCGGTACTCGTGATATGCCAACCTCAATGTAAGCAATAACAAGCATAAACCAGATGCCTGGTTTGTAAAGCACCTGTGGCCACCTTGAGCATCTGGCTGCAAGTCATTTCAATTCCCCTTCCATTTCCAATCTGACTAATAAATGGGACAACATATGTGTCCTTTGTCTTCCATGTAATCTGATTGAACACAACTTTAATGTTTTAAATCTTTGTTCTTGAACATCAACTAATTAGCAATCTCATTTTTTTTAAACTTTGTTAGAAACATCTTCAGGAACTCCAATAATAAAGACTCCAACATGGAAAAGGAAACTACTGGTAGATTCTTCTCAAAGTCTTGGATTGTCAAATAAAAAAAGGTATGTTTTTTATAGATATAGGCGAAATTGTTCTGTGTCAAAGTTTGTTTATTTTGAAATGTTTAGACCTTTTGCCATATATCCTGATTTTTAAATCTCAAGCAAGTTCTAGTTTAATTGTTCGAAGATTTTGTGAAATATTTCAGATGAAATTATATTTTCCATCATGAAAGTAGTCCTGCTTCTGTTAAATGAATGAATTAAAGTCTGACTGCCATTTGCCACTAAATTGCTAAAACTCTGCAGTACTACAATACCCATTCTATTCTGGTCCAATCCTATCCAACACAAATTAAAATGAGGAATTCTTGGATTTTCTGAGGTGAGCTGAAGAAGGTCAACATACTTCATATCTCCAAGAATATGGAAACTAACATGATAACCATTTCAATGATAGTTTGTTTATCGCTGTCTATGTCACTGTTTCATGATGATTTTTTGGAGTTGAAAAGGCCTTTTTTTTTTTATTCACAAAAATTGACAGTGAGATAAAGTGACTTATTTTTCATAGGCGATCTCGCAGACACAATATAGCTTTGGAACTATTACCCAGTGGTTTCCTTAGCCAGAATTGTACTCCTTCAGTTGCGATCAAGAAGAATGATGGTTTGAATGAAGCTTGTAAGTCTACTTTCAGTTGTATTTCGTCATTTAGTACCTTTCGTCATTTAGTACCCGTGCTTTTTATTAAAATATAATGAAGTGTCCTGCAGTGCAAATAACAATGATTTTGCAGAAGCTCTGATTTGAAGGAAATATTGTCATTCTTTACTTCAGGTCTGTTGTCGGTCCCAATTTCCATTGCCCTACCAGTGGTCTTCTCCAAACTCCACAGTTTCTTCTCTAAACCTCCATTTGGGTACTGCTTAATTCCTACTCCTTTGACAAAATACTTTGTCCTAGTATTTCCTTGTATGGTTTATTACATTTTGTTAGTGATATTGTCGCCATGTCCTGTAATTTGTTGCGGGCTGGGTATTCTATGAAAAGTTACATAAACCCCTGACATCCAATGTCCACATGATCCAATGTCAGGAATGCAACAGGATACTCTTCATTTGCTGAGATCATAGCAGGGTCCAATGATATTCAAATCTTTGCACCATTTGAGGACAGAATCGTGCACTCCCACACACTGAACATGTATGTTACCCTGATCTGCTGTTTCCAATTGACAACTGCATTGTATTACTTACCTAGGTTACTCTAAGCCCCCTTCCAGCCCCCGATGTCTGCCATTTTGACTTTGAAATCAATTATTGTTCCTTCAACATCACTGGCTCTAAATCCTAGAGGAAGTACCAGCGTCAAAAAGAGACCACTTGAATGATCTATCTAAGAAATGTTTAGGGATGGGTATGAAGTTTGCTGTGGCATCCATGTGCTGTTGCAGAATTTGAAAAAGCATCTGATGAGCACCTATTATTTCAAGTTCAAGTGAGTTTATTGTCATGTGTCCCTGTATAGGACAATGAAATTCTTGCTTTGCTTAAACACACAGAAAATAGTAGGCATTTACTACAAAACAGATAAATGTGTCCATACCATGATATAAATATATACACACATGAATAAATAAACTGGTAAAGTGCAAATAACAGAAAGTGGTTGTTAATAATCAGAGTTTTGTCCGAGCCAGGTTTAATGGCTGAGGTGAAGTAGCTATTCCTGAACCTGGTTGTTGCAGTCTCCAGGCTCCTGTACCTTCTACCTGAAGGTAGCAGGGAGATGAGTGTGTGGCCAGGATGGTGTGGGTCTTTGATGATACTGCCTTCCTTTTTGAGGCAGCGACTGCGATAGATCCCCTCGATGGAAGGAAGGTCAGAGCCGATGATGGACTGGGCAGTGTTTACTACTTTTTGTAGTCTTTTCCTCTCCAGGGCGCTCAAATTGCCGAACCAAGCCACGATGCAACCGGTCAGCATGCTCTCGACTGTGCACCTGTAGAAGTTAGCGAGAGTCTTCCTTGACAATCCGACTCCGTAATCTTCTCAGGAAGTAGAGGCGCTGATGAGCTTTTTTGATAATTGCGTTAGTGTTCTCGGACCAGGAAAGATCTTCAGAGATGTGCACGCCCAGGAATTTGAAGTTCTTGACCCTTTCAACCATCGACCCGTTGATATAAATGGGGCTGTGGGTCCCCCTCCTACTCCTTCCAAAGTCCACAATCAGTTCCTTGGTTTTGCTGGTGTTGAGGGCCAGGTTATTGCGCTGGCACCATATGGACAGTTGCTCGATCTCTCTTCTGTACTCTGACTCATCCCCATCCGTGATACGCCCCACAATAGTGGTGTCGTCAGCGAACTTGATGATGGAGTTCACACTGTGGTTCGCTACGCAGTCATGGGTATAGAGTGAGTACAGCAGGGGGCTGAGCACGCAGCCTTGAAGTGCTCCCGTGCTGATTGTTATCGAGGCTGACACATTTCCACCAATACGAACAGACTGTGGTCTGTGGACGAGGAAGTCGAGGATCCAGTTGCAGAGGGATGCGCAGAGACCCAGTTCTGCGAGTTTGGTAACCAGTTTGGAGGGGATGATTGTGTTAAATGCCGAGCTGTAATCAATGAATAACAGCCTGACATATGAGTTTTTGTTGTCCAAGTGGTCCAGTGCGGAGTGGAGGGCCAGTGAGATCGCATCCACCGTTGATCTGTTGTGGCGGTAGGCGAACTGCAGTGGGTCCAGGTTTTTGTCGAGGTAGGAGTTGATTTGCTCCATGATCAACCTCTCAAAGCACTTCATCACCACCGGCGTTAGTGCCACTGGTCGATAGTCATTGAGGCACGTCACGTTACTCTTCTTGGGCACCTGTATAATTGAAGCCCTTTTAAAGCAGGTGGGGACCTCAGACCTCAGAAGTGAGAGGTTGAAAATGTCCGTAAAAACTCCCGCCAGTTGGTCTGCACAGGTTTTTAGAACACGCCGGGTATACCATCAGGTCCAGGTGCTTTTCGGGGATTCACCCCTCTGAAGGATTTCCTGACATCGGCCTCTGTGACTGAGACTGAAATGCCATCACAGCGAATGGGGGATCGGGAAGGCACATCAGTATTCTCCCTGTCAAAGCGTGCGTAAAACGCATTGAGCTCGTCAGGGAGTGATGTTACACCGGCATTCGAGCTGCCTCCTGGTTTTGCCTTGTAGGAGGTGATTGCATTCAGACCCTGCCACAGCTGCCGAACATCTGTCTCGTCCTCCAGTTTGGAGCAGAAGTCCCTTTTGGCCTTTTTGATGGCCTTACCAAGGTCATATCTGGTCTTCATGTAGGCCACTGTATCATTGAAGGTGAAGGCCCTGTGTCTGGACTTCAGATCTGCATTTTAAATCTTAAGTTAATCAAAAAGCTTTGTAATGAAGAACTTATGTTTCTGAAGAGAAGTGTTGGAATTATGTGATGACGTGCTTTTGCTCAGTTTGTGACTGGCCACTATGTACTTTTGTTGAAGGCACTCCACAAGTGTCACTGGAATCATTGCAAGGTTCACTGTTGCTATCTAATGGAAGTGGTACAGTTCAGTCAATTGCATCAGCTAATCAACGGAAAAGTAAGAGACTCGAGAACAAAAGAGTGGAAAGGTATTTATCAAATACTTGAAACAATTTCACTGTTAATATTAGAGGCTTATTAAATTTATTCATAATGTTTTGTATGCACTTGATGATGGAACCTAAATTGCAATGGGGTTGCAACATAATAGGAGGGAAGTCTTGCTATAATTGTACAGGGATACATACGCAATGGAGACAATTTATAAAGAAAATTACTCTATGGTTTCTTGGGAAAAGGGGGTTCATTCTTGGTTGAGCAAGTTAGGTCTATACTTTCTGGAGTTTGAGAAATAGATTTTATTGGTATGTCTGACAATTGCCAGGTACACAATGGTAAAGGCCAAGAGGATGTTTTTCCTCGGGGGTAATTTAGAGCTAGGATACATGGTTTTGGTGCATGGGAGCACCTATTTAGATGGACATTGGGTGAAATTCCCTTTGAGGTTAACAAGTTTTTAGAATTCTGTATCCTAGACAGCTATGAAGCTGAATCAGATGACTTTTGCTTTTATTATCGCCAATTTTTTAATAATCTAAATGTTTGAGCTTTATCTGTATAATTTATTGTTGTCATTTCTATTTTTCTTGCTCACTTCTGGTTATCTTGTACAGTATGCATTTCCTACTGTACCAGGTTTATCTTCCAGATCTCCATTCGCACCTTCAACCTCCCTAAGTCAAACTTTCTCCTGTGCTTACTTTTGCCTGATACTTTTGCCACTAAGAGGGGTCATTTTTACTTTCAATTTCCTATTGTCATTTACAAAGTAAAATTAGTTGTTTTAAATCCAGACTGAAAGCAAGTGATACACTTGAAGCCAATTGATTTCTTCTCCACTTTTTTTATTGTTTTGTTATCCATAACTTAATGTTTGTCTATTTCTTACTATCTTGGGAAAACCACAGTGGAATTTTTGTTTAATTCTCGCGTGCCCAATTATAAAATTATAATTTTTACTGATCTGACTTTAGTTTCAAATTCATCACCCACTCTTGGGCGCAATTGTCTGCTTGCTCAAAAATCTTATCAGAATATCCCACTTTGCCCCTTCCCAATTTCAACCCAACCCAATATTGCTTCATTGCACTTTTGTTTGGAGATAATGATAACAACTTTAAAGGGTTTTTATATTATATACGTGACATCGTGGAAAATGGTGCATGCACGGTGCTCTTTCCAAAATTAGCTTTAATAAAAGAATGTTGGCTAATGCTAAACCTGATATTGCACCAATGGACAGGTGCATTTGTGGAAGCAATTGTAAAGGCTGCGGCATTCAAGGAGGAAGAAGAGACGCATAAAGAAACTACATCTGCACGATCGATACCTCTTCAACTTACTGGAGCATCTTTACAGTTTTGTTAAAAACAGAATGATTGTCAATAATGAAGCAACTGTTATTGAAACATTTTTCAAAACAAACTGACTTTTACATATGGTGCCATTGCAATATTTGGTTTTGAAATGCTTGCTCTGTGTGCACATAACTTGGAATTGAGTGGTACTGCTCATGTTGAGGTTGATTTGGAACTTAGCCCAATGAAGTTTTTAGCAGGGGTACAAAATGGTGTAGCCATACAAAGCAACAATGTTCCAAAATTGTGCACTTACTATATATAGCAATCGTCACACTGGATAGGGCTTCTCCAAACAGGACAACATCACCATCATTCCTCAGATGGACGGATGCTAATTAACCAGCTAATCGGTACTTAATGGGTTTCAAGCAAATGCCCTAAATCATGTTCGATTTCTGGTTCTAATAACAAGCTAAGTAATCCTGCTGGAAGTGTGAATAATAATAATAAGAATTATTTCCAGACTCATCCAAGTTCTGTGGTCATTTGAAGTATTTGGAAATTATTTGTCTTCCAGGTTGGAGTCGGGAAAAACTTGTTGTTTTTCTCCAAAACTTAATCGCAAAGAAATGGTCCGTAAATCCTTGCGTTTGAAATTTAGCCTTGGGAAAAGCAAAGACACAGTAAGTTGATGTTGCAATAATGATTTTATATTTGAATACTTTTCATTTGGTAATGACTGCAGCACATCCAAACCTGACAATGCTGCACTTTGAATTTTTATGGACAATTCTGAAGTTGTTATGGACAACATTATTTAAAAAAAACAGCAGTTAGAGACAGAAAAGAAAATCAGAAACAAATTGAAACAGAGTACAGCTGCATCTTAGGAGGGGGAAGTAGCCTAAAATTGTTGGTGATGAGTCTTGACGGTTACAATATGACCAGGCATAAGATGAAATGCTGTTGATCAAGGTTATGTGTGAGCAATGTAGAACGCCAAAAAAGGTGGTAAGAAGATGGATAATTGCACCGACATGACAGAAACCTTATGGTCTGAATGGGGATGTTCTGCAAAGTAGTCTCCTATTGTCATTTGATTTTTCAAATGTAGAAGAGATGACAATAAGAGCACCGAATGCTATACACTAAATATGAAGTACAAGTGAATTTCTGCTTCACATGGAAGGACTATTTGGGTCCCTGTATGCTGGAATGGGAAGAGGTAAAAATGTATGTGTTGTATCTCATGCAATTGCACTGGAAAGTGCTGTGAGTAGGGGAGAAGTAGATAGGGATAAGTCACCCTAGCACAGGCATTCCCTGGCTGAAGGGCCTGTTTGTGTACTGTATAACCATGACACTCTCCGCAGTTACCCCACATGCAACTTGAAATATGCTTGTTTTTTTCTCCTTTCTCATTTGGATGAATTCAATTCAATTCAATTCAATTTATTGTCATTTGGACCCCTTGAGGTCCAAACGAAATGTCGTTTCTGCAGCCATACATTACAAACAAACAAAACCAAGACACAACATAATTTACATAAACATCCATCACATTGCTGTGATGGAAGGCCAAAAAAACTTATCTCTCCACTGCACTCTCCCCCCCCCGATGTCAGTCAAAGTCAAAGCCCCCGGCGGGCGATGGCGAATTGTCCCGCGGCCATTAAAACCACGCCGGGTGATGCAAGGTCGCACACCGGGTCTTGGTGTTAGAGCCCCCGGCGTGCGCTCGCAGTCCCGCGGCCATTCCAAGCCGCGCGGGGCGATGGTGTAAGGCCCCGCTCCAGGTGCTCTTCAACCCCCCAACTCGGGCGGGAGAAGTACCGTTGCGGAAGCCCCGAAAAGCGGTCTCCCTCCAGGGACCCGCGGGCTCCTGGTGCCGCCGTCCGCCAAACCCGCAGTTGCAGCCCCCGAAACTCCGGAGGTCGGGCCGCAGCAGCGCCCACCACAGCTCCACCCGCTCCGGACTCGGCCAGCTCCGCGACGGTGAGGTGAGTAGTCGGCACCACAGCCCCCGGTCTTCCTGTTGGAGGCCGCTCCTCGTTGCAGCCCCAACGACAACGGAGACCCGAGAAAGAAAAGGTCGGGTCTCCCGTGCAGGGAGAGATTTAAAAGTTACCCCCTCCCCCCCACACCACCCCCACCCCCCCTTCATTCCACTTTTCCATTAAAATCCACTTTATTTTATTTTCACCATCTGTAAATTTTGCTTACTCCCCGTATTGTTTTTTAATTAATTTGAGTTTTTCTGCATTGTATTTAGATGTTTTAGGTAGACTTAGACAATAGACAATAGGTGCAGGAGTAGGCCATTCGACCCTTCGAGCCAATGTGTCCCCAATCAGTACCCCTTGGACTTCTTGGAATTATTGAATTACCAATTAGGCATAAAATTCAAAAGAGCACAGATTATGACAACCTCATTTAACTAACTCCTTCGTGTCTCCCCGCATCTCCGCTCTTCCTCCCCCTTCCCCCTAGTCACATCAGGGACAGAGTCCCTCTAGTCTTTACCTTTCACCTCAACAGCCATCGGATACAACACACAAACCTCCGACATTTTCGCCACCTCTAATACATGAACCCATCTCCTCCTCTTTCTGCCTTCCAAATAGACTGTCTCTCTTCCCCCCCCCCCCCCCGGCGAGACCAAACGTAGACTGGACGATTGTTTTGCTTAACATCTTTACTCAGTCTTCCTTGGTCTATCTGATCTCCTGGATTGCCAAACACTTTAATTCCCCTTCCCATACTGATCTTTCTGTCCTGGGCTTTCTCCATTGTCAGAATGAGGCCAAACGCAAATTGGAGGAACAGCACCTTACATTTTGCTTGGGCAGCTTACAACCTAGCGGTATGAATATTGATTTATTTAACTTTGTGACCCTTGCATCCCCTCTCTCTCCATCCCTCCCCCACTCAAGTCGTTGAACTAGTTTCAAAGTCGTCTTGTTGAGTCTCATTGTAGCTCATTTTCACCCAGTCCACAGCTGACAATGGCCTGTTTCTTTTATCATCGCTACTTTTTTACATATCTTTCATTCATTTGTTCTATTTTGCCCTGTATCACCATCGAGAGATCTCCCTTTGCCCCGACTCAGTCTGAAGAAGGGTCTTGACCCGAAACATCACCTATGCCTTTTCTCCAGAGATGCTGTCTGATCCGCAGTTAATCTAGCTTTTTGTGTCTATCTTCAGGTTAATTGCATTTCTTGAGAAGGAAGTGTTATTTGGATTCCTCTTAAACTGTGTTTTTGTAGTAAAAAATACAGTAGATGCCATAACCAGCATAATATTAGATGATGCACAAGTCTAATAATAGCTTAGATTACCATTGTTGTGATTTAAAAATGTAGCCTCATTAGATCCTGTTATTAATGATGTTTTTAATAATCAGTGAAAAATAGAAATAAGATTGTCAGATTTCCAAAAGCACTCCTCATTTTTCTAGAGATGCCCAAAATTAATCAATTGGTTCATTTTGTTCGATTGTAATTACTGCTTGATTTTATTTCACTTGCTAATTACCCCTCTTCCAATGTTGGGACTACTCATCATGCAAATTTGTGTTCCTCTTGCTACAAATATTCTTGATGTATTACTGCGTTATTTTAAGGTCTATGTTTCTGACTTAAACTCATTGCTAATGAGCAATTACTTTAGTTTATTATAGTCATGTGTACCAAGGTACAGTGAAAGCTTTTTTATTGCGCACTGTGCAGTCAGCAAAAAGACTTTACATGATTACAATTAAGCCATCCAGTGTACTGATACAGGATAAAGGGAATAATGTTCAGTGCAAGATAAAGTACAATTGAAGATAGTTTGAAGGTTTACAATGAGGTAGATGGTATGTCAGGACTGCTATCTGGTGGTTGGGTGGTTCAGTTGCCTGATAACCATTGGGAAGAAATTGGTCCTGAACCTGGAGGTATGTGTTTTCAAACGTTTGTACCTATTGTGTGATAGGGGAGGGGAGGACAGAGTGACCACAGGTGACTGGGACTTTTGCTTCAGTTTTGCACTTTGTAGTTTATTTATATTGTTTCTTTCATGAAATTGTAAATATGTTTTAACCTTATCTTTATTGTCTGCACAGTAAGATCGTCTGACTTTACAAAAATCCAACTAACATATGTTGATATAATTTAATATTATCCCGACCCAAAATGGCTCCAAAGATGCCTTCTGACCTGCCGAGTTACTTTCTGCATTTAAAAAAAAATATCTGGATAATGGATCTGGATTACCAGAATTTTTACATGAGCTACTTTGTTTGTTGGAAATTCTTTAAAATTATTGTTAATATACAAAAGATCCAAATCTTTTGTCATGTCACTAAAACTTGATACATGTCTGTATCAAGACTAGCTATTCTAGATTATATTCCCATACAAAAAATGGCTCCATTCTAAGAATTGAAATACAACTTTGTATAATGAGTTAAGAACATTTATCCACTCTGCATTTTATTGTACATGCATGACAACAAAAAGCTTGTGTCCAAATTACTTAACGATGAGCACCACTAACTTTTCCATTATAACTCCAAACCTGAACCAAAATGTCCTGACATTGTTCATTAATGTAAATTACATAGAAACCTAGAAATTAGGTGCAGGAGTAGGCCATTCGGCCCTTCGAGCCTGCACCGCCATTCAATATGATCATGGCTGATCATCCAACTCAGTATCCCGTACCTGCCTTCTCTCCATACCCTCTGATCCCCTTAGCCACAAGGGCCACATCTAACTCCCTAGATTACAAACCTGTTTTACTGAAATGCAAGCCAATTTTACCTAAGATAATTAAAAATTAAGTTTTACTTACAATATTTTTTTCTTCTGTGCAGAATACCATCTCTTCTGGAATCCCAGCACCAAAGGGTTCAGAAAACATTGGCTGGCGACTAGCAAATCAGAGTGACGGTTACAGCCACAATTGGTTCTCAGTGGAAGATTTGCCAATTACTCGGGATCGAAGGCACAAAGATTTAAAGGGTAAATATTATAAAGTTGTGCATTGAATTCTCCAATTTTAGATAACGCAGACCTTGTCTGTCCCTTTCTCTCTCTTTGTGTAAGAAAGAACTGCAGATGCTGGTTTAAATCAATGGTAGACACAAAATGCTGGAGTAACTCAGGGTCACAACCCAAATCGTCGTCCAATCCTTCTCTCTAGAGATGCTGCCTCACCCGCTGAGTTACATAGAAAATAGGTGCAGGAGTAGGCCATTCGGCCCTTCGAGCCTGCACCGCCATTCGATATGATCATGGCTGATCATCCAACTCAGTAACCCATCCCTGCCTTCTCTCCATACCCCCTGATCCCTTTAGCCACAAGGGCCACATCTAACTCCCTCTTAAATATAGCCAATGAACTGGCCTCAACTACCTTCTGTGGCAGAGAATTCCACAGATTCACCACTCTGTGTAAAAAATGTTACTCTAGTTACTCTAGTATTTTGTGTCTACCTTTCTCTCTCTTCCTATCTACCCTGGTCCTTTCTCACACACACACACACACTTTTTTCCCCCATAATAAAACCAGGCCACAATCCTGATGGTTCTACATCTGGCACACCAAATAATAGTTGCCACACTCCCTCCATTTCCGTATTTTGTACAGAAATGCAATTAGAATACGGATGTACGGTTTTGTGTTTTTAAATACGGAGTTCGGTTCTGTCTGAAGAAGGGTCTCGACCGGAACGTCACCCATTCCTTCTCTCTAGGTTGCCTGCCCCGCTCCAGTTTTAAACAGAACGCTGTCAGTTTAACGTGTGGGAATTTAAACGAAGAGCTGTCGGGTACAGCGCTAGGGGTTCTAAAAATAGCGTTACCAGCTGGAGTGCTATGGGCTTTAAACATAGCGTTATGGGTCACAGACTGTTCAGGAAAATTCTCGTATAACAATGGGTCTTTGGAATTCTCTTTCTCTGTGGTAGTTGAGCCTTTGATTATTTTTCAGGCAGTGGTAGAATTTTGGATAAGCCTAGTGGTGAAAGGTTACCAGTAGGATTGCAGTTACATTGGGATTGGCCTTGATTTTACAGGGTGGGTGGGCTCAAGGGGGAGAGAGGGAGAGGATGGAGAGGGGAGGGAGAGGGAGGAAGGGAGGGAATAAGAGAGGGACAGAAGGCGAGATGGAGGGAGAAAGGGAGACTTCCAAAATGGCTTTGACATCATCATCTGGTGCTAAGACGAGGAAGCAGCCGTTCAAACAGCAGTATACAAAGATATGGCAATTAATGCACTGTCAAGTAAGGTGCGTAGAAGACATGTCAATTGGTAGCAAAGTTATGCATTCTTGTACTCTTACATGGGTATGACTGCACATTAAAAAAAATTAAAAATCAGCAAAATGGCACTGCGTAAAAATACTGATTTCCTCAGCAAAATACTGATTTTCAGGTACTAGAATACTGAAATGCTCTGACAAAACTTGGCAGCTCTGGTGTACCGTGCAGCACAAAATAATTAAGAGTGGGGTATGAATATAAATAACATCCAGTGGACCAGAAAATCAACCAATCTACCACCATCAATGCCTTGAATCTGCCAGATTATTGGAGTTGTGCTATACCCACCCAGTCACCCCATCAGACACCTAACCAAATGTAGAATAAATGTGGTTACCAAATCGGCCTTATCATTAACCTCTGCACTCAGAGCACCATAGTGAAAGCAAGTCGTTCTCCACCCTAAGGTGCTGCTCCAGAAGAAGAAAATAACAATAGACGGTGAATCGTCTTGAATTATGTGCATATTGAGGTGAACAAATTATCTGATTTTATTGGATAGCAATGCAGGTGACAAAGGATTAACTTCAACATCTTTTGATTTTGAGCTGGCAGCAATCCTGCTGCAATAATATGTGCTGGGGTTTGGGAGAAAATAAATTTGCTTATGCCATCTAGAGAGGTAGGAAAAATGATATCCTCCCCTCATAAATACAAGTTTTAATTTCATTTTAGCAAACATGGTCCTTCTGCTCTTGTGTTTATTGTTTCATCTCTTTGCTGTCTACTACAAGGTTGTAACTACCAAATGTAAAATAAATAATTGTTAGTTCCCTGCATCACCTGGTAATGATTGGAAATTAGGTTTTCGATTTATTATATTCCTTTTCAGGTTGGAAGCACAGAAGTAAATCTGAAGAAAATCTTCTTACTCCAATAAGCAATAAAGATGCACATCGAATGTCCTGGAATGATGCTAGTCCTGCAGTGTCCCAAGTAACGTGTAACCATGTGGAAATGGAAACCACCTTAGAGAGTTATCTCAATTCCAGAAGCAGTCAATCAGAGCCTGCACTAGTCATTGGAAAACCACCCACTGTACCAGGGGATTTACAGAATCAGAATATAACTCAGAAAAAGAGCAGTGATTCATTAAACCAGACTGGAGAAACTGTGCTGAAAATTAAAAAGGCATTTTCCGATTCAGGAAATGGCCTCTGTGCATTGAGTGGTAGCCAAAGATCTTCCGCCGAGAATAATTTATGTAGAAGTAATTTGCTTACTCAGCAGACTTCCAGTACATCCACCCCTCAGAAGGATGATCGACCATTAGAAGTTCTCTCCAATCAAAAATGGTCATCCTCCAAATTGCCATCCCAACCAGCTGCAAATATAATACCTGAAAATGTTGCAATAAATCCCTGTCCAACCGACATGAGCATAACACCTGGTATGTACAATAATCTAAATTGCTCAAGTAGTTTGGATCAGCAGGAGAAAAATGGGGTTGCCGTTCTACAAAACAAAAGCTTGCCTGTTCTATCTTTAGCTGAAGCTCCTAATTTGGACACAAAGTGTGTTACGGTACTTTCAATACCAGTACTGTCATTTCTCGAGTCCAACCATAAACAGAAAGAGCAGAATGAAAATAGTATTCCTGTAGAGATATTAACTGTGCCAACCTCTTCAGACGTAGATGATGATCAGCATCATTTTGATGTGCACCGGTCTGTATTCTCAACCAATGAATTAAATAAAAGGAAGGACATCTCAACTTCTGCAGATACAACTCCAGTTTCAGAATTCCCTTCACGGATGCCTACTTTGGAAAGAAAGATTTCAGCAGAAGCTATGCCAGAGACTGAATGTGGTCATCACTTCAAAGTGGTTGAACATATTAATCGATTTAATAGTCTTTCTTTGAATGATCAAACTCCAAAACATAAAGCTGTTCTATCACCTTTAAAGTTCAGACGTACTCCAGTCCATCAGTCCATTAGAAGGATGAATGCCTTATCATCTGGCAGTGACAAATTAGTACCCAGCAGGACCGGATCATATAAAATTGCAGTTGGTTCTCCAAAAGTTAAACCATTAAATTATGAAAGTGGTTTGTCATTTGATACAGATACATTCACAGTAAAACAAAATTTAACTTTAAAGCAAAGTAAACAAAGAAATGATGCACGTCATTTATCTACTGAAAGGTTTTGCAAAGCCAGATTACCAATACATTCAAAACACTCTGGAGCTTTTAAAGAAAATAATTTGGGCAGCCAGCACAAGAACTCTGGTCAAAGAGGCAACCAGTCTGTTTTTGAGGATTGGACTAATAGGAAAATTTCAAGAATTCATCTAGTTGATTGTGTGCTGCCAAAGCACAATGTACTTACCAAAGGATCTGATGCAACTCCAGAAAAATCATTTTCTAATGTGCTGCATAAAGCTTTGGAAAAAGAAAAAAATAAATACAAAGGTTCACCAAAGTGCCCGATATCAACAACAAAACTTACAATTAAAGCCATAGACCTCTAAATCTATGGGAAAATGTTCTTTTTCTCATTGCATTGCTGCTGTTTGATGCTTCCAATTGCACATGTTGTTTAAGTTAATTTTATTGTTGACTTTTAGGTTGTAATTATTTTTGAATGCTGGAATTTATTAAATTTAAATTGTGTAATGATTTTCTGAATATAATTCTGAACAGTTTTTGTAATTGGATAATATCCTTTTGCAGCTGTTCCAATGTTTAAGATGATGCCGTGTGTCTAAAACGGACTACTCTGCTATGGGTCAGCAAAGAGTTGTTGGATTTTTGTGTTGATAGTAGAAATGAAAAGGCATGCTGAGTAAATTACTATGATTTTATTAATGTTTAACCAAAAATAATGTAGACATTTTAAGAAAATCATTGTAAAAATTTGGCTGTTCAGTGGTGTCCAACATTATATTAATGTATATAGCTGGGCTTTCTGTCTTGCCATCTTGATTCTATTTAAAACTATTTATTTTGTATTAAAATCTTATCCAGAAATCCGGTTAAGCACTTTTAGTTATCATACTGTAGTTTTAATATAATTGTACTGTAGCTTTGAACAGAATTGTTTAAGTACTCTATAAACAAAGTACTGTGTTATAATGAAAAACACATAAGAATCGTTCAACTTTGTAACTAATAATTCGGGTGTGATTGTCAGTTGATTGAGGAGAATAAATACAATCAGTAAGAGACTATTCATATCAGACAAAAATAAGTTTGGATGATAAATGTTTGCAGCATTTGAAATGAATGTAGCAGAATTTGAAATAATAAAAAGTGTTCTCCTATTTGCTGTGCTGTTGTGTTACCTCAGGTGTGTTAAATTACAGCCACCAATGGCATTTATATTTGTCTCCAGATAACACTGAATCTACAAAAGGAGCACAATCTTAATAACGTTCTCTGTGAATAATAAAGATTGACAGCGATATTAATATTAGAATTATACATCTAAATTTTAATTTGAGTTGGAAATCAGCTAATTCAAATAATATTCAGAGTCAGGATTATATTGAGAATCCATATAATCAAATTAAGAGAAGGTAAAACTAGTTGTCTGAAATGACACAGGCAATCAATTGGATTTCTTTTTTTATATGTGTTTGTTTTAAATTACAATGTGTATTGCAATTATTGGAATCTGGCTGTTTGAACATTGGGTATGTGGAACTATAGCTTAGTTTAGAGTTACAACGCGGAAACTGGCCCGTTGACCACTGAGTCCACGCCGACCAGTGATCCCTGCACACTTACTATCCTACACACACTAAGGGCAATTTACAATTATACCAAGCCAATTAACCTACAAACCTGTACATCTTTGTAGTGTGGGAGGAAACCGGAGATACTGGAACAAACCCAAGCAGATCATGGGGAGAACCTATAAACTTTGCAGAGAAGCACCCATAGTCAGGATCAAACCTCGGTTTCGGGGCCTTGTAGGCAGCAATTCTACTGCTGTGCCACCCTTATTTGAGAAAAGCACTGAATCAGAAGCGCAATTCATTTAACTATTGTGGAGGGCAATGCCAACACTTAAGAGAAATATGTGAGCCTGTGTTGGTATTCAAAAAGAGGAAACAATATTGTAATACCAATAATCTGCACCAGATAGTCATTAGAAGGGGGGGGTAGTTTAAGAAAAAAATGTATGCATTATCATTACATTATTTGTGATGTGCATTGCTAACAATACTCAGTAAAGTACGAATGAAGTATTGAACTGAGATTTCATCCGCTTCTTTAGCTATTAATGGTCCTATGGTGCCACTTTAAAGAGCAAAGGTGTTTCCCGTGCATCCTGATCATTATCATTCAATCACAGAACGGCAGCTGCATTTTGAGAATATTCACTGGAATTTGTTTTGCATTAAACAACTACATTTCAAAAATACTTCATGATGCCTTTTCATTAATATAAAATGTAGCTGCCTGAATATTGGAAAATTATATATTCATTTAATTCAGGCTAGAAGCCAGATTCTGGTATATTTATGATTTAATTATTAGCCTGTGTTGCACAAAGCACATTTGCAATTGATGCTATGATTTCAACATTTTTTCATTAAGTATTTCATTACTGGAAACGTTATTGTGCAAGTAGGAGCTGCAGATGTTGGTTTAAACTGAAGATAGACACAAAAAGCTGGAGCAACTCAGCATCTCTGGAGAGAAGGAATGGGTGATGTTTCGGGTCAAGACCCTTCTTCAGACTCAAGAAGGGTCTCCATCCGAAACGTCACCCATTCCTTCTCCAGAGATGCTGCAAGTATATCTTCTGGAAACATTATTGGCAGGGAGGGAGTGGTGGGAAAGTGGGGAAATTTAGGGATCATTGCTCGAAAAGCGAAGGGTTATTCAAGCATGTTTTATTCTGAGTGGATAAAACATGTTTGCAATTTGGTTCATTTAAAAAAAAAAGTATTGCCAGTTATGCTGTCCAGGTTTAATGAAGATCATAATCATACTTTATTAGCCAAGTATGTTTTGCAACATACAAGGAATTTGATTTGTCATACAACCATACTACACTGTAATAAAAAAGCAACATAACACACAAAATACATTTTAACATAAACATCCACCACAGTGACTCCTCTACATTCCTCACTGTGATGGAAGGCGAAAAAATATATTCAGTGTCCTTCTAAAGTCCAATATACTTAAACAAAATACTGAAAGATGACCTTGTATATTTTTTCCAAAAAGTCTCACCTTTATTTTCATCGGTTTCCATGTATCATACGCAAGATGGATACAAGTATTTACTCCACAATTAGAAATGGATAAGATAACATCTGTTGAGAAAATAAATGATCTTTGGGGTAAACTTTTATCGTCAAAACAGTTTCATTTACATTTATGTATACATTTAGTTAAGAATTTGTTACTGTAACTGAAGGCTATTCAAAGTTGTCTGGTCCAAAAAGCTATTGATGCCTTGTTGACATGGATGCAGTAGGAAGTCAGCATACACCACTTGCGAGTAATAAACACTTTCATTTTACTGGCCATAGATCATTATACTACAGAAACTGGTTCTTCGGCCCATGATGTCTGCGCTGACCATGATGCCAATTAAAATGAATCCCATCTGTTCACACAAGGCCAAACCTTCCATTCCAGCCTGTTCATACACTTATAAAGCCTAAACTGAACTATGACAAACCACATATAACCCCAGAAGACCACCAGGTGACGCCGTACGATGGCAGCCTCGCCAACAGTCTCGTCCTTTTCTTCTTTTGTTTTTAGTCTGTTAAATATGTTTTAGTGTATTTAGTTTTGTATTATGTGGGGAGCGGGGGAAACTTTTTTATTTCCTCAACAGATGCGACTTTTCCGTATGCGGTCTAGCATCGAGGAGCTGTCGGCCTCTTGCTGGGGATCGACTTTGGGAGCTCCAACCGCGGGAGCCTGCGGACTTAACATTGTGGAGCTCGCAATCTCTTGGTTATGGACCGACTTCGGGAGCTCAAAGCCGCAGGAGCTTCGATCTCGACTACGGGTGGTTCAACTGCCCCGACTGCAGGAGTAAAGGAGGGAAGATGATAATACATTATTGTCTTCCATCAGTGGTGGATGTTTATGTTAATTTTTATGTAGTTGTGTGTCTTGTTGCTTTTTTGGTATGACTATGACAAATCAAATTCCTTGTATGTTTTTACATACTTGGCTAATAAATTAATTACAATACAATTAAAAAAAATAATTCAAAGAGCTTGTACCTGATCTTTGATGCTAAAAGAAAATGCATATTTTTCCATTCATATCTTATGCACTTTTAACTCCTTGTGCAGGCCATTAGAAGTAGCTCAGAGAAACCTATGACTTTCATTTTTAGGGATATTTAGTTGTCACTGACAAGGCCACCATTTATCATCCACTCTAAAATTGCCCTTACGGTGCTGTTGAACCATTATTTTGAACTCGGCCTTATTCTATTTAAACTTTGGTTAATGATACAGCTGCTATTCATAACTGTTCTAAGATTGTTTGCGCCCAATAAAAGGGTTCAGGTGAGGGGGTGTTTAGGAAGGCGAAAGGAAAGGTGGCAATAGTGAAAGGGAATGACATGTAGAGTATGCAAATAGTCAGATTAAGGACAATTATTCAATTAAAAACTTCTGAACACATGAACCATTTGAAACTAGATAAACAAGCTGATGGCACAAATTAATATGAATTTGGTATTATCCAAATGCCTTTACAGAAACATGGTTGCAAAGTAACAAAGGCTGAGATCAGATTATTATGAAATTATATTAAATCAGAATTTTGTATATCAAACTCACCAGGCAGTGTAACACATACAACTGCGTTGTGTTCCCTAGCATTTGAAACTAAAATATCTAAATTCAATGCTCTACACTGTAACGACAGTCATTTTTGTGATCTGCATTAATATCATATCTCCTAGAAACATATTTTTGACATTGATAATTACATACTCTTGTGGAACCAATGGCTTTGGACATTTTGTTTTTGATTTGAAGCATAGCACTTGTGCCTGATGATCAAACCCAGTACAATGATCCCTATCTTCTATACTTCTGAGACCTGGACTACCAAGAGTAACCGCCTCAAAACATGAATTGCCAACACAAAATTGGTCCACTATGTAGTGCTTCCAATGTAATCCATTGGGAGGAGTAAACTAACTTTAACATCTTCTGGAGATACAAGAAACTGTAGATGCTGGAATCTTGAGGAAATCACAAAGAGAGGAACTCTGAAGAAATGGACAGACAACTAAGCAGTCTGAAGGAAGGTCCTGACCCAAATGTACTCTGTTCATTTCCTCCCAAGATGCAATCTGACCTGTTGAGTTCCTCCAGCATTTTTTGTTTTTGTTCAGCATCTTCTCCCGGGTTTATATCGCGAGCACCGAGACATTAATTACAATCAATTGGTTCCAACACTAGACTCCCAAAATAGACACGTCCCAGCATTGTCACAATAGGAAACCACCGGGTGTTTGAAGCACATAGTGGCACTAACCTCTGGTTGCACCAAATCCAAATTTGTTTTTGACATATCCTCCCATCATTAATATAACTATATTTATATATGTGAGGGGCTTAAATGCACCTTTGGTCAGAATTTCACCTCCCTACATCTTTTTTTAGTCCACCTTTTGTAGTATAAACTGCCCTTTACATCAACCCATTTGAGGACTGCTGGTGTGGAGTCGATGATTTGGTGCTGAATTTGCCAAGTGTCCAAGTCTATTACAAGTAACTCTGGACAATCACCACATTATTGTTTGAGAGAAATAATTATCAATTGTAATGACTAATCACTTTGAATATGCATCCACCACAATCATGAAATTTTAAAAATGTGAATGGATCTGCAAATCTGCCTTATTTTCCTGTTGTTATCTGACCACTAGAGGGAGGTGATACAATATAATGTCAACTCCATAAGGGAAAAAAGATCCTGGAGTAACACAGCAGGAGAAGTTCTGGAGAAGTTCAATAGGTGATGGTTTGGGTCGGGACTATGTGTCTTTTATGTAAACCAGCACCTGCAGTACCTTGTTTCTACATTCTCCTGAAAGGAATTTGTGTCTTAATGGATGAACATAGAATCATAGCAAAATAGGTGCAGGAGTAGGCCATTCGGCCCTTCGAACCAGCACCGCCATTCAATATGACCATGGCTGATCATCTAAAATCAGAACCCGTTCCTGCATTTTCCACATATCCCTCAATTCCTTTAGCCCCAAGACCTAAATCTAACTCTCTCTTGAAAACCTATACAAATATTATGTGGCACACTGACTACAGTAAACGAAAACTCTGGTGCAGAGAGCTCTGATGTAACTGAGGAGGCCAATGTGGAACCACAGTTCCAGCACAGTTGAGCTGACTGAGACTTCTGACAGTAGAATTCCAATAATCTGACCCGCTCAAGACTTCAGTGGTGCTGGTCTGGTAGATCCAGACAATTGGATGTTATATCTATTAATACCTCAGCGGTGCAACTGGTGGAACTGCTGCCTCACAGCAACAGAGACCCTTGTTCGATCCTGACCTTGGCTGCTGTCTGTGAAGAGTTTGCATATTTTCCCGATGACTATGTGGTCCTCCGGCATCCTACCACGTCCCAAAGACGTGTGGCTATGTTGATTAATTGACCTTTCTAAATTGCCCCTAGCGTGTAGGGGATAACATAGAACTAGTGTGATTGATGGACGGCGTGGACTCGATGGGCTGAAGGGCCTGCTTCCATGTTGTATCTCGAAACTAAACTAGACCTCAATGTTCTAAATTCTTTTTTCATGTTGTAATACATTTTCCAGAGAACCAGGTAAGTTGAAAGCAAGTGAGGGAAGTGGGAGCCCTGGTTTACTGGAGGGAGCACAGGAACTGGAGACTGGGTGAGTGGAAAAGGAGCTCAGCTGATGAGTTAAAGTCAAATCATCATGGTTTCTAATAAGGGACTATTATAGTTTTATTGTATTGGTTGTAACCAAAAATCTTCCTTCATTATTCACCATTAGTTTTCAGTCTATGTGCAGCATTAAATTATAATCCTTCAGCGTTCAGAGTCATAGACTCATTGAGTCATACAGCACAGAAACGTCCTTTGACCCAACTCATCTAATCTGGAGTCAATTATCTGGAGTCAATAGGCAGATGAGGAAGAGCATGCAACAATGGACTCTTCAGAGGTTATAGCACAGGAACCAGAAGGGAGTTGCTAATAAAAGGCTAGGTCCAAAATGTTTCAAGAAAGAGGAATAAAACATGAAAATGTCAAAGTACTTTAGCTCACCTTTTACAAATCTGTGATAGTGAAAATAAATGGGTTTAAGCACAATATAGACCAATTAGGTAGAATCTTAAAGCCCAATGCATAGAATTTGTTGAAAGTTAAAATTAAAATATCTGTGACTTCTGCATCTTAAAGTTCTGAGGAAGGCAATGAAATAGCTGAAACATTATTGGTTTGGTGAGTAAAATGCTGGCTCTACTAATTAATCTACAAACCTGTACATCTTTGGAGTATGGAAAAAAAACCAGAGCACCCAGAGAAAGCGCAATCATGATTAAACCCAGGTCTCTGGCACTGTAAGGCAGAAACTCTAACACTGTGCGACCTCCTAGTATAGCCTAGGATTCTTTCAAAACGGATGTTTGATGCAGACTCAATGCGTTAAAGGGCCTATTTCTTTGCCAAATCTCTACGTTTAAAGGAGATGTGCGAGGCAACTTTTTACACAGTGATGAGTGCCTGGAACATGCTGCCAAGGTTGGTGGTTGAGACAGATAAGATAGTGTCATTTGGACAGCCATATGGCTTTTGGACAGCCATATGGATTTACTGGGGATGGAGGGATATGGATTGCGCGCAGGTAGATAAGAGATGGTCTTGTCATTATGTTTAGCACAGACATTGTGGGCCGAAGGGCCTGTTCTTGTGCTGTACTGTTCAATGTCACTATAAAGCACAGGGGCAAATTGCTTCCCATTGTGATTTAAGTTATTTCACAATAAGAAATACATGTTAGATGAATATTCCAAAGACAGGTGATTAGGCTATTGAACACCACAAACTCCAACTATAAATTGCTCTGAACTACAAATTGCCTTGGTTGCACCAGGGACTTTGTTTTGCTTCACACTATATCGTTATTTTTTTGTTTATTATGTTAACTATTGAGTACAGTGTTGACAAATCTGTTGCGCTATTGCAAGTAACAATTTCATTACTCTGATTTAATACGTATGACAATTAAACACTCTTGACTTGATATAGAAAAAAAGCACAAAAGCAAAGGTGAAATCATTAAAACCATTAAAATAACTGGTTAGATCATTATGAGAACATTGTTTCCAGTTTTAGATACCCTAATTTGTCATGAGTTTTAAACAGCATTCACATAAAGATTTTTCTAATAGAAAAATAGATAATAGGTGTGGGGTAGGCCATTCGGCCCTTCAAGCCCTTCGACCATTCAATATGATCATGGCTGATTATCCAAAATCAGTACCCCATTTCTGCTTTCTCCCCATATCCCTTGATTCCGTTAGCCCTCAGAGTTGTATCTAACTCTCTCTTGAATACATCCAGTTAATTGCCTTCCACTGCCTTCTGTGGCAGAGAATTCCACAGATTCACAACTCTCTGGCTGAAAACGTTTTTCCTCATCTCAGTTCTAATTGGCCTACCCCTTATTCTTAAACTGTGACCTCTGGTTCTGTTCCCCAACATGGGGAACATTTTTCCTGCATATAGCCTGTCCAATCCCTTAAGAATTTTATATTTCAGTCTTCTTAATTCCAGTGAATATAAGCACAGGCGATCCATTCTTTCATCATATGTCAGTCCCGCCATCCCGAGAATTAACAGGGTGAACCTACGAGGCACTCCCTCAATAGCAATAATGTCCTTCCTAAAATTAGGAGACCAAAACTGCACACAATACCCCAGGCACAGTCTCACCATAGCCCTGTAGAACTGCAGCAGGACCTCCTTGCTCCTAAACTCAAATCCTCCTGCTATGGAAGCCAACATTCTTCATTGCCTGCTGTACCTCTTCATTGCCTGTAGCTTTCTTCATTGCCTGTTGTACCTGCATGCTTACTTTCAGTGACTGATGTACAAGGATACCCAGGTCTCGTTACACCTCCCCTTTTCCTAATCTGACACCATTCTGATAATAATCCGCCTTCTTGTTCTTGCCACCAAAGTGAATAACATTTATCCACATTATACTGCATCTGCCATGTATCCGCCCACACACCCAACCTATCCAGGTCACCCTGCAGCCTCATAGCATCCTCCTCGCAGCTCACACTGCCACCCAGCTTTGTGTCATCCGCAAACTTGAACATTTAATTCCTTTGTCTAAATCGTTACCAGCACAACTACCTGGCTCTCAACATCAGTAAGACCAAGGAACTGATTGTGGACTTTGGTAGAGGAAGGATGAGGACCCACAATCCTGTTCACATCAATGGGACGATGGTGGAGAAGGTCAAAAACTTCAAATTCCTGGGCGTGCATATTTCCGAAGATCTTTCCTGGACCCAGCACATCGATGCAATTATAAAGAAGACACATCAGCGACTCTACTTCCTGAGAAGATTACAGAGATTAGGCATGTCAAAGAGGATTCTCCTAAACTTCTACAGGTGCACGGTAGAGAGCATTCTGACTGGTTGCATCATGGCCTGGTACGGCAACTTGAATGTCCAGGAGCTATAAAGACGACAAAAAGTTGTGAACACTGCCCAGTCCATGACCAGCTTTGACCTCCCCACCATCGACGAAATCTATCATAGTCGCTGCCTCAAAAAGGCAGCCAATATCATCAAGGACCCACACCATCCTGGCCACACGCTCATCTCACCATTGCCATCAGGAAGAAGGTACAGGAGTCTAAGTCTTAGAATTTAGTCTTAGAATAAAGGGGAGGTCATTTAAGACTGAGGTGAGAAAAAACCTTTTCACCCAGAGAGTTGTGAATTTATGGAATTCCCTGCCACAGAGGGCAGTGGAGGCCAAGTCACTGGATGGTTTTAAGAGAGAGTTAGGTAGAGCTCTAGGGGCTAGTGGAGTCAAGGGATATGGGGAGAAGGCAGGCACGGGTTATTGATAGGGGATGATCAGCCATGATCACAATGAATGGCGGTGCTGGCTCGAAGGGCCGTATGGCCTCCTCCTGCACCTATTTTCTATGTTTCTATATCACAATAAAACATACTTGACTTAATATTTGTAAATAATTGGGGTTCCAGCACTGAGCCTTGCGGCACCCCACCAGTCACTGCCTGCCATTCTGAAAAGGACATGTTAATTCCTCCTCTTTGCTTCCTGTCTGCCAACCAGTTCTCTATCCATGTCAATACCCTACCTCCAATACCATGTGCTCTCATTTTGCACACTAATTTCTAGAGTGGGACCTTGTCAAAGGCTTTTTGAAAGTCCAGATACACCACATCCACTGTCTCTCCATTAGCTATTCTAGTTGTTACATCCTCAAAAAATTCCAGAAGGTTAGTCAAGCATGATATCCCCTACATAAATCCATGCTGACTTTGACCAATCCTGTCACTGCTTTCCAAATGCGCTGCTATTACATCTTTAATAATTGTCTCAAGCATCTTCCCCCACTACCAATGTCAGGCTAACTGATCTATAATTCCATGATTTCCCTCTCCCTTCTTTGTTAAACAGTGGGGTTACATTAGCTACCCTCCAGTCCATAGGAACCGATCCAGAGTCTATAGAACATTGGCAAATGATCACCAATGCATCCACGATTTCTAGGGCCATCTCCTTGAGTGCTCTGGGATGCAGACCATCAGGCCCTGGGGATTTATCTGCCTTCAGTCCCAACAGTTTACCCAACACCGTTTCATGACTAATGTGAATTTCCTTCAGTTCCACCGTCATGCTAGATCCTCGGTCCCCTAGCATTTCTGTGAGATTGTTTGTGTCTTCCTTAATGAACACAGAATCAAAGTACTTGTATAACTGGTCTGCCATTTCCTTGTTTCCCATTATACATTCACCAGTTTCTGACTGTAAGGGGCCTACATTTGTCTTCACTCATCAGTTCCTCTTCACATATCTAAAGAAGATTTTACAGTCAGTTTTTATATTCCCCGCAAGCTTTCTTTCATGCTCCATTTTCCCCCTCTTAATTAAACCTTTTGTCCTCCTCTGTTGAATTCAAAATTTCTCCCAGTCTGCTTCTTTTGGCCAATGTATATGCCTCTTCCTTGGATATAACACTACCCCTAATTTCCCTCGTTAGCCTCGGTTGAGCTGCCTTCCTCGTTTATTTTAACGCCAGTCAGGGATGAACAATTGTTGTAATTCATCCTCGTGATCTTTAAATCTTTGCCATTGCATATCCACCATCAACCCTCTAAGTATCTTTAGCCAGTCTATCCTAGTCATTTCCCATCTCATACCATCATAGTTACCTTTCTTTAAGTTTAGGACCCTCGTTTCTGAATTAACTCTCCAATGACACTCTCCATTTTAATGCATAATTCCACCATATTATGATCACTGGTGCCCGAGGGGCTTTGCACAACAAGATCATTAACTAATCCTTCCACATTACATGATACCCAGTCTAGGATGGCTTGCCCTCTAGTTTGTTCCTCTGCATATTGGCTTAGAAAACCATACTGTATACAATCCAGGAAATCCTCCTCAGCGCTGTTATCAATTTGGTTAACCCAATCTATATGTAGATTAAAGTCACCCATGATAACTGCTGTACCTTTGCCACACGCATCTCTAATTTCCTGTTTGATGCTGTCCCCAACCTCACTACCGCTATTTAGTGGTCTGTACACAACTCCAACATGTGTTTTCTGCCCTTGGCCATACGGATTCTACAGTCTCCAAGCTCATGTCTCTCCATACAATCGCATTAATCTCTTATTTAACCAGCAAGCCACCCCACCTCCTCTTCCTTCCTGAATATTGAATACCCTGCATATTGCTCCCAGCCTTGGTCAACCTGGAGCCATATCTCCGTAATCCCAATTATATCATAATTTACTGAGAGTTTAATTATGAAGAGAAGCGAAGCTGGGCAAACTGGAATTCCCTGCACCAGAACAGAGATGGAGAGACAGAACCATACAGCATGGAATCAGACCCTTATGCACATGGGCCTATGCCAAACAAGGAACCCATCTACACTAGTCCCACCTGACCATGATGGGCCCTATCCCTTTAAACATTTCCTATCCATGTACCTTTCCAATGTCTGAAGAAGGGTCTGGACCCAAAATGTCACCCAATCCTTCTCTCCAGAGATTACTCCAGCCTACCTTCGATTTAAACCAGCATCTGCAGTTCTTTCATATACCTTTCCAATACAACAGGTAATACAACAGGGACATTTGAATGGCTTTGAGGTCGATCAGAACAAATGAGAAGCACCCATTTGATTAATTTGCTAATGTAATTGTTGAATAATAATCAGGTAATTTGCATCATTTTCACTCCCGCCACTCAACACACGCACACCACTGTTCAAAAGGGACAGCAAGAAGGGTTTCGGCCCGAAACGTCGCTTATTTCCTTCGCTCCATAGATGCTGCTGCACCCGCTGAGTTCCTCCAGCAATTTTGTGTACCACACGCACACCACTGTTAGGTCGTGGAAGTAGCTTAAAAAAGGATACATATAAAGGAGGAAGAAATGAAACAAAATAAAACAAATGTAGCAGGTGCCCAGACTTGACAATTATGCCAGTTACCCCGATGCCCCACGTACTCCCTCAACATTGCCCCTAATGCCAACCAGGGTGCTGCCTCTCTCTCACATGCACGATTACAGTGTTGCCCGAATAGTGAAGAGTAGCCGAACCGTGCCTTTAGATCTGCTCCTCTCTCCCTGCCTTGTTCCCACTCCCCAACACACACACACACACACACACAGGGCCCAGAGAGAGAGAGATGTTGTCGTATCTTGGAGCAAAACCAAATAAATCCTATAAAATAATAGTTATTCTATTTTCCTTTTAAGTGAATAATCAGTACAATGAATGAGATGTTCTAAAATTTTAGAAATAAAACTGATGTCTCTGACATGCAACATATATCGAGTTGAGAATCGAAGTACTATTGTGAAAATTACATTTGGTTTAACACCGGGTTCAGATCGGGCTCAACCCAAGCGGCTGCTGTGTGTGGGGCGGGACGTCCGGAGACTCCAGTCGGCCGTCGCACTGCGAGGTGGAGGGGAGCGGAGCGGGGCCAACGACGGCCAGGTTGCAGCCTGTGGACACCGAGGCCGCTAACCAGCACACCCCGGCGGCCTCAGTCAAAGACCTCTCTCCGTTTGAAATGTCCCCCATAAGCAGAGAGGTTTAATAATGAAGTTGACAATCAGATATCATTGTGATTCCTTCGCATTAAACTGTTACTTAATTAAACAAATTTACTTTTAAAAGTTTAGTTAAACTAACCTTTAATGGAACTTGTGAACCAAAAGCCGAGGTACCCTGGGTCGTGGGTCCCATCCTCAATTTACGGGTTCATGATTACGTTGGATTCAATGATGCGTCCAGTGGGGAGCGGTAGATTAGGTGACAACATCTGGCGTCTGCGCTGCTCTGATAAAAGATCATCATCTGCTATGTTAATCCCCTCTCCCCCCTCTGTCTGTTAAGTGTCTCATTATTTTTTCTGTTTTTACTAGTTAGTAAGTAAGTAAGTAAGTTTATTTATATAGCACGTTTTAAGTCAACTCGCATTGACACCAAAGTGCTTTACATAAATTAAATAATAAGTTCCATTACAAACCATAGAAAAAGGTTAAAAAAAAAAATGAATAAAATGGACACACACATTATAGAGTTACATTACGTTAATGTGTGTTGGCAACATTCAGTATTGATATGCTGGTACAGGGTAATGACATTTGTGGGTGCAAACATTTGTATTGCTTTTTATTACATAGGTTTTATTTGACAAATTACTTCTCAGTTTAAGCTGTTTTTATATACTTGTAGATTCGCATTACCAAAGCACACGTTTTGCAATTGGTTAAGTGCTTAAAATTGGCAACGAAAGTAACCTCGTGAAAACTTGTTGGGAACTGTTCGTTTTCCACTGAGACGCCAATTTTAATCAATTTAAAATCAACCCACAGCAACTCTGGACAACTTTAGATGTATTGCTTAAGACTTGTTTACTTTAAAGAAGTCAATCCATAAAAAAGAGGAAACCCAATGCACGTCAAATTGTACAGATTTTTGGCAAACATATAATTCGGTGAAGAACTGCAATTTTGATGCGAAATGACTTCAAACATCGTCTTGCTCTACACTTTAATATAACTGGTCTTGGGTACAAATGTAGGAAGTGGAGATGTTTGAAAGCCTCATGTTAAACACAGTGCACGTAAACAAACCACACCAGTAGTACAAATGGACAACAATGTTTAGCATTCTCTTTCTGTCAGTATTGGATCACTTTAATCAAAAACCATGTTTCATGGAATATCAGTACCTTTTTTTAAACCAGTGTGGAAATGAATCTGAGAAATCTGTTATATTAATTTTGCCAGAAAAGCGGATTGCTGCTTGTACATTACCGTGATTTACGGTAGGGGGCAGCAATTGTGAGATTAAAAAGCAGTGGATCAATAACTTGTCAACAGTATGCCTATTAGCCAACTACACGTGTAATTTTGCATTAATAATGGAATTTAGAGGGAACAGTAGGATCATGTTATTTTGAAAGATTAAAAGTGAGTTACTCACTGTAAAGATGAAATGATCTGATCTATGATTACTAAAATAATAGTAGATTTTCAAAACATTCTGAATATACAATACATTTTCACACTCTCCATTAAAATGGAAGATTATTGGAACGGATTTCTAATTTTATACATATTTTTCATATATTTTTAAATTGTAACATTAATACTTGTACTTCAAGCTCCCTGCAAATACATTTTAGCAGAAAGCAGACTAATTTAGAAGCTATTTATTATCAAATATCACTATTCAAACCAATATTTAGACGTTTAAATGTTATTATCTGAATAATTCTCACATATGCTGCAGAACATTTTAAAATAGCAATTATTTTGGCATGGAATACCCCACTCTACAAAAGGTCTAAAATTTACAAATTTCAGTCTTTTTGGTTCTCCTCCGATATTCAAGTGAAGCCTCTTGCATTTATGGGCACAAGACACTATTTACTATTTAAGCCAGGAGTGTCACATAAGGATTCTCTGCTGATGATGTACAGTAGATTACCAGTGTTGAAATTAGTCTGTATTACACCCATTGTAAAACAGGCATTGACCTTAGGAAATGAGTCCTTGAGTTTAATTGATATTGTTTCTGCTCCTAAATTTGAGGTTGAATGTATTATCTTTAGACTGTCGTTTGCATTTCGTCTCAAACTATTCATTACATTCAAAGAAAAAAATCTGATACAAATTAAAGAGGGGAGGAAACAACCAAGTTTGAGACAAACTCTGTCATGAAAAAGTAAAATCTTTGGGGAAAGAATATGCAGAGCCAAAAGTGCAAAAAGTACAAAAAAAAACTCAGTTCCAAAATTATGTGAAAAAATAGCAAGCAAAACTACATTAAAAGTTTGGATGAGAAAATTGTCCCATTTTGCTTTGAATACAATTATTGACAATAGACAATAGGTGCAGGAGTAGGCCATTCGGCCCTTCGAGCCAGCACCACCATTCAATGACATGGCTGATCACCCCAATCAGTACCCCGCTCCTGCCTTCTCCCATATCTAGCCCTATCTAGTTCTCTCTTGAAAGTATCCAGAGAACCGTCTCCACCGCGCTCTGAGGCAGAGAATTCCACGGCTCACAACTCTCCGTGTGAAAAGTGTTTTCTCATCTCCATTCTAAATGGCTTACCCCTTATTCTTAAACTGTGGCCCCTGGTTCTAGACTCCCCCAACATCGGGAACATGTTTCCTGCCTCTGGCGTGTCCAAACCCTTAATAATCTTATATGTTTCAATAAGATTCCCGTTCATCCTTCTAAATTCCCGAGTATACAAGCCCAGCCGCTCCATTCTCTCAGCCTATGACAGTCCCGCCATCCGGGGAATTAACCTTGTGAACCTACGCTGCACTCCCTCAATAGCAAGAATCAGGAGCGGAAATCTCGGGAGGGGAGGGTTTTTTTTAGAGGGGGGTGTTGATTCCCCCCCCCCCCATGTTTTGTAATCCGCATTTTAAAAATGCAAAAAAAAGCTATTAAAAAATCTCCGCTTTCCGCGAGACAGTGGGGGTGGGACTGATGATCGAGGGCGCCGATTGGATGAGAGAGACGTCGGTCAGCAGGCAGTGGGGGGGACCATGATGATTCAGCGTGATAATTGGAGGAGGGAGGTGTCGGTCAGAGGCGGAAGTAGCGGGGGTGGGATTGTGGATAAGGCGCGGTGATTGGAGGAGGGAGATGTCCTGGTGGAGCAAAGATCATAGAGTGGTCAAATTGCTGCATCAAGGCGATCGAGGCTCCTGATGTTGAAGCCCCCGCGAACGGGCCGATTGAAGCCCCACGATTCGGGTGGACGAAGCTGCTGTTGCTGGAGTTCGGAATCGGTCACCAACCGTCACTGAATAGTGGAGAGTGAAGACGACCACCTTCGATCTCCTTCGACCTCCTTTGAATATGTTGAAGACTATCTATGATTATCTTCCATTGCCTTCGATTACCTACGAATAACATGCTAACCTACTACGACTTACTTCGACTAAATAAATATCGTTTTATTTCATGGCGACCTTTATTTACTCGCGGGCATTTTTCAGCATGCTGAAAAATACGCCACGACCTAACTGAGGCCTCGAGTACGCGGGGACTACTCTCGAGCATGAAGGAGAGTTACAAAGACCTTCTAAGACCTCGTGTCGACCATGCTGTGAGTATGAGTTGAGGACAAACTCTTCTAAACTCACCAATTAGGTCGCCGCAGTGGGACAGGCCATTTATGCACAGGCATAGTGTGCAGAAGAGTGGTGTTCCTATGTGGTACTGCTCTATGTTCTACGTTACAATCTGCAGCATTTAATTTGAACTGATAGAATATGGTACATGCCAAATTTGTGCATGGGCACTAGCTGGCCAAAATGTGTTATTGTGAAATATATTTTGTAAAGTTAATTAGGAGTAGGACAAAGACGATAAATGTTAGAACACCAAGGGATGTTGATGAAAGTAGAAGCATGGTGGATTGTACGGTGAAGAATGCATATGTTATGGATGACATCATAGATCGGGGCATCGAACATAAGAGATGACATATTATGTTGCAACTGTACAAAAAAATGGTTAGGATGCTCTTGGACTGGTGTGTGCAGATCTAGTCGTCACCCCATAGGAAGAATGTGATTGCACTGGAGAAAGTGCAGAGGAGATTCACCAAGATGTCTTCTGGTTTGGATGATTTAAGATAGCAAAAAATTGGCTGAAAAGCTTGCCGAGAGTAAGATAGTTAAAATCTTTTTCCCATGGTAGGGGTATCAAAAACAAGTGGGCATCTTTTTAAGGTGAGCGATAGGAAATTTAAAGGATACTAGTGAATACTTGATAACTGGAAGGCACTGTCAGAAGAGGTGACAAACTATTTTAAGTTTAAGAAGCATCTAGACAGACACTTAAATAGGCAAGGTATATGGAGTTAATATCAGCTAAAAAGATTAGTATAAATTAGCAAAATTATTGGCACTGATGTGGTGGGTTAAAGAGCCCTATTCTGTTCTGCACAACTTACTGTGGTAAATTTCATTGACATGTTCCCTTTAATGCAAAACAAATGCAATAAAATATCCCAGGCTATTTCCTGTAACGTTTTCTTAGATTACAAATCTTATTTAATAGAACCTTTATTCAGCTATTTGAGAGGAGAAAAAGCAATGCAGTGAAAACAGATGAGCATTATAGTAGGCTGTTTTTTTTATATACCAAACTTTTTTGTTGTTTATTAGGGTGTTTACAGAGTATCATGTTTTACATATCTGTTGTGCTGCTGCAAGTAAGAATTTTATTGTTCCCTTTCGAGAATATGACAATAAAACATTCTTGACTTGACTCTTGTGGATGCTTTTTCTTTAGCATACATATGCTGGGCACCACTCCTTTGAAAGATAATAATGAACAGGTGCTTTTAAATGACATTTGGTAGCTTTATATGGTCATCAATACTAACATTAATTCAATGCTACTTCCCCCCACTCCCCCACCCAAGACAAACTTTGTGTCTATATTTGGTAAACCAGCATCTGCAGTACATTGTACCATACTAATCATTGTACAATGATGGTGCCAAAGTAGAGATGGTCAAAAGCTTCAGGTTCCTTGGAATAAATATTGTCAGCAATTTGTCATGGACCAGTCACATTGAAGCTATGGCTAAGCACATAAATGTCTACTTCCAGAGAAGTCTTAGGAACTTCTGCATGTCTCCAACAATCCTCACCAAATTCTGCAGAAAAAAATATTTTTTCAGGATGCATGACAAACTGGTTGTGGAACAGCTCCATCCAAGACCACCAGAAATTACAGAGAGTTGTGGATGTATCCCAGACCATCACACAAACCAGCCTCCCTTTCATTGGCTCCATCTACACCTCCCACTGCCTCAGCAAGACCACCAGCATAGTCAAGAACCAGTCTCACACTGGTCACACTCTCTTCTGCCCTCTCCCATCAGGCACGAGGTACAGACGTTTGAAAATGCACACCTCCCGTTTCTTCCCAGCTGGAATCAGGCAACTGAACTGACCTCCCATACACCTCACCAGAGACCTTTGAATTATCTTTAATCGGACCTCAATGCTATATCTTGCATTAAATGCTGTACCCTTTACCTGTGTACAGTGGACTGCTTGATTGTATTCATGTACAGACTTCTTTGACTGGATTGCATGCTAAACCAAAGCTCTTCACTGCACCGCGGTACACCTGACAATAATAAAATCAACTAAACTAAACTGGGCAAGGAATCTACAGCTTAACTAATTTAAATATGATTAGGAAACAAATAGTGGCAGAGAATCAACTTTCCTTATTGAAATACAGGGAGCACTCACATAATTCACTGTGCAATCAACGATATTAATCTGTTCTAATTAGTTTGCAAACTTCTGTATCCAATATCAATATAGGGCAATTTGGTAAAGCTTGTGGGAGTGGATATGGATGTAACATGTTGCTAGTGATAATTGGTTTTCTGTCTGTTTTGCGCTCTTACCGAGCCAAAGTTCTCACTCTGGAAACAGTGTTAGTAAACTGTTTCTTTTTATTCCCATTCCTTAGTGTGCCAAATAACTGTATATGGTCCCGTCTTAAATTTGTTAACTCTTATCAAAATTCCTGTTTCCTATTTTATGTTACATACAAGGATGTTACTGATTTTGACATCCTTACCATGCAGCTAATTGAGAAAGAAACATGTATTCACCCCCATACTGTTCACAGGCATAGATTCAGACAGTGTGGTTTGACTTTATATTAAGTTCCCAGTATGAAGTACTTTACAGCACTTTTACTATGCATTGGAATTACAAAATAAAATAATAAAATGCACAATAAACTTTCCAAAATATTTATTGGGTGTTGAAAATTGGTTGGCTTCCTTCCGAGCATCATGCCAAGCATAAAAGGATTATTTGCAATGTGATAGTTTAGCGTTCTCAGTGTTGAGATGATAAAGTGCTAGTGAAAAATTCTAGTGCACAGCCACTTGACCAATTTTAGAGTTGATTTAAAGGCCAGTTTCATCAGCATTCATCAAGATTGGGCACAAACCTTGTTTATGACAATGATGTCTACACCATCTGGGATTTACTGATGAAGAGGATTTCAAGGAGTACAATCAACCCAACTGATTATAACACAATGTATATCAACGCTTAAATGCTGTCAAAATCATCTGTGACCTGAACACCCAAGAGCCCATTGAACAGACAACCTAAAACGGAGAAGAACTAATCAAGGACAGATGCTGTTGTTGTTCATCAGAAAATTTACTATGATAATTTCCTCAATTGAGACCCTGTTGATCACATGTCGTTGACTTCATCCCTCAGTACTAGCCCAGCCCACTGATTGAAATAGTCATGCAATCCTAGGTTATCCTCGGGAGTGGCGCAGCAGTAGAATTGCTGCCTTAGATCCTGACTATGGGTGCTATCTGTACAGATTTTGTACGTTCTCCCTATGATCGTGTGGGTTTTCTCCGTATAAACGAAAAAATGGGAGGAAAACTTCACTAATTTAGTCTAGTTTAGTTTAGAGATATAGCACGGAAACAGGCCCTTCGGCCCACCGGGTCCTCGCCAACCTGCGACCCCTACACATTAACACTATCTACACACACTAGGGACAATTTTTACATTTACCAAGCCAATTAACCAACAGACCTGTACGTCTTTGGAGTGTGGGAGGAAACCGACGCAGGTCATGAGGAGAACATACAAACTTCGTGCAGACAACAGCCATAGTCGGGATCGAACCCGGGACTCCGGCGCTGCATTCGCTGTAAGGCAGCAACTCGACTGCTGTGCCACCATGCCGTCCAGGTGCTCTGATTTGCTTCCACACTTCCAAAAATGTACTGGTTTGTGGGTTAATTGGCTTCTGTAAATTGGCCCTAGTGTGTCGGATAGAGCTAGTGTACAGGAGATTGCTAATTGGTATGGACCCCATGGCCCGAAGGGCCTGTTTCCAAGCTGTATCTAGTCTAAAGGAACATCATCAACTTCTCTTCCCAATGGCTGAATCACTCCTTCTAAAACCCCAACCCAGATTCGACCATTAAGTGGCACAAAGAACCAGATCTTCACAACACAAGTAGTGCAAGGAAACTATACAGAGCAGCACCAACTGCGCTGCTGGGCCTTTTCTGTCTTCACACATGCCTTCATTTCAATCTACTGAAGGGGATTATGAACCATCCAAAAATCTGGTTTTCCACAGAAGTCCATCACCATCAACACTGCTGCATACTTTCTCACTGGTGTGCTGTCCTAACTTGAACTGGCTAACCCCTGGGGCAACTCTTCAAACTTTATCATCTCCTACTACAGAACCATTGTGCTTGTGCAAGGGTGGACTTGGAGACTGAATTCCAAGTCATTGTTTATTCCTTCACTCAAGTTCTCGAATAGATAGGTTTATACTGATGAACTATCAGATAAAATTGTCCATTGACTCTATACTTCACGTTGCCTTGGCAAGGCCACCAGCGTAGACAAGGATGAATCTCACCCCAGTCACCCCCTCTATTTCCTCTCCCATTAGACAAGAAGTACAGAAGTGTGAAAAACGCATACCTTCAGATTCAGAGACAGTTTATTCTCTGCTAGAGAGCGGTCCTGATCTACTATCTACCTCATTGGAGACCCTCAGACTATTTCTAAGCTGACTCTATCTTGCACTATACATTATTCCCTTTATCCTGTATCTGTACACTATGGACAGCTTGATTGTAATCATGTGTCGTCTTTCACCTGTGGATAGCATGCGACAAAAAGCTATACCTCGGTACATGAGACAATAAACTAAACTAAACTAAAAGATCCTCTACAAACCTGTTCACATTGTACAACATTTCATTGCCCCTTGTCTCCCATCATAGTAATCATGATCCCTGGAACCAGATCTTAGTGAAGGCAAAATCAATGTCAAAATTTACCGCTGCCTCTGGCTGCCAGCATTGCCTTTACCCAACTGAGAAAACCAAGGCTTCAGATCTGGCAGCAAGGCTCCTGGTCTATGAGTAGCAACAATTCATCATGGTCCTGCATGCAATGAAGACTTGAACCACTGAAATATTAAGATCAATGCTAACTTTCTAACTTGCTAATCAATCCTTCAAATCTGTGACAGGATATGAGAACCAATATCAGTGTCAATTCCCAGGCCAACATCCCAGCATCAAGACTTATTTCACTCAAACAATTCAGGTGGGTGTGTCACATTGACTACATGCCTGGCCACAGACTCTCAAAACAAGAATCTATACTGAGCACTTTAAGGGGAAGGATTTTGAGGGAAATGGGTAAATGATTCAATAATATTTGGAAAGTCTCCTTAAACAAATACAACTTCTACTCAGTCTCTTTGGAACCCCTCAAATTGGAGGAGGAGTATCTGGGAAGACACCACAAGTCTCCATGAGCAAAGAGCAAGGGAACATTTGCAAACAGCAGAAGGAGTGGACTATATCTGACACAAACCACCCACTGTCCTGCCAGGCATCTCCAACTCCATCTATAAACATGACTACAGACCTCACGATGATTGCTCAACCACTTTATTTTTATTTATTTATTTATTTATTATTTATGGGTGCCTTTCAAGAGTCTCAAGGACACCTTACAAAAATTTAGCAAGTAGAGGAAAAACATGTAAGGGAATGAAAGAAATAGTAGAGACATGACTAGTACACAAATTAAAGACAGAATTCAGTTCAAAACACAATATGAGGCAATTCAAGCACAGATGAAAAGGGAGGGGGACGTGGGGCTAAGGATAGGCAGAGGTGAAGAGATGGGTCTTGAGGCGGGACTGGAAGATGGTGAGGGACACGGAATTGCGGATCAGTTGGGGGAGGGAGTTCCAGAGCCTAGGAGCTGCCCTGGAGAAGGCTCTGTCCCCAAAACTGCCGAGGTTGGACTTGTGGATGGAGAGGAGACCGGCTGATGTGGATCTGAGGGACCGTGAGGATTGGTAGGGGGAGAGGAGGTCAGTGAGATATGGGGGGGCAGATGGTGGAGGGCTTTGTAGGTGAGGACCAGGATTTTGTAGGTGATCCGGTGGGAGATGGGAAGCCAGTGAAGTTGTTTGAGGACTGGAGTGATGTGATGCCAGGATTTGGTGTGGGTGATGAGTCGGGCGGCTGTGTTCTGGACCAGTTGGAGTCGGTTGATGTAGGTGGAGCTGATGCCAAGGAGAAGTGAGTTGCAGTAGTCCAGTCGGGAGGAGATGAAGGCATGGATGAATCTTTCAGCAGCGGGAGGTGTGAGAGTGGGTCTGATTTTGGCGATGTTGCGGAGGTGAAAGAAGGAGGTTTTAATGACATGGCGGATGTGAGGCTCAAGGGAGAGGGTGGAATCAAAGATCACGCCAAGGTTAGCGGGCCTGGGGAGATGGGGAGACAGTGGTGCCGTCGATGGTGAGAGTGGGGTTATTGATTTTGCTGAGTGTGGATTTGGAGCCTATGAGGAGGAATTCTGTTTTATCGCTGTTGAGTTTGAGGAAGTTATGTTGCATCCAGGTTTTTATAGCTGACAAACAGGAGTTGATATGGGAGAGGGGGGGGGGGGGGGGGGGGGGGGGGGTCGTGGGGGGATTTGGTGCCGAGGTAGATCTGTGTATCATCGGCATAACAGTGGAAGTCCAGGTTGAAGTGGCGGAGTATCTGACCAAGGGGGAGGGTGTAGATGATGAAGAGGAGGTGGCCGAGTACGGAGCCTTGGGGAACGCCTTGAGTGACTGCGGCTGTAGCAGAGGTGTGGTTATGGAGAGAGATGAAGTGGGATCTGTTGGAAAGGTAGGAACGGAGCCAGCTGAGTGCAGAACCTTCAATGCCGAGGTCTTTGAGTCATTGAGTCTTTAGAACTCACGAAATTGAAAGGCAGCACAGGGGCGCAGTGATAGAGCTGCTGCCTTACAGTGCGAGAGACCTGGGTTTGACCATGAATACAGGTGCTTTTTGGAGTTTGTATGCTCTTCCTGTGACTGTGGGTTTTCTCCGGGTACTCCCGTTTCCTCCCACACGCCAAAGGCAGATAGGTTTGTAGGTTAATTGGCTTCTGTAAATTGCTCCTAGTGTGTAAAATGTGAAAATGGACCAACATAGAACTAGTGTACTAGTGCTGAAACAGGTGAACCAAAATTTGCTCAAAATGAGATAATGTTCAAATTCACTTTCCTTACAAATTTTAGCTTGGGAATGGGAAATGGAGAAATGTTGTCGTAATTATATTGATGTATCTATTGTGTGATATTTTGAATACATGGTTAAAATCAATAATTATTCTCTGAAGTTTTCAGCAAAAAAGTTTGGAAATGAATCACATTCACTACATTGCTTGGGTCATCTTTAAATTATATTTTTCCTATATTGCTTTACTAAAATTTGCAGCTCAGTCTTGTGGCACATCATTTATGTTATCATTATGCACCACTATTTCCTGTTAATATGCCTCAATGCGTTTCATTTGTCAAAGCAATACATATGAATTATTATAGTAGCAGCAGAGTTGAAACATTGGGTCTGTATACTGCATGCTTTTCATAAATAACAACCAGTATCTCATCAAACATATCCTTATGTCTGCAAGTCTAAAATAAAACAGTTTAAAAAAAAAATTCAAATCTTGCAATAACTCCTGATGATGTAACAAATCTCTGGATTCTTTCGGAAGTCCCTTGAAAAATCCAAGTATTTTTTATTAAGTTGTTAACAGCATCCTATATAATCAATTTACCTTGTATATCTGTTTATCTTTCCATGCAGAATATGATAGTCCATGTTGATTCATCAGGGTTATTTCTTTGTTATCTAGCAGTGGTCCAACCATTACTCTTTTCCCTGGTTCTTTATTTCCATGACTTTCTCCTCAGTAAATATAGATGGGAGGTATTCATATAACAACTTCTCCATCTCCTACAGCTTGATATATTGACAACCATGTTGATCCTTAAGGGGGACCTATTATTTCCCTTCTTACCCTTTTGCTCTTAATATACGTGGATAAGCTCTTAGGATTTTCCATTATCTTGTCTGCGAGAGTAATCTGGTCCTCTTTTTGCCCTCCTCGTTTCTCTCTTAAGTATACTCATAGATTTCTTATATTCCTCAAGGAATGCATTTGATCCTAGCTGCCTATATCTGACATATCTGTCTCCTTTATTTGACTAAACTGGAAAGCTCATTATGCTAGAGAGAGTGCAGAGAGCATTTTGCAGGAGGTTGCCAGGGCTTGAGGGCCCGCTATGACCTTATTCCTTAGAGTGCTGGAGGCTGAGGCATGATCTTGTAGAAGTGTATAAAATCATGAGGGGAATAGATAGGGTGAATGCACAGTCTTTTACCCAGGGTAAGGGAATCAAGAACCGTATGACATAGCTTTAAGGTGAGATGGGAACGATGGAACCTTATTTAATAGGAATCTTTTCACTCAGAGAGTTGTGGGTATATGGAAGGAGCTTCCAGAGGAGGTAGTTGAGGCAGATCCTATAACAGTATTTAAAATACACATTTACAGGTACATGGATAGGAAAAGTTTAGAGGGATATGGGCCAAATATGGGCAAATAGGACCACCTTAGATGGGGTGTCTTGGTTGGAATTTTTGAGTTGGGCTGAAGGTCTGTTTCTATGCTGTAGGGGTCTATGGCGAGAGCTGCAAAACCCCTTATTAATCAGGGTTCCTTAAACCTCCCAGCCTTGCCTTTTACCCCAACAGGAACATGCGGTTCCTGTACTCCTCCAATCTCATCTTTAAAATCCTCCCACTTGCCAGATATCCTTTCACCTGTATTTCCAAATCAACTACTACAAGCTAGGCCATCAAAATAGACCTTGCCCCAATTTAGGACTTAAATTAAGGACTAGTCCTATGTTTTTTCCATGATTATTTAAAAACTAATATCATTATGGTTACTGCTCCTAAAGTTTTCCCTTACTGATGCTTCAGTCATTTGCCTTTCCTCATTCCCTAATAGGTCCAGTATTGTGCCCTCTCTAGTAGAACCCTCTGTATATTGTTTAAAAACAATTGTGGACACACTTAAAAAAAATCTATCCTGTCCAGATTTCTTGCACTGTAGGATTCCCAGTCAATATGATGGAGGTTAATCTCACTGACTGTGTTATCCGATTATTCTTGCAGCTTGTATCTACAAACTCCTTGCATATTTCCTTTTCTAATTCCCACTGATCATGGGGAATAGCGAGGATGTAACCTCAAAGTAATCCTCCTCTTTCTAAGTTGCACCCATACAACCTCACTGGGCATCCCCAGGATTATCCTTAGAGTGCTGCTGTGATGTCCTCCCTGATGAACAATGTAACTCGCCCTTCCCCTCATATCTGCAATTCCTTTGCACCTATATTCTGGAACATTGAGCTTCTATTATAACTTTAAGATCCAAGTTCTGTCTACCAATCCATGCCATATTTACAAGAACAAAAAAACTTCACAGTAGTCAGTCACCAGAGACACATTGAACAATTCTAGTTGTTCTTGTAACCTGAGCATCAAAGGTGAGATACCAACATTCTACTCCAGCCAATTACTATTGAGCATCGTTTACTCAGTAATTACAATCAGAGTGCATTTTTTTCACCATTAGTTACTATTTTCCAAGCAGATAGTTGCTCATCATTTCCCTTAAAGTTATAATCATTTTGTTTTGGAATGCCATACAATAAAGATTTGTTACTGAAGCAGCGTTTAGTCTCGGCCTATTACTCAATCCTAGAAGAGCAGAAAGCAAGCAAAACACAGCAGTGCATGCAGTTAGTGAATAGTTACTAGATTTTCAAAATTGTTATTGTTCTGTTCATTATCTGTTCTGTTTTTGCCTTTTTATTTTTGCCAATTCTAATTTTGCACCAATTTATCCCTTTTCTTTCTCTGTCAGTTTCTCCTCTGTCCTAAATTAAGATCCCAGCTGTCTTGCTTGCAACTCCAGCTAATTATGCCACACACTGTGTGGACGAAAAATAGTTTACATTCATTTTTTAGAAGTAAAAATCATTTGTATATGATATAAATCCCACACTATTGACGAGGACAATCACCCTAATCTTAGAATTATTGACAACACTCTTATGTGTAAATTCTGCAAATGTATATAATTGAATGTATATAATGTGGTTAATTACTTTTCAATGCACAATATCCTATATTTTACTTTAGTTAAACATCACTTTATAAATTTAGTTCTGCCTATACTTATCATTTTAAATAGCAGCTTTAGATATTGCAAGACAGATATCCCAATGTAAAATAAACAGTTTCGGATCTTTCAATTTAATTATATTCTCATTGTCTGACATTTCTCTACTGCTTTACATCGCTAACCATTGCTCTATGATTTAAAAATACTAACGTCTTCTACTTTCTAAAATATACATTTGAAAATTAATGAAACATGATTGAAATACGACATTTAGAAGGAACTCACTATTTAGTTTCCATCATACTCAATCCGACACAATCGAGCGTCAAATGTTCGTGACAATATTATTTAGACTGGTTCGACCATTTTTTAGTACATTTACAATGACGAATCCACTGGACCATGTAACACCCATCGGGATCAGTGTTCTTGGCATATGTTGAACACATGGGAATAATAAAATTGTTAAACTGATCCGATTGTTGCAGGCAGTAGCCCAGAACATTGATGATTGACGGCGCTTTTGTGTAGAATATGTGTTCAAGTTAAAAACGGGGCTGTACATATCTGCTTCGAGCGCCTGACAATCGCAGGTTTAAAGCATCAAGGCGAATAGATTTAAAAATGTTTTGCATGCGGGTAATAGATTTTAACCGGATTTCGTCTGCTTTGCTTCAATTAACCCTACGTAGAAATCACCAACCTGTTTTAGTTTAACACTCGGTTTATAACAAGCAGTATAACTGCAAAACTTAGTATCTTTTTTTAGTTAGTAGATGCATTTTCTATGACCGTCGCAAAGAGGGAAAACGCCAGTTCGAATTTGGATAATACTCCAGCATTATTAAATTAAAATCGATCCAGGTCATTAGAATTTGCAAAATTGCCAATATCCTGAAACCCACACTTAACACATCAAGCTCGCCAGTTAATGGAACTCCGGGACACGCACTCGCATCAGCTTCATCGGCCTCGGTCGGCATTGGTGCGCCGGACGTTCGTGTCTATTTCAAGGGTATCACTGCGAAAGTTAAATAAAAAGAGACAACGGGAACGCAAGTGAGTCATGTGGCCACTTCAAATAGGGCTGTACCGTGTAAAATGTGTGTCATTAGCAAGCGAGAATGCAGAACATATTAATTTGAAGCGCAAATCTGCTGCATTTGTACGAATACATCGGCGGGCTTGTATATAAATTATACTAGGTTTGGCGATTAACCCAATCGCTCACGGGGGAGATTTTAATAGAAACTAAAATCAACAAAATGCTGGTGCTACAGAACATATGTTTAAAAACAAAATCAGAAAATTAGTTTTGCGTCAAAGTTTTTACGAAATGCTACGTTTGTTCAGGTTCATTCATTGACATGCCTCACTGAGGGCAAATCGTCTTACTTTTCGTTTAGTTGGGATAACATTAAAAAAAAACGCTAATTTGACTGAATGGCTCACATTTCTGATGGTTATCTGCCATGGTTTAATGACAATTATCTTACAATCGAGTAACTTAAGTTTCGTTGAAGTGCACGGATTTTGTTTTAAGTTTTATAGATACGTTTCAGGTTACTGTAAACTATTTTGAATCTCTAAAACCATCATAATTATGCGAAATGGCGTTGAGAGTTAAGATAAGTGGGATCGTGGATTGGAAGAATAAACTGGAAAGTCGTCAAGATAACAAAACAACGAAAGTGGATTTCGGGGAATGTGGAAGGATGATTTTCTAAAGAAAAATATTTACAAGCGTTAAATGAAGTTTCCTCATGAATACGTTCAAAAATAACCTTCCGATCCGATTCTAAATGTTCCACAAAAGGTATTTTAAGTGATTTTGAAGAGTTTGCTGTGGATCTCGCTTGTTTAAAAGACAGGTCGGTGTGGAGATTAGAGGCTAAGAGGAGTAGAGTTGATATCCTAAACTACTCACAAAATCTGAACATTGAAATACATCGAATATATTCATATACCGTACAAAGATCAGTTCCCGTACTAATTCTCCCAGTCGGTGGGACAACACGCATTTTGTGTGTGTGTGTGGGGGGGTATTTTAAATCTAGAGTAAAAGTTTTGCTGTTGTCATCACTCTAAAGTAAGGAATTAATTCGGCGCACAAATAAACAAAGCAGGGAAATTCACCGAATCAAATATTACCACTACTACTAAGCGAGATTGACGATGATGTCAGTTTTATGCTGGTAATATTATTCAAACCTTTTGAGGGAAGACATGATCAAATAAAAATTAGGAAAATACATGGGTTTCAATTCATTAAAACTGATCTCAAAATATTTGTTTAGAAAATCCCCAATGGCTTGATATCCCTATCAAGGCTGCGTTCATTAGCCTGCCATCGTTATACTTTAGGATACTTGCATTTTAATGTGTGGGGATGCAGTCATACAAATATAGCGCATCTTCAATGGAGTTTGCAATATGTGTTATATGAATTTATTTTGTAATTTATTTTCATATTCAATTTCAATAATTAGGCTACAGATCTACCAACCCCGGCAATGTTTTACGAAGGGTTAATAGTTGCAAATATTGGGATTGGCCGTAGTGTGAAACTAATCCAGGATCCGATTTCGATCAGTGGGCGGATTAATTCTGTTGCGATTCCAAACGTTCTGGCCAATGATCGCGAGAGGGTTTGGAGACTTCCTGGCTTTTAAATATGACTGTCGACTCGGGAAGAAATTGCACCGCAAATCAGCGGTTCATTCTATGGAGGCATCAGTATCCAGAACTTTTTCTATTTTCGACAGTATCCCGCCTTTTGCGTGAAACTTCAGCCAGCCGTGACGGTGACTGCACAGCGATCGCAGGACAGGTAAATCAAAAACTTGGTGCTTTTTGCAGCCACGGGTGAGATCTGTACGTCCAGCTGGATATCTGCAGCGGAGCGTGCACCGAGACAAGCTGCTCACAGTTCAGTTTCATTTTATATTGGCGCTCGGTTTAATTTTCCTTTCCTGAGTGCTTTTGAACTTTTAACTCCCCCTTCTCCCCCTTTATACCTCGGACGATTTACGTTGTGAGCTGTGTTGATTCCCCCTTAAATTGCCATCCGCGTGCATCGTTCGGGGGTGGAGAGCCTGTGTGGACAGTGTAACTGCGGTGGTTGGTTTTGTACACATAAATCACCTGATCGATGGGAGCGTCCAAACATTCTTTGCTCAACTATTTTTGGTTGCCGTCTGGCGACCTAGGCAATTGATTTCAGCTATATAACATCAAATCACAGTCAAATGCACCGAGCACGGCGGACTGGCGACTATCACATTGATATATGTTTATTAACAGAAGATAGCAGTTCAATATTTATGTCGACTAATTTGTATTCACTCGGGTTCATAACGCCGTGGTTCTAATCACTCGGGTGGTACTCTGTAACAGTTTTTTTTTTACTTCATCGTTGTGGTCTAAACCTCAAGTCACATTGCCGTTTTCTCTCTCCCAGAGGTCAGGTATAATCGGCAGACAAATGAATATAAACCGCAGGAGCTCACAAAAGCCAATGATCCGTGTGGTCGTTGCTTTTTGCCCTTTGGTCTAATATTGCTCTCCTTCAACATTCGCTTGGTATACAATACTCAGGCCTAACACTCAACATCTTTCACAGCTTCATTTGTATTATCTATTCCCCCCTCACCCCGCCCCTATATTTCCAGTTTCTTGTGCTGTGCTGTGCGACACAATGTGCGTTTTTTCCACTTATTTCCTATTTCTACAGGTTTTGTTTTCTCGTGCTATACGTTGTGCCTTGGGTTTAGCTCCCCCCGCAGTTGAGTTTCTCGTCGCTGCTTACAGTCCCCCACTATCTCATCATCATGATTTGTGTTAGAAGTGGGACATTCGACACGTTTCAGGATAGGGTACAAAATGATTCGATTTGCAGATGTACTGCCAGAAAGGCCCGGTGCATACGCCCTACTGTTTAGAATAGAGTGGTTTTGTAGCTTCATTCGCGACTTCTATTGCTAGTGAGTGCGGGAGATCAGTGAAGGGAAATCGCGGAGATTGCAGCACGTATGGGAATGAAGCATGCGATTTGCCTCATGAGGGAAGGGGCGGAGGGCAGATCTGTTGTCAAAACTCATGCCATGCATTGACCCGAACGGGTCCGGAACAGTTAAAGAAATATTAAAACACAATTCAAATCCTTTCTCTGTAAAGGAGTCCCATTCGTGGTGTCCATGCTATTTTTCGATATCCTCTGATCAGAATTAAATTGTTTTCTCTTCTTAAGATCTCCAAGTATTTTTTCTTTTTTTAGGGGGCGGGGGCATTCTTTAGTATTCCCATCTTCGGTTAATGTATCAAATTATATAGAACTGTTCAATTTATCATATTCACCCTTATGCCACTCGCCAGCGACACGGTCCAAAATACAAACCGCATCTCCGGTTGCATTAAACCACAAAGTCAATACGGAATGCCAGCATGGTAAAGTTCAAAGGAAAAGTGAACCCACTCACACTAGTCCGGGTTGTTGCTGAACAGATTAGATCAACATAAAGCCGTTGCTTTGGCTCTTTGCAGCTCAGCGTAATTTTTACAGGCTTTGCGGTATCCAAAAATATTTCTAGGAGATATCCGACCTTGCTCTTCAACAAACGAGTAACAAAAACGTTTGATCATTATCTTTTAAAACAAGTCTTCATGTGACCGTTAAACAATTCAGGTTATAAAAATGGGAATGTTACGATTGATAACTTAAAAAATATATATAATTGCACAATAGCACAGGATTAAAATCTTACTTCCAACCCAGAAATGTGAAACACAATTTAACGTAGACATGTTTTAAAGCATTTTAAGCAATCACACGTTGAATTAAGTGAATATTTACTGTAATAAAACGCTGAAATTCCAAGTTTTATGCATGAATAACAATAACCTGTACTCAATTATTTTAAATATACTTGTCACTTCTGTACATGAATCTTCTTATTTTTTGCCCCAAATGACCTTTTGATAATTTGTAATTTCATGGCCATAGAAAATCCAATAAAACGATGACCAAACTAACCCTTTCATTGTATTATTTATATCAGCCTCTCCGTAGCCATTCTTACATTTTTTGCATTGTTCTGTGTTGGTTCTTTTAGATGGATCAAATATGAAAACAAATTTTTGAATGGGTTTACTCTAAGATTAGTGTTTCATTGTAATCTAGTAATGATGTAATTAATTTACGTGTGGAGTTTAATGCAAATGAATTTTGGCTTCTCTGTAATTTAGTCATAGATATCATGATATGGTTTATATCTTAATTCAGTGTCGATAAATTATTAATTTAAATGCTTTTTAACAGATTAGTTACTTTTTTAACTAAATGGCACACATCAGTGGTTGGAAAATGGAAAACATTATTGATAGATGAAATAGAAGCTGCAGTTAAAATTTCATCAACCTTTCAAGATCCTAATTATCAATGCTTCTGTTAGTGAGAATGGATGTGCTCTCTCTGGAGACAAAATTTAATCACTCAGATATTCATATTTTGTCCATTTTCAAGGGATGAACAGTTATATTTTTAATTTAAGAATGGAGTTTATCGGCTTTATAATATAATCACTAATCTATCAAGAATGAATCAGATTTCAATGCCATATCTGAATCTCCAATATTTTTGTCAGATTATTTTCTCCTGTTTCCAACCTACTGCAGTACTGCTCCATTTATTGAGTAATTTCAATAACCTGCAGCTAATAAATTCAGACGACAGTGAAGTCACACTTTTGCATTGAGTCATGCAGATTCTTGACCAATCTTTAAATGCCGCTCACTCTAAACGTATCAAAGACATTGTAGTCTGGAAACTAACATTAGGTGAAAAAGACTAAAATCCTATATCAGATCTTCCCTCTATTTTGGTAGAACTGTTACCTTATTTTAAACCTTCAAATGGACTAAAAATGTTAAGATATGAAGATATAATTTGGTAGTATTTAACTCTGAGTGAAGGAAACAATAGTTTAAAGTCTCAAAGGTTAAAATATTTGGAATAATGAAAATCACAGTTTTATTTACAATATTAAATATTGTACTATTGATGACACATGAGTGTTATTCATATCAATAGTTCAAGGTTTAAAAGATAATTCAACAATGGACTTTTACAATTAAATAATGTGGAGAGATTTACTTTGGTTTAACTGGGGAATGAAATGTAATAGGTGGAAATAATTTCCATTGTTGACTTTAAATTTAAGATTAGACCATAATGCAAACTTGAGTGCACAGCTGGATAGAATAATTAGTGTTTTAATTTATTACATATTGTGGTTAATATTAATGGCAAAGCAATATGTTGTACTTTCTTCCAAATATTTCACAATCCTATCAATGTGCACTTTCAAAACCTGTCAGCCTATTTTAATTTACATGATATTTAGTTATTTAAAACATTGCACACATTGCAGAAGTTGTGCAGAATGATGTGCAAACTAGATTTAAAATTGTTATGGATAAAATGATGTTTATTGATCAGTCAAATTGTATTTTCACCCTTGGCTTTTGTAATTGAATTCTAGATGTCCAGCATTGTACAAATACCAGAAGAAGGATAAATGCTATTGGATATTGCAGATTTATTACATAATTCAGTGTATGACTGTTTTAAGCAGCCTCCTATATATAGGGTCCATCAAATGTAATGGTGAGTTGATACCTGCAAAGCACTATTGCACCACCTTAAAGTGATATGTGTTGTGCTAGATTTACAACATCAGACCAATGCATTGCAAACTGACATCTACCACACATTTTAGTGGAGAATAACAATTATTCTTTAAACCAACTTAAATGTAGTGACTTTGCCTTCGTAGTGTTGCCATATTCAATTCAAATCAGTAATGGAGTACGGAAACTTCACTTTCAGTTGCCAGTGGGATATAGTTTTGAGTCATTTAAAATAACATTTCAAACAATATAGGTCAATCTCCAAAGTCCCAATGTACATTATTTTTTATCTTACCTTATAGTTTTTAACCACAAAGAGGACAGACATCTCTATAGCGCCGTCCGCTGTTGCTTTTCAGAAGTTACCCAGTAGGACATGTACAAATGAGGAACTCCGATAGCATCTTCCAAATTACCTCTTGAATATAAAGTCAACTCATGTCCATGTTAGGAAGGAACTGCAGATGCTGGTTTACACCGAAGATAGATACAAGATGCTGGAGTAACTCAACGGGCAGGCAGCATCTCGGGAGAAAAGGAATTGGTGACATTTCAGGTCGAAACCAACAGATCTGCCCTCTGGAGTGGCTTAACATGCCAACCAGCTGTACTATTAAAACAGAGCGAAAAAAACATGATGGACCATTCACCATCAACCTTAATGCGGAGGATGGGGACATTCTTGGAGCCTCCTTTCCATAGCTGTTTAAATATCTTTGACCTTTCATAATTAGATGTAATCATTCTGCAGAGGTTTGATTTGATCCATTGCTTAATAAGAATGCTTAGATCTTTGCTATTTATTGCACATGTTGTCCTTTTTGCACCTTTGGTCATTACCAACCATTCTTCTGCAGCTGACGAACCAGAGTTCCTTCATATGGAACGCTTATAAGAGGCACAGAAAGCAATAAAAGTACAGTATATTTTCCCGGTGGGGAACTTTAATGCCCATCATCAAGAATGCCTTGCCAGCTCCAGCACTGACACCTGGTTTAATTCTGAAGGTATATGTTGCTAGACTGGGTCTGTGGCAGGTAATTGTTACTTGATCTTGCCTATGCAGGCCTGCTGATGGCAGACACATTTATCCGTGATAGCATTTGTAGAAGTGGTGACTGCACAGTACTCATGGAGAAAAAGGCCTACCCAGGGTCTCCTTTCACTGTGCAGTGGTAGCAGCAAAGCACATTATTGCAACTTGCAACCCAGCATATTCTTGGGATATCCCTCACTTTATGGTTACAATCAAGCCAGTGGATCGATGAGGAGTGCAGAAGGTTGTGCTGGGATGAACACCAGCCAATGAGATAATAACATGATGAAGATGCTGACCAAAGAGCAAATATAGCAGCCAAATGATTTCATAACTAACAAATTAGATCAAAGATACGTAGAACTGCTTCAGCTCATCATTAATAGTGGTGGCTGTTTAAACAGCTGAGAGGAGGTTCCAAGAATGTCTCCTTCCTCAATGATGGCGGGGCCCAGCATTTGAGGTCAAGGATAAAGCTTTCTCAGAAGTCCTGAATGGATAATCTTTTTTCAGTTTCCTCGGAGATCCCCACCATCACAGAAGCCAGGCTTCAGCCAATTTTATTCACTCCATATGATATATACGGAATTGATTTGATTCAGCACAGATTATAGCACCCAACCACATCCCAGGTGGTATACCAAAGACTTGTGCAAGAAGAACCACTATCCAATCTGTTCATGTGCCATTACAACATCATCTATGGACCACATAGAAATGTTACTATGCAGGTCTCATTCAAAAGAAAGGGGGACAAATCCAATCCAACTAATAATTATCCGTTCCTTCCACTCTCAAACATTAGCACAATGCTGGAAGATGTTATTGGCATGTTATAAACAGTAATAAACTGCTTACTGACACTCGGTTTGAGTTCCACCAGGACAATTTAGCTCAAGATGTCATCACTGCCTTGGTCCAGATATGGTCCATAAAATTGAATTCAAGAAGTAAGGTGAGAATAACTGTCCTTGACATCAAGTTCGCATTTGACTGAGTGTGGTATCAAGAAGCCTTGGGAACACGTCAATATGCACCAAGGGAACAACACTCCAATGGTTGGAGATATCCATAACCTAAAAAATGGTACCTGGGGTTATTGGAGATCAATCATTCCATCCCAGTACTTCACTGCAGAAGTTCCTCAAGCCAATATCTAAGGCCCAAATATCATTAAGCTGCTTCATCAATGACCTTTTTACCATCATAAGATCGGAAATGGGAATGTTCACTGATGCTTGCATAATGATCAATTCAATTTGCAACTCCTGAGCAAATGAAGCAATCCACACAAAGTCCTTGACAATAATCAGACATGGGCCGATTAAGGGCATTCACTTATTCACATCATAAAACTGCTAGACAATGACAGTCTCCAACGAAAGCGTCTAATTAAATACCCTTGACATTAATAAGCATTACCAACTCCAAGTCTGCTACTTTCAACACCCTGGAAGTCATTACTGAACAAAGAACAAAGATTTAACTACACCTGTCACATAAATATTGCGGCTATAAAAGTAGGTAAGAGGCTAAATAATGCAACGCGAGCAACTCCCCTCCCCAGACACCCAAGCCTTTCCACCATCTACAAGGTATAAGTCAGTAGCACGATGAAGTGAATTCAACTTGCCTAGATGAAAGCAGCTTCAACAATACCCAAGAACTTTGACACCATTTATGACAAAGCAGCAGACTTGACTACATCCATCTGTAACCCAAAACATTCATTTGCTCTATTTGCAGCACAGTAATGCACACAAATGGACTGTGGTTATTCACCTAGACTTCTCCAATGACAATCCTGCCCCCAAACTTATTTCTCCTACCACCAAGGACAAGGACTTCTGCAGAAGGGAACATTATCACTTGCATGTTATCTTCCAAGTTGCACATTGACAATAGAAACATTGTACTGCAAGTAAAACAATGGCTTCAAGAGCATTGATTAATGATAGCAACTTAGCTGAGCAGTAAAATGTATATTAAATCTATGTTTTTCTGTTATGAGTAGCATTATTAAAATGTGAAATAATGAAAGAACACACAGTGTCTGTAATGTGCAACAGGCCAGCTAACAAGCGATTAATAAAAAAATCTATGCAATTTGGAAAGGTGTATTTTAAGGTTTTCTAGGGAAATTGTTAAAAAAAATTGGGTTATATGCATATATCCCAATGTTCAATGAATACATAAATATTCAAAAGTCTCATGTGTCTAAATCTGTTAGCAGCTTTATGCAAAGTGTAATGTTCATTATGTCCCGGGTAACACAGTATTTAGTTTATTTATCAGAATTGGTTGGCCGATGATCTTCAGCTACTGTTTATGGAGAAAGGACATGTTTTTTCTTATGCTAATAGCATTAAATGTTTTTTTCGTTTAAGTAGGCTATTTCAGAGTGCTCCACTGTGAAACCATGTAATGCATATTTTCAGCACACCTCCCCAATCATGGTTGCATCATAAAGGCAAAGTTTTATCATTTCTTTTGGGGTGGGAGAGAAAAAAACCCAACAGATGATTGTGTTATTTTCAGATATTGATGACTAGTTGCGATGATTATTGGCAAATGCTACTTGTCGACAATGGGTGCTGTGGGGATCTATTAAATCTATGAAGAAGGGTCCTGACCTGAAACATCACCCATCCTTTTTCTCCAGAGATGCTGCCTGACCCGCTGAGTAACTTCAGCACTTTGTATCCATCTCAAAGTGTAATGAAAACTATTTGTTGATTTTATTTCTTATTTATAACTGGAATTAGCAATCACAATCTTGGGAGTAATATTTAGTGGATGAGGCAGAAGGTTGAGGGTTTCACGCAAGCATGTAATCCAAGATGGCATTTCATACCAAGGGAATGCTGGATTGTTGAAGATGCCATCCTTCGGACGAGGCATTAAAATAAAACCAAAATAATCTTTAACTACAGTTTGATTACATCACCTATGAACACCTAACCTATCATTTTAAGTCTTGCCCCTTGCTCTAGACAAGTGGAAATAGTTTCTCCTTTATCTTAAACATTTCACTTTGATCATGCTTTAATTTTCTGCATTCAAGAAAAGGCAGATGCAAACTATGCAACCTACTCGCAACACAGAAACTGGTTAACACAGATAACCTTCTGGTGAAGCCAGTAATAATGGTTCTGGTTCACCAGTGAATATCAATTTTATTCAGTAAACCTATCGGGGTAAACCTAATTGGTACTGGGAATATTCAACACCAAAAGGTATACACAAATATGTTTATTGAACATGAAACAATGAAAGTGCAGATCTAGGTTTGATTATACCTTTGTATCAATAATAACATTGAAAAAAAACCCATCATCATCATTTGCTTTCGTGGATTGGCACTTAAAAAAAATACAGGAGAATTTTTCCATTGGGACCCAGTCTCACAAAAAGACTAATTGACAAGTAATAATGGTTATAGACCCAAGGGGGCAGCTAATATAATGAACTGGAATGTAGTTTAATGTGCCTTGAATGTAGTTTAAGATTAGTACATGGGCATTTTATACTTAACATTAATACATTATTTGGATTTGGTGATACTTTTTGAAGAATGGAAACTTCTATGTACTGAATAAAAAGCCCATCATCATTAAGCATTTTTTAAAATAAGAACCTTAGAACTTATAGCAAACAAATAAAACTATCATGTTCTAGAAATCAAAATGACATTATTGCATATATCATCCTGCAGTTATCACAGAGGAAAGTCTAACATGGGCTAGCAATATACTTTATTTAGACTCATTGTACAGACCCAGTTCAAATGATGTGTAATTGAAAACAATAAGTAGTTCAAGAGGGTAATAAATTTTTTTCTAACACATCTGGATTGTGTCTCCTATTGAAATCAATCGGTGCTCAAGGGGGCAATAAATGCATGCACTGCCTCGGGCAATACATGTTTTTCACACATAGGTCTTTCCAAATGTGTTTAATGGTAAAATTTTCTTAGAAATTCTTCATCTATTAATATCCATTCATATGAGCTCTGAACAAAATACAGTACATTTCAGTTACTCATACTGAAATAATAGTGAAAAATTGTAACATGCATTTGAAATTTTTGATTTGGTTGAAGAGAAAGCAATGTGAACATTTGCCCATTAAATATTTTATTTTCAACATTGACTCGAAATAGAATGAAACAATCCAAACCAATCACAGTATTAATCTTAAAATCACCACAATTAGGATGTCTTGTATTTTACATTGCCACATTAATCAAAACTTCTTTGCTTCTGTTTTCTTCCCCTCTTTTCAAATAAAATTATTACTTTTGCTAGGTCTAACTTTTCTTCCTATGCAAGTATTCACGTATACTCCAATCTATTGAACTATGGATGATGACCAGGGAACTAATTTCCCCTCTCTCCTGTTAATTTATCATGAATAGAGTAAATGTCCCCAGCCCACAGAAGAAGGCAAAAATAATGAATTTAAATTTTAACCAGAATCATCTAAGCATGTGTAATAACTGTGCTGATATTGTCAATCTTCATTTTATTAGAATACATTTTAATCCTTAATTATGCTAAACTGCTAATTTACTGTAATTTGAATATAAACTTGTAAAGCGTTTTGAAACAAATCTTGGCATTTTGAATCACCTGTGATACATTTCTATCAGACGTTACAGGCCTATTCTCAGGAAGGATTTCTTTATTCAAAGAATGATCATTGGGATGGCCAGGCAAATTGGGATGGCCAGGCAAATTGGGAAATGGAGATAAAGCTACAGTGTCAATGCACAATACATAGGAAGAGAATGAAAATCCCAGTAGCTTTTTTTTCTTCTGTTTTTGCCTTTACAACCTATTTTGTTATTTATATTAAAATAAAATCAGCATGTGGGAGATTATTTTATTAAGACATGTCATGAGTAATTTTGAAAATAGGTAAAGAATATATAACTTTTAAATAGTTACATTTGTGACAAACACCATACTAGAAATTTAAATATTTGTCATTCCTTTTTTTCTGTATCTTTGGCAGTTCAGCAACTGATGCAAGTTTTAAAGGTAGACAAAAATGCTGGAGAAACTCAGCGGGTGAGGCAGCATCTACAGAGCGAATAAATAGGTGAAATTTCGGGTCAAGACCCTTCTAGGTTACTTCCTTGAATTCACATTACAACATGGACAAATTTGCCAAAAGGTTATTACTTATTCAATAACCGCATTAATTTCTGTCCACAATAACACTTTGTGTTCAAAAATAAATGTGACCTTAAAAAGAATTAGGCTTCTTTTATAAAAGAAAATCCAAGTTTGGAATTTCATGCCAGATTTTCATGAAAATGAAACGCAGATAATCAATATGAATAGTTGTGTTTGGGGCTTGAAAGAATAATTTCAGTCAAATGAACAATTCTTATTTTATTAACCCAGGTTTAACTGTAAATGTTTCTGCCCTTATTATTATGTTAAAAAATACTGCCAATGTAAAAACACTAATTACAGTGGTCCACCCTCACCTGGTGGAAGGGATGTGGACTGGTTTACATGTCAAATTGGGGGACTGTTTTGTGTAACACTTCCCTTAAGCCACAGGCATGATCATGAGCTTCAAGTGTCCTTTAATTATCTGCCTCACGTTTGCTGATCTTCCTCTCTTTGGCATTCTACACTGCACTACAGTGATGTTCAAAGCAAGCTTGGGGAACAACATTTTTTCTTCCATCTAGGCACCTTACTAACTGGCAGTTTGAATGATACATTGAATTATGTAAGATGATTTTTTTGGCATTTTATTTCAGACTTTCAGTATTCTTTTACATTTTGACCTTCCCAAGATTTTTATTATCTCAAACCACCGGCCTTTTTTGAGTCTGACGAAGGGTCTCGACCCGAAACATCACCCATTCTTTCCATCCAGAGATGCTGCCTGTCTTGCTGAGTTACTCCAGCACTTTGTGTCTAAATTCGGTGTAAACCAGCATCAGCAGTTCCTTCCTACACACCTTTTATGTTACAATTCTTCTGCCATCCAATTTATTACATACCCCCATCCTGTTTTTTTTTTTTACTTCTCACACCGCCTTTTCTCTGCTATTAAGAACTTGTTTTATCCAGTTTTTCCCAGATCTGGTTAAAGGTCATCAAACTGAAGCATTAATTTGCTTTCTCATTCCATAGGCTCTGCCTGATCCATTGAGTATTTCCAGCATTTTCTGTTTTATTTTAAAGCCAGGGAATTCTTCCCTTCATCTAAACAGATGAATAATATATGTTCAAATACCGCCATGGTAGTTGGGCAATAAATGTAATTGAACAAAAATGTTATTTATGCAACAAATCTGCAGTTAAGAAACTAATTATTAGTAATGATGGAACCTCTCAGGTTCATCAAATATTTTTAATGCTAGAAAATCTATTGTTCCCACGTAGCCTGGCCTATATGTGACTCCAGATGTGGTTGGTTTTTAACACCTCTCTGTCCCATCTATTCACTCAGATGTGTAGGATTGTTATATCTCCCTACACACAGCATTATGGGAGCGCTTTAGTACAATGCTTGCAGTACAATGTTACAGACAATTTGAAATGAATATTAAAAGGCAGATGGAGTATAATGTGCGAAAATATGAAGTTGTTCATTTTGGACAGAAAATCTGCAGAAAGATGCAGCACAAAAGGATTTGGGGATCCTTGTGTATGAAACACAGAAAGCTAGCACTGTGGTACAGGCAGTATGAGAAGGATAATGCAAGGTTAACGATTATTTCAAGTGGGTTGGAATACAAAACTAGGGAAGCCATACTGCGACTGCACAAATAACTACATCTAGAGTTCTGCAAGTAATATTGGGTCCCCTGGTTTTTAACAATATTATTTAATTGGAGACAGTTTGGAAAATATGCAACATAATCCCAGATATTTATCATGACAATGAATTAAGCCGGTTGGGAATTCATTCAATAATGAGAGACTATCTGACCATAACATACAAAATTCAATCAAGCTGTCCACAGTGTACAGATAAAGGACACAACATTTAGTGCAAAATAAAGTTAGATAAAGTCCGATATGGTTTAAAAGGTCTCCAATGAGGTAGGTGAGTAATAGGGACTGCGGTCTAGCTGGTGTGAGGACAGTTCATTTGCCTGATAACAGCTGGGAAGAAACTGGTCCTAAATCTGGAGGTATACGTTTTTAAGCTTTACCTCTTGCCCGATGGGAGAGGGGAGAAGAAGAAGTGTCCAAGGTGAGATTATGCTAGTGGCCTTGCCAAGGCAGCAGAAGTACAGATGGAGTCAATGGAAGGGAGGTTGCTTTGAGGAATGGTCTGTGCGAAGTCCATATTTCTCTGCAATGTCTTATGGTGTTGGATAGAGCTGTTCCCAAAATACACTGTGATGCATCTCAATAACATGATTGCTCCGGTGTATGTGTAGAGGTTGGTGAGGGTTGTTGGAGACTTGCCGAACCTCCTAAGCCTTCTAAGGAAGTAGAGACATTGGTGTGGTTTATTGGCCATAGCTCCGATGTGGCTGGCCCAGGACATATTGCTGGTGATATTTATTCTTGAGAACGTGAAGCTTTTGTTCATCTCTGCTTTGGTGCTATCAGTGTATACCAGGGAGTGTGCTGTTTCGCTTCCTGAAGTCAGTCACAATCTCCTTTGTCTTGCTGACATTGAGGGAGAGGTTGTTGTCTTGGCATCAGGTTATGAGGTTCTTCATCTCCTTCCTGTACTCTGTCTCATTATTATTTGACATCTGGCCCAGTGGGATAAGAGTCAGATTGTTAAATGTCGGAGTGTTAAATTTTTATTGTGTTTTTGTGTGTTATTTTTCATTGTACCACTGCTGGCAAATTCATTTCACTTGCACTTTATGTGCAAGTGACGAATAAAACTGATTGTTGTTGAGACAATTGGATTTTTAATCAGTAAGCAAGGGTAAAGTGAAAAGGACAAGAACGTATACGTGTGGATATTCTACCAGGCGTCATCCTATTGAATGGCGGAGTAGGTTTGAGGGACTTGTTCTCACTTCTGAACTTGTTCTCACTTCTTATGGCTTGTGAAACGCATTCACCGGCTAACCAGGAAAGGTTGTACCGGAAAGAGTGTAAACAAGATTCACCAGGATTTTGTCAGGAATTAAAGATTTTAGTACTGGGAATAAATTAGATAGATTGTGCTTTTTATCCCTGGAGTGAAGGAGGCAGAGTGTTGACATGATAGAGATAAGTAAAATTATAAGAGCCACAGATAGGGTAAATAGCCAGAATCTTTTTTCCCACTGTAAGCACATCAAAAAGACAACATTGGTTTACGGTATGAGGTAGAAGATTTTAAAGGGATTTTATGGAGATTTATTTTTACATACAGGATGGCACATTGTTGTAAGTGGTAGAACTGTTGCCTCACAGCACCAGAGATCCAAGTTCGATCCCAAACTCAGGTGCTGTTTAGCGTGGAGTTTGCATGTTTTCCCTGTGATGCATGGATTTCTTCGGGATGCTCCAATTTTCTTCCAATTATTCTGGGCTCAATTTACTTTGGCTGTTAATTACAGTTTCAGCCATGCAGAACCATGTTTTGATTGACTGTCTAAACTGGTTTGTAATGTGACACCCATGCCCAGAGTAAGCCCAAAATTAAAGGGTGAAAATAGCTACCTCCCACCATTTACAACATAAACAATTAGTCAGCAAAGGCCAGAAAACTGGCAACTTTTCAAACATTTAGGTCTTCAGCACTTTATAAAACCAGGATTGCTACTGCACCAGATTAATTCATAACATCAAATCAAAGCAAAGCAAATAAGGCAACACCTTTGTCACATCTAATTTCTTAGGAGTCAAATCTTGCATGGCAAAAGCAAAATTGCTTAATACCAAAACAATGCTTTTAGTGCAAGTTAATCCTTAAATTTGAATCTGTTTGGATATGAATTTATTCTGTATTGTGTATCTGACTGTAATTCAGGCAATGCATTTGACTATTAATAACACTTTTGGAAGTGAGTGAGAAAGCAATCTATGGAAGATACGAACGAAGAAGCAAATAATAGAAAAAGGAATTATTATCAAGCAAACCATGGGTACTTGCTTACAAAATCGAATGTGTGACATTGTTAATACCAATGGAGAATAAAAATTGTGTGTACTTTGCTGACATTGCCCCACATAACTGTCTGTAATTGGTTTCTGTGCAAATACAAAACTCAAAGTTTTGTTCAATTTTTAACATCTAAATTAGTTCCATTTTGCCTGTGCTTGGCTTATATCCCTCAAAACCTTTTCTTTCCATGTATCTATCCAAATGTATTTTAAATGTTGTTGTTGTATTTGCCTCAGCTACTTCCACTTGCTGCTTGTTCCATATACCCACTATCCTCTGTGTGAGGTAAGATCTTTGTATATATTTTCTGCCCTATTTCCAGCATAATGGCATGTTTCTTATTGTAGAATAACCAATACCTGAACACAATACTCTAAGAAATGCAACATAACTTTCCAAATACAATACTCAAATCCCTGACAGATGAAGGCCAATGTACCAAAAGCCTTAATCACCATCCCATTTATCTGTGACATTACTTTCAGGGAACTATGTACTTCTCTATCTCTTTGCTCCACAACGCTCCCCAGAGCCATGGCCTTCACTGTGAAGGTCCTGCCCTGGTTTGACATCACAAAAATACAACACCTCATACTTATCTGAATTAAACTCCATGAACCATTCTTCGGCCCACTTGCCCAGTTGATCAAGATCCAGCTGTAATTCTTGATAACCATTTTTACGGTCTACAATATTCAATTCTAGTGTCACCTGCGCGCTTACTAATCATGCCTTGTACATTCTCATCCAAATCTTTGATAGAGATGACAAACAACAATGGGCACAATACCGATCCTTGTGCTTGGAATTGTCTAATGGAAAACACTTTGCCCTTTAGTTTAGAAGATCCAATGGAAAGTGTTTTTGAGTTTTAATTATGTGTAACAAGCTATTCACCTCTGATATCCCAAAACCTTTTGAATCTCCCCTTGACTGGCTGAGTGCAACTCCACACAATGCTCAAATTCTTAATATAATTCAAGACGGTTCTCCATTCACTACTTCAAATGTTAGTTTCCCTATCACTATCAGCACAGCAAAATTGCAGTGTGTACAGCTGACAAAATATGTTACAGCAATTCCTCAAGACTTCTTCAATTGTATGCATCAATAGATTAATGAACAGTTTGCCACAAGAATAAATGAGGTTTATAGTTAGCAAATGGTTGAAGTTGATAAATATGAATATTACCTCTATTCACTTATCTCATACTTTTTAGACACGTTATGAATAAACTGATTTCAACCAACTTTAATTCAGCTTAATCAAAAGTAACAGAATATTTTATAAAGCCACAATTTTTTTTTTTGTTTAAAGAATTACACTTTGATCAAAATATAAGAAAATTGGTTGCATGAGGGGGAAAGAAATCAAATATGCATGTACATCAAAATCAACGTATACCGATAAAGAAAGATAGAAAAAAAAAGTTAAAAAGGGAAATTAGAATAATGTAAAATAAATTCCTGCATATGGAAAGGAGGTGAGACAAAAAACATTGAGACCAACGAAGATATATTTCACATATATCCAAATAAATTAACAAACTTACCGATAAATTATAGAAAAAAGTCAAAATTGTTCAACTTGGTATAATTCCTCGACTCCAGGAATTTTTACTTTAATGTAGGCTTATCAAAATCATCTAAAATAAAGAGAGATATGTCATAAAATAACATAAATCTGACGCCATTGTGCTGGTGGGCGGTGAAAAAGAGAAGTGCCGTCCATCAGCTGTTGCAGCGACGCTCGTTTCAATTTTGTGCGCTCTTTGCAAGTGGGCTCCTCGCATCCCCTTTCTCCCTGCGGACATCCACTCCGCCCTGCTCGTGCCCTCTCCATCTTCCTCGCGGTTTCCTTCACCCCTCGCGCCCTACTCCCTCTCACCCTATGCCCCTTCTCCTGCCCATCACCCTCTTCCCCCATTTGGACAGGTGAATGGATAGGAAATGTTTAGAGGAATGTGGGGAAAATGCAGGCAGATGGGATTCGTGTATATGGGGCATCTTGGTCAGCATGGAAACTGTTTCTGTGCTGTATGTCTCTATGATTCTGGACAAAAAAGGCACAAAGTGCTGGTGTAACTCAGTTGTCTATGCAGCATCTCTGGAGAACATGGACAGGTAATGTCCCTTTCTCAGACTGGCAGCCCTGACAACAGTCGATTGGCAGCCCCACCAACAGTCTGTCTGATTTTTCGACTGCTAAAACATTTTTTTAGTGTGTTTTAAAAGTTTGTGTAGATGTTCTCCGGTTTGTTTTATATGGGGGGAGGTGGTGGGGGTCGGGGAAAACTTTTCTTTCCGTCTCTTACCTTGCCGGAGATGCGATTGTTTTCCGGATCGTATCTCCGGTCGCTCTGCGGCCTAACATCGATGGAGCTGGAGGCCTCCTCGGACTGACTTTGAGCCCCACCGCGGGGCATGGACTTAACATCAGAGCCGATCCCTTGCCTGGGATCGTTCCAACCGCGGCCTGCAGACTTTACCATAGAGAGCTCGCAATCTCGGGAGATGCCGAGTCGGGAGCTCCAACGACAGAGGTTCGACCAGCCACGACCCGGGGTCAGATTGCCCGGCGCGTGCGAGCTGACATCCACCCGATGCAGGAGCTGAGCGCCCTTATGCGGAGGGCCCGAACGCCGCCGGCTACGGGAGTCAAGATCGTTCCGTCAACGGAAGACTCGAGGCCCCCGACCGCGGGAGAGCAAAGAATGGAAGAGAATTGAACTTTATTTTCGCCTTCCATCACAGTGAGGAATGTGGAGAAGTTACTGTGGTGGATGTTTATATTGAAATGTATTTTGTGTGTTCCGTTGCTTTTTATTTGTATGACTGACTTGGCAAATTAAATACTTCGTATGTTGCAAAACAAACTTGGCTAATAAAGTATTATTGTGATTGTGATTATTGTGATTCCATGATAGGTGACGTTTCAGGTCACGACCCTTCCTTGTTTCTATAGGATTCGGGATAGTTATTTCCAATCACTGCACCTGTAGAAATACCAGTTAGAAGGCCAATGGTCCTTTCCTTGTGCTGCAGCCCATTTTCATGATTTATTCTTTCTATTATATAAACAATTAGAAACATATCTCATATTGCTTTCCAGTTCAGGTTGTATTTGCCAAACACATCAAATTGACCACTGAGTTTGCAACTGGTAAAATGGTCAATAGGAATAGAATTTGAATTTCATGGCTCCCATTTTTAAGCATTAAAATCTTGTACTCCAAGCACCATCTAATGGGCATCAGTTGCGATACTGGTTGTGCCAAATTTTAGATATTCCCGTGAACCCTCTGAAACAGAGGTTTGGTCCATTGTAACCCAATTGGACTTCGCCAGCTCTGGAATCTTGCAGCTGCTGTGGCCAAAGCAAAATAAGGGGAAAAGTGCTAATTTTACCTTACAAATGACGACCCCTGCCTGCTGCTCTTCCCTTGCCTTGGGAGATATTTTGGGATACCGCAGAAATAAGCAGGGATTGCCAGTGTGCCCAACAAAATTTTCATAGACCAAGCCCAATTCCACATTAGGTGTGATCACCTCATGCGTGATACTCTTTTTTTGGAAATTGCTATAAAGCAATTGCTACCAGATTAATTGTGATTTGTTGTATATTTTGTATAAGCAGTTGTTGGATGAGAATAATAATTAATCCAAATCTATCTTGATCTACTGTATGTCGCCAAAATGTTCAATAAGAATTGTAATTTCATTGTTAGTTGCATATGAGTGAATTTCAAGACATTTACAGTTCAAAAATGGAAGTCAAACATAACAATGTGAGTGTTAATGTAGTAAGCTATGATGTAATCGGCAAATTATTTTGTTCTGTATCTTTGGTGCAAACTAATACAGGCAGTACTGTCATTTTCTACTGTGGTTTTAATTAAAGATTTCCAGGAGATGCGTCTTTTCCTGAAGAATTATGTATAGTCAACAATATCACCAATATGTGTTCTGTTACATAGAATGGGTAAAATTTATTTATAATTGACGCCATTTTCTCTCTTTTCTCAGGATGACCCGAACTTTATGTGCATCCTGCATTTTTCTGTTACTGTGGTGTTTCCTGCTATGTACCAGTGAGGGAGCCGGGAAGAAGAGGAATCGCATCTCCCAAGGGGCTATCCCTTCACCAGACAAAGGGCAGCCAAACAATTCGGAGCAGGCGGGTAATCGGAGCAACGTGGATGAGGTCTTGGAGTCGAGTCATGAGGCACTCCACGTCACTGAGAGGAAGTACCTGAAACGGGACTGGTGTAAAACACAGCCTCTCAAGCAAACCATCCATGAGGAAGGCTGCAACAGTCGCACTATCATCAATAGGTTCTGCTATGGCCAGTGTAATTCTTTTTACATACCAAGGCATGTTCGCAAGGAGGAGGGCTCGTTCCAGTCCTGCTCCTTCTGTAAGCCAAAAAGATTCACCACCATGACAGTCACCCTCAATTGCCCTGACCTACAGCCACCAATTAAGAAGAAAAGAATCCAGAGAGTTAAACAGTGTCGCTGCATTTCCATTGATCTCAACTAAAGCAACAAGAACACCACTATCACAACTCAATGACCTGCAACATAATATACCACAGTCATAACTCTGGGACATATACATTTAAACATGTTTGTATCCTCAATTACCTTTATTTGTTCAAGGACTTGGATTCCGATCCAAACCCCAAGTAGATAATTTCCACTGTGTGGAATGTGAATAGTCAGAGAGAAGGATATGAATATTTAAATAATTATTTCAAAGCTCTTGTTCAGAATGTTATGGGTATTTCATAATTAATTTCAGTTTCAGTGTGTGAGATTGTATTCAACATATGTTGCCCATAATACTACATTGTTGGCCAAAAGGGAGGTCATTCTGCATTCATAAAATTTACTGAATACTAATTAAAATCAGGATGCATAATCCATCTTGACAAAGTTGACTTGAAAATGGATTTGAACTAATAAAAAAATCTAGTACAGGTAGTCTGTTTTGGAATTTGCTACCCATTCTCAGAAATGCTTTCAGTGATTGGCCTGGAAGTGTGAGAGGACATGTAGATGAGGCATCTTGGCCAGCATGGGCAAGTAGGGGTGAAGGGCCTGTTTCCATGCTGTACGACTCTATGATAGGAATAAAAAACAAACATCCAAGAAAAGAACGTGTGCTTCCGTACACCTATCTTTTGAATGTTTTGACTGGCAGGAAACAGCAGCAATGTAGAGTGCCTCTGTAATCAAACATTGGATGTGGACAAAAGCTTTCAAACTTCTCAATAAATGTACAGAATAACTAGGAAACCATTTAAATATATTAAGTATCCAACTTAATATGTTGCAAAAAATAGCTGTTTCTAATAAATAAACATTTTCAATCGCATATTGCAAAAAGAGAACTTGTCCATTATCTATGTGAAGAGCAAAATTATGGGAACAATGAATAGCTTCACTGCCTGGGTGATCTGGCAGGGCTGATCATAGATCCTTAATACCAATCAGCTGATTTTTATTTTGCTGTGATTTCTGGAAAGAAAATCACAACAGCTTATATAAAAGCAGAACTATTGCTAACCACTGCACATTACGACACGAGGTAAACGCTCAAAATGTCATTCATTAGTCATTATAATTAAATGTATTCTCCCCATGGCTGTGTTTTTTTCACATGCTTAAAATATCTTGTTATGCATTGCAAACAAATATGAAAAATAGTAACAATGACGAAAGTTGTAAAAAGCAACAGTATTTTGGCTTTTAATTTAATGCCTTTAGTATATGTATGTATTATACTTGCTGTTTTTTACTGTAATATATATATATATATATTGTATGTAATTTCTGTTACTGCTGTTAAGTATTAGATTGTTGGGTTGAACAGAAAGCACTGTGATGGAGCATCATTGCACAGTGAACATAAAATGGTGAAATATAGGTTACCGTATCTAATGTTCTGTCGCCAAGCATCTCATTTTGACCAAATTTACCATTGATCAAGAACTGGGAATTAGAAACCAGAAGCTTTCCTTCAATGTGAATGAGAATCAGCTTTGGGCTTTCCTCATGTTGAAAAAAGCATATTTAGAAGCAGCTCACATTTTGTCAAAGGTAGTACATGGGCTAGAGCGTACAGGGAAAGATTTGAGAACAATAGGTCAGCAATTTACAAAGATAATAGAAAATGAACAGGTACTAATCACATGGGTGCTTGTTTTGTTAATGACACAATGATTTTCATTTTGGAAGAAAGATATGAAATCATCCATAATTAATTCTAAAACATGAGTTATTTATATCAGAATGATGGACTTTACTTATTTTAATAGCTATTCAGAATAATGCAATAACATTTCTGATCTCAACATTTTATCAAAAATATTGGCATCAAAGATTCAAAGTAATACTAGTTGAATTTAATGAACTGAATTGAATCTAAATTTGATGCGTTTGAAAACATCCCTTTAAATTTCAGCAGTAAGATTTGTTGAGGTGTGAAAAGGAAATAAATCCTGTTCATTTTTTCCCTGCTTTCTCGAGTAGTATCAAATTATGGAAATAATTGGGATGAAAGGAACACCTGCATTGTTATTCTATTGCATGGTTCTACAATTCTTGCACATCAGCAGCATTACACACTGAATGAAAACACAATTACGGATAAATGATCCTCGTGCTCTCCCGTATAGTATAAGCATGACGATTCTGCTTGGTATAGCCAGGCATCATTAGTAGCAATTAATTAGTTTGAGTCAATAATATTAAAAATGAGCACTGAATGTATTTATGCTTACTTGTACATTGTAATAATTGTACTCATTTTACTGCATGTACTGCAGATTTCTTTTTTGTTGGACTATCTTCACTGCCTCATCCTGATATGGTCAGTAAAGAAAACCAAGAAGTCACAGATATTGTAATTAAACAGAATCAGATTTCATTCCAAGCATTTTATATGGCATGTTAACTGTTAGTACACAAATAAAAACTACCTTCCTAAGTACTATGCTCCATTTTATTTTCACTAGGAATTTGCTCCTTGCTGTGATTTTAATACATTACTCACTCCTGTGGTTTCTTTTCATCATAAAATGTACTGAATTTACGACTAAGGGACTCTAACCCATCATTCATTGTGGGTACTTTAAAACACATTGTGTAATTGTTTTTGAATCAGATATGTTCAGTACATATATTCATGGTGATTAAATCAAAGATATCAAAATTAATCAGGAAATTCAAGAAGATTAAGAACAATTCTAGCGGACAAGATTCCATTCAACATTATCAATTATGACATGCTTGTACTCTCAGTACATCTCTAGGTAGATAAAAGGTGCAGTATTATAAAAAAAACAAAGATTTTAAAACATTAAATGAATGGAACCAAACAATTTACTTATATTACTACACTCCTTTATAAAATATATTTTGAATGACTTACACAGACCCATCAATCACATCATTATAACATTTACAAAGTGTTTTTATTAGATTTCAAGAAATTTGAGATGCCAATAAAGTCATCACTGTAACTGAAATATATTCTCCAGAGAGTAATATCAACCATTTAATCACTTTAAATTGTTGTTAATTTTGACTTAGACAAATCAATAAATTGAATGCAAAATAATTTCTGTGAAAGTAGGAAGTTGAGTTGTTTTATTAGTATATTAGTATATTGAGTTTTATTAGTATATTGAGTTTTATTAGTATATTGAGTTTATCGTGTAGGAAGGGCTTTTACCACCATACGAGACAAAAGAATGAACATTAATTTGAAAGATCTTGACAACTTATCTCAGTTGGAGCATTTTTGTTAGAAGTATGTTTTAAAATAACACAATTCTAACGAAACCACTATCAGACTTTTCAAGTTTTCTTAACTTAGTATGCTGACCTAATTTTTTATATTATACACTTTCTGTTTAGTTTTCGAATATTATAATTTCTCCAAGATGATATCATATATTCTTAACCAAACCTCTAAACTGTCGTCACTCACAAGTTCAGTGGCCTGTTGTGGGCCTGTAATTGTATTACCAATAGAAACTAGTCTTTTTAAACTCATAGAAGGCACTTGCACTGATGATCTGATGATATAGGCACTTAGCAACAAAATGTTAAATCAGTCAATTTCCAGTTGCCGATTAAAAAGAAAATGAGGGCAAGAGATCTCAGTTTACTTTCCAATAGTGTTTTAAAGATTCATTACCTTGTGTGTATTGCAAAATAATTTATTGTTTTTGTTAAGGGGCTTGGGAGAAAAGCAGCAACATTTGTTTATTTTTATTTTGATTATTAAGCGTTGAATTGCTCACATTAGAACTCTACAGTAATCAAACATCAAATGCAGCAGCGCCCTGATTTGGATACAACAGACAAAAGTTTAAACATAATATTCATAATGTTTAATATTCTTCACAAACATTTTTACAAAATAGTTTTTTTTAAACCGCTATTTCATTAAATTAAAGCAAAAAAGAATTAAATTAATTTTTGCCGAAAATTCCTATGGTTTCCAATTATATGAATATTACAAAGCATGAAATAGTGATTAGGATAAGATTATTTCTTATATATTTCTACATTTTTAGATCAAAGTGCTCTGCAAACCTGATCAACTATGTAGGCATTGTATATGTAAAGCTATCAAAGTTTGTAATTTGCTGAGTTATTTAACAGATTCATATTTTTGTACAATGTACCAACGATACATAATCATTTTTGTGTCAAAAACCAGCATCTTCAGTTCCTTCTTACACAATCATCAATCTTGTTATCCTTTGCTTAGAAGTTTCCAACCATATTCTTGTGTTAACCACAATAAAAATGTAAAATGATCAGCATAGTTCAACAACAAATTTGGTGATTTTATTTTTAAAGTGCAACAAGAAATATCTAAAGGCAATATTTTTTTGTTGGAAAGAAATAAAGCCTTAGTGGGTAAAAGCTGAGATATTCTTAAATCTAAGATGAATTCTTGTAAAGTAAAATAGTTGAATTTACTACATTTTTTACAGAATTGCCCCATAGTGAGATTGAGATCTCAATTCTGATCATTTAAAAACATTTTTAGTTGAAATATTTCACATCAGTTATGTAAACATCCTTCAAGATTGCTTTAACAAGCATTAAAATGAACAGTAATGTTTAAACAGCCAACAAAAAGGACTAATTTCATAATGTGCTTATAGATTAAAACACTAAAATTGTTTATAGATTACTATAAATTTTGCTACACCTGGCAAATATATGCAATCCACTCTAATACTGCAAAATTATAGTTTACATTATGTACCTTGATTTTTAGTGTCCTGCTTTAGCAAATATGGTAATTTGTTTCTCGATTTTCTTTGGTAATGGATGCTCATAAGAGTTGATGTTATTTTCATGAACCTGTACATTTAAACTGCATTTCTAAGTTCTGCTGCACACCAATAAACATATATTTTCATAGTTTCAAAGGAGATTAAAAATATATTTTTTGTGACTACATATTATTATTGTACACCACATCGAGAATTTTAATTTCAATAAAATAGCAATAACATTTTTTTCATTAATGTCACACTCAATAAATAGCTGGTATAAAAGGAGAAAAATAATTATATTGATAAAGAAATATGTTTATGTCTCCTTGGTTATTTTACTAAATGGAATTCATCACCCTTCAATAGACATACGTTTTGCCAGATCATAAAAACCTTGTGGAAAGATTTTCATAATACAACATAATCGAGTGTTGTACAGCAGAGGGATCCAGGAGTACAGGTGCACAATTCCCTGAAAGTGGTGCCACGGGCAGATTGGATGGTAAAGAACGCTTTTGGTATATTGGCCTTCATCAGCCAGGGTTTTGAGTATAGAAATTGAGACATTCTGTTATAGTTGTACAAGACGTGAGACTGCATTTGGAGTATTGTGTAGGAAAGAACTGCAGATACTGAAGTAACTCAGTGGGCCAGGCAGCATCTCTGGAGAGAAGGAATGGTATTGTGTTCAGTTTTAGTCACCCTGCTATAGGAAATATGTAATTAAGCTGGAAAAATTCAGAGAAGATTACAAAGATGTTGCCAGGCCTCGAAAACCTGAGCTATACGGAGAGATTGGGAAAGCTAGGACTTTATTCGTTCAAGAACAGGCGATGCGGTGATCGAATAAAGGTGTTTAAACACTCAAAGGGAATTGATAGGGTGAATGCAGAGTATTTTACCCAAGGTAGGGGAATCAAGAACCAGAGGATATAGATTTAAGGTGAGAGAGGAAAAATATAATAGGAACCTGAGGAGCAACCTTTTCACTTGGAGGATGGTAGGTATATCGAATGAGCTGCAAGAGGAGGTAGTTGAGGCAGGTACAATTAAAAACATTTAAAAAACACATGGACAGGTACATGGATAGGACAGGTTTAGATGGATATGGAGCAAATGTACGCAAATGGGACTAGCTTAGATGGGGCATCTTGGTCAGCATGGATGAGCTGGGCCAAAGGGCCTGCTTCCATGCTGCATAATTCTAATTCATAAGTTTCTCCCTAAAGATTATGCACATATTTTCTCAGTCTAACAGTTACCCAGATATATTATGCTTTAAGTGCAAGTCCAGGCCAAAAGTGCTGGCAAATTATTTGTTAATGAGAGGCAACATAGTCGATTCCAATGCTCCCCTCGCCTAGCATCCATATTTTCTAGATGGGATCACCAATAAGTGTAGCTCAGTCCCTCTTGCCAATGTAAATACACCAAAGGCAGCTATTGTACTCCTTATGAGATATGCTACGTTAGCGTACAAAGAATTAAATCTAAGGCTTTTATGTTCTTTCTCCATGTTTAAGCACCATGCTTAACCAGGGGTTTTTGACTATAAAAGCCAATATAATGAGCAACATTCATAATTATTATCCAACATATATTTTAAGCATTTGTGCTGAAAGTATTCTGATTGGAATAACTATGGTTAGAATTGATTTATATTCACATATTCAAATTAACTGTTGAAAATACAATCTGAACTCAAAAGGTATAGTGAATATTAAGAATTAACTTATTTATGTTTGTAAACGCAACATAATTCACTTGATGTGCATTAAAAAATATTTTCTTGAGAAATGTGTTGGAAAAAAGTTTCTGCAGGTGATAGAAGGCTGAGGAAGCCAATGGGTTAAGAGAGCTTGTGGCATGTTTTTGAGGATGCATAAAGTAAGGAAAGGAATGCACAAATGAAAATCAAAGTTTAGATTATTACTGAATTTTGCAGCAGCCTCAGATATTCTAATGTGTTGTCAAATGTTTCACGTTAAATTAAACAAAAACCAATTCAACAGCTAAAGCCTATCTTCTACAGTAATATATTGCAATAGACCTTAGTTTTGGTTCAGACCATCTTCCCAAAAGAACCGCCATCTGAGCTTTAATTTTAAGGATCCCCTTTGCTTAGTTTTCATAGGATAATTAAATGCCTACATTTCTCCAGTGTAAGGTGAAATACATACTTGCTGTTCCACCTACTAATTGTTGTTTGGAATGATACTATTCCTTTTATGTTATTATGCAAATTTAAAAGGCTATTCATTTGTTTTCATATAAACACAGCATTGCAAAGATATGTATGTGACCCTCAAGAAGATATTCCGCGAATTCTGGTTGTATACAAAGCATTAAGTCATTAGATTCTTTCTCTTGTTGGTTCTCTTCAATTGGTGGTCACATTTGCTTCCCTCTGGCGTAGTCTTTCTTTCTGTTTTTAAATCAAAGTAAGCTTATTGTCATTCACATCTTTTGTATTTTGATTACTTGTGAATTCCAAAATTCCACATGAGCTTAGGTTATTTAATAGATTTTGCAATAAAACTGTTGAATTCCAATTCCAAGTCATATCTTTTCTCAACTCTGAACTTCTGTGAAAAAAAATTATAATTTCATATTTTTTGCTAAGCTGTTTCTATTTCTCCTCTTACATTTTGTTCTATTTTTTAAAGAGATGGTAGGCAGTGGGGAGCACGTTCTTCCCATTGGTGGTTCTGTAAGGGTCTCCATTTTGGAGATTTCAGGGCTTAAATTGGTGCGGTTAACAAAGTAGGATAATTATTTGTATGTCTTAAGGAAAACACATTCAGCCAGCTTGACATCTGGTTGTGCTGTGATGTTTCTGTCAGTGCTCAACTTCTCAATGCCTGGCCATAGATGAAATTGATATTTTTTCATTTTTGTAATGATAATCGAGTTATCGATCAGCAAAACAATCTTCTTTTCTTTACTGGATAGAAATTTTCGTGATTTTGAAAAACCCCATTACAACTTCATTTCAGTTTGCCTGTTCCAATCAAGGTACCTTCACCAAGTTATTTTTATTGCTTTAATACCTTTTGATAGGAGTGGTCTAGATGGCACGTATTGCTTAAAGAAACTCATTACTAGCTCTTTACTTTGAAGTCTCTATCTAACATTAACGTTCAAATAATAAAAATATTGTTCGGACTAATATATATACATTGCAATTATCAAATAGCTAAATGATACATTTAATCATAGACATGAACAGAAGATAAGACTGCTGATAAAAACAATCTTACCAGGCTGTTTGGGTTGTTTTTTTTTGTTTCAACCTTCTTTTCTGCAGTTATCTTCTTTACTGATTGTTGAGCCTCCTTCAACCTGGAAAAACAAAACAAAATCAATCCTATACATTTCAATTTGTTGCATATGGTTTAATTATCTGGATAAATGGTAACCACGTTGTAAATGGTTATATAATTTTGCTTTAAATAATAGTGATCTCCCTTATTAATGCAGTATAATGACTATTTGAGGCATCATATCTCAATGTATTTAAAGGTAAACTGACCAGTTTTCTGATACATAATAGTATCTGATACATGCCAAATGCTAAGCTCAACATTTTATTAACTGGTCTTAGCAAAAGTTGAATTTATGTGCAAATAAGACATTAAAATGGGAGAAAAGAACATATGTGAACTTTAAATCCACAGCTTTCCCACTTAAGCCATCCAAGGTTTATGCCATAGGTTTGCCTGGCTTTATCAGTTATCTTTTTTTTAGGCACACATGAAGCTCTTCAACACATATTGCAAGCTGCACAGCAATAGCTCTTGGAAGAAAGCCACTCCTGCTTTCACCAACCATGTATTATGGTGTTCTGAGTCTATTAATATTAATATTGCATTAACATTGACTAACATTGACAGCATTGTTTACCACAACAGTAAATAGATTCACAATTCAGTATGGTTTTACGTATTATTATATATGACAGTATAAAGCATTAAAAAAATATTGACAATGATTATCAGTTAAGCTGTCTGAAAAAATTGAAAAGCAAACAAATTCATAACATGGTATTCCTACAATCTGGCCAATCTAAATTCCACTGATAAAGTGCTTGCTGAGAACCATTAAGTACAGAAAGAATACAATCTATCTATCTATATACTTATAAAACTCTGATCTTGGATGAGGATGTATTTGTGGATTTGTGTGTGTGTGTATTTGTGTGTTAGTCTGTGATTCACATCTCCTCGAAAACACGATGCGCTAACGGTGAAAATTTTACATATTCCGATAGAGATTTACCTCATGATTTCAAAAATTGCCTTATCTGAAAATTTGATTCATTATTCCTTGAGTTTTTAATTAAAATTGTTCACAAATCTGAGATCTTTTTTAAAGCTAACGAGCTGATGACGTCACAATGGCTCTGCTCCTCGCGGCCAGCTGCGCAGAGTTTTCAACGTGCAGCCTGCTGGCCACTGTTGTCCACAATCTGCGAGTTACGTAACCCCCCCCCCCCCCGACTCGTAGTCATTTTGTCGCATCCCGCTTGCAGTCGACGCTCACTCGGCCGGCCGTCCACAGCGCCCCGCCCTGCCCCACCCCCAGCCCAGCTGCCCTCCCCGCCCCCCAGGGCTCTGGATTAAAGCCGTTGAACATGCAGTAATTTGGTTGGGCATCTGTGGGCTTCAGAGGTCCAGTGAGGTCCCGTGAGCTGCCAAGGCCCGCTGCCCACTCGCAGTCGGCCCCGTCTGCGCCACCCGATCGCCGAGTTCAAGTCTGCCCTCTCCCTCTCTCTCCCCCTCCTCTACCCCCCATCCTCTCCCCCACCCACCCCTCCACTCCCCCTCTCCCCCCTCCTCTACCCCCTCCTCTACCCCCCTCCCCTCCCCCTCCTCTCCCCCCCTTCTCTCCCCCCTCCTCTGCCCCATCCTCTCCCCCCCTCCCCCCACTCTCCATCTCCCCTCCCTCCCCCTCTCACCCCCTTCCCCTCTCCCCTCCCTCCGCCCTCCCACTCCCCCTCCCATCCTCTCCCCCTCCACCCCCTCTCTCCCCCCTCTCCACCTCCCTCCCTCCTCTCCCCCCCTATCCCCCCTCCTTCCTCCCCCTCCCTTCCCTCCACCCCTTCCCCCTCTCTCCCCTTCCCCTCTCTCCCCTCCCCCTTTCCCTTCCCCTCCCCCTCTCTCCTCCTTTCCCCCTCCTCCCCCCCACTCACCCCCTCTCCTCCCCTCTCTCCTCCCCCTCCCCCCCTCCCCCTCCTCCTCTCTCGTCCTCTTCTCCTCCCCCTCTCCCTCCTCACTCCCTCCCCCATCTCCCTCCCCCTCTCCTCTCCTCTCCCCCTCCACACACTCTCTCCCCCCCCTCTCCACCTCTCTCCCCCCTCAAATCTACTTAAATCTATATTAATAACCTCAATTGATTTTATCAAATCAATGCATAAAATTACTTGAAATACTTATTTTCACAGATTGAAATTGTTAAATAGAGCAAGAAACCTGCAAAAAAAGTGTTTAATTGTTTCTTTACAGGCACCAGAGCAATGACATTCTTATCTATAGGTTTACAGGCCTATTATCATATTTATATGAAAATATATTAATACTACAATACTAGCAATTTATTTTGAAGCCCAAGATATTTAAAATGCAGACGTCTAATACAGAGATAATTCACATTTAAAATAATGAGGGCTTGAATTTCAAGGAATCACAGTTTAAAAAAGAATTTCTTTAAAAAAGTCTAATTAGTCTAAAAGTCAAATATAGTCTAATTTGCCATTTATCAACATAATTTAAAAACCAGATAAGTTATTTTCTGTAAACTTAGGTTAAGTCATAAAGCCCTAGAATCATGATGCACATCATACAATCATACTCGAAACAGGCCCAACTCATCCATGCTGCCCATTTTATGTTTGATCAAATTCAAAATAGAGATATTAAAAATGACATAAAAGCATTTCCCTGGAACTAACACAGTCTCCTTCCCCTCACATGTACCTGAATAATAATTAGTTGCAAACCATTGGCTTAATCATTTAAAATCCCACTCATATTCCAAATCTGGCCGTGTTGGCTAGAACATTTCTTGTAAGAGGAAAAAATATATCAAGCCTTACATAACATGGGACACATCCACAAGTGCCCAGGGATGAAATAATTAGTTTGCAGACAGTCAAAAGTTATTTTGCATCTTATACTCTGGCCTCAATTTTAAATATTTGAGTTGGAGATATTAAATTCTTAACCTGCAAATATTTAGTATTTTATTTAATAGTATAGAATTTAATATATCTAACTCAAAAATTATTTTTCTTTACATTTAATCATGTACCCCAGGTACAATACAATGCACAATATATTTTAACCTTTTTGTCAGAGTTTCAAGTTTATGTTTATCATGATAGGACTGAAGACACCCAGAGTAAACCAAGACTTTATGACCTAAAAATATGGCTCCACTACAGCCATTGCCCTGATTGGGGTCGGCACGGTGGTGCAGCGGTAGAGTTGCTGCCTTACAGTACCAGAGACCCGGGTTCAATCCTGATTACGGAGTTTGTACGGAGTCTGTACGGAGTTTGCTCATTCTCCCCATGACTACGTGTGATTTTCCCGGGGTCTCCACTTTCCTCCCACACACCAAAGACATGCAGGTTTGTAGGTTAATTCGCTTCAGTAAAAATTGTAAATTGTCTCCAGTGTGTAGGAAGGTGCTAATGTATGGGGATCGCTGGTTGGCGCTGACTCGGTGGGTCAAAGAGCCCGTTTCTGCTCTCTATGTCTAAACTAAATACTAAAATGTCACAGGTGTCAAAGTGTTTTCAAAATGGTAATCAAAACACACATGAATATTATTGAAGCAAGTAAAGCTACATGCCATTATAGTTTGGCGTTTGGTATGGGTGAATGCTGATATCTATTCGCTGAACCACTATACTCAATCCGCCTGGACCTACCTGATCTCCTGATGGCTAAACACTTTAATTCTCCTTCCCATTCCCACACTGACCTTTCCGTCCCAGGTCTCTTCTATTGTCAGTGAGATTAAATGCAAATTGGAGGAACAACATTTCATATTTCACTTGGGCAGCTTACAGATCAGTGGTATGAATATTGATTTTGCTAACTTCAAGTAACCTCAGCATTCCCTCTCTCTCCATCCCTCCCACACCCAAGTCGCAACAGCTTCTCGTTTTCATCCAACAAACAGCTAACAATGGCCTGTTTCCTTTGTCATCGTAACTTTTTGCAAATATTTCATTAATTGTCCTTTATCTCTCTACATCATTGTCTATATCTCTCATTAGCCTTTCCCCTGACTAGTCTGAAGAAGGGTATCGACCCGAAACGTCACCCATTCCTTCTCTCCAGAGATGCTGCCTGTCCCGCTGAGTTACTCCAGCTTTTTGTGTCTTTCTTCGGTTTAAACCAACATCTGCAGTTCCTTCCTACACATCTATCTTTAGAATGCAGTTGCGAGACAGTGACCCTCTTAGTGCGCAATAGAGTCATAGAGTGTTACCAGCCCTTCAGCCGAACTTGCCCACACCGGCCAACATGTTCCAGCTACAACTAGTCCCACCTGTCCACGTTTGGCCCATATCCCTCCAAACCTGTCCTATCCATGTACATGTCTAATTGTTTCTTAAACGTTGGGATAGTCCCTGCCTCAACTACCTCCTCTGGCAACTCATTCCATACACCCACCACCCTTTGTATGAAAAAGTTACCCCTCAGATTCTTATTAAATCTTTTCCCGTTCACCTTAAACCTATGTCCTCTACTCTGGTTCACCTACTCTGGGCAAGAGGTCCTCGATTCACCTACTCTGGGCAAGAGGTCCTCGATTTACTTACTCTGGGCAAGAGAGGAGGTGAGTAGGGTAATGTTAATCCGAAACTAATGTTTTGAAAATGGAGCTAAATTCTCCAGTTAGTACACTCTCTTAATATTGTGCAGTAGCACAACATTTTAGGAGCACGGAAGGATTGACATCTATTTGCAGGTAATTAGTAAATCATTTCTACTTGTTGATTTGGCATTTTTAAAGTATATAGGAAATGATGTGCTAGATATTGTCTTGACCAAGTTACTTCTGCCCGACAGAAGTAGGGAGAAGAAGTAACCACTGGGGTGGGACAAGTCTTAGATAAGGCAGTAAAACATCGTTGGAAGAGGAGGAGGAGCCAGAGCAGGACTCTCAGTTAAAGGCCACATGTACACAAGGACCTCAGGAAGCATTTCTCCTCCACTGAACCCAAGCGTAGAACATTGGGAAATGTTGTGGGAATTCTGGACCTCAGCAAGCATAGCCCCTCTGAATTATACTTCCTAGTTCGGAGCCCGAACTCCAATTATTTCATAGGATGATGTTGTTAAAACCAATGTGGGTTGAGCTGGAGAAATTTGAACAATACAGTATGCCATCTCCTGTTAGGTAAAGTCAAGAACTTACACATTGTATTGAATACTGCAAAGTGCATTTAATTTTTACCTGACAATGCCAGCAGGGGGAGCAAGCATGAGGACTGCTGACACTCCCATGGTGCAGATTACCACTGACAACATGGATGAAGCTTTATGAGGGTCTTATCTCAACCTGGAGATGTACAGCAGCAGGAAGGGATTCAACTTCCTCTGTGTACAATTTGTATGGGATCAGGCATCACTCTATGCAGGCATCCTAGCAGTAGTTGTTGTGTCTTAATTCAGTAGCAGTTTAACGTGCCATTGGGCTTTGAGCTACAAAACCCAACCAAATGATGGCTGTAGGCAACAAAGACAGCAGGTCGATGACATGGCTTTTGATTCAAACATGCAAACATGCAATCAATGACTGTCACACTGCGACATGTAACGTGACCAGGCAAATTACTGGTATGTTCAGACAACAAATTTGCATTCTTGACCACCCTACAGGAGCCTTGGAATGCTCAGGTAAGTTCTCAAGAGTCATGGTGGTCTGCTGTGTGCTGTGCAACCTCATCAAGGATCAGACGCTGCCAGACTCTAAATGGAAAGCAAATGGAGAGCAGGAAATAAAGTTGGAAATAGAAGTAGGAACAGAGCAGACTGGCCCAGAGCCTGCTCTGTCATCCATTAAGATGACAGTTAATCTTGTATTTGATTGTTTTCCCACCCATTCTCTATAATCCCTTGATTCTTCAGCATCCAAAAAAAATTCCAAACTAGGTCTAGAATATACTCAATGACTAAGCATCCACAGTCAACTGAGAGAGAGGATTTCAGAGATTTACAATGCTGAAAGTGAAAACCCTCCTCCTCTTCATTCTACCCACTCCAGTGAATATAGATAAATAATTTATCATTTTTTCTCATTCCTTTATCTCATGTATCAAATCTTTCAATTTTACGGAACACTGAATCTGTGGCAAGCATATCTACCTTAAGCATAGAGAACAAAGCTGTACATAACATTCAAATGTCGTTTCACCAAGACTGCATAAATACAGCAAGTGATGTTTATTCTTGTACACCAAATCTCTTCTCATAAAGGCTAATGTAAACACCTAATGGGGTGTTGTTCCTGTTTAAAAATATTATTTCTAGTCTTCCTACAGAATGAATGACCTCAGGTTTTCCCACATTGAAGAATTTCAGACACCTTCTTCTACACGTATCTAACTTATTTATGTCGTTTTGCAATCAAACTTTACATAATTAACTTTCCACCCAACTTATCATCACCAGCAAACTTGAATCATTATGCTCTGTCCTGGTGTTTAAATTATCAGAACTATTTGTACACAGTTAAGGGCCAACTGTTAATCCTGGGATGACACAAAGATGAACAGTGTGCCAAGCTGAAAACTATATTCATTCCGTCTCCGTTTTCTTCCTTCAACCAATTCTTGGACCTTTATTTCATGTAATGATAATTTGTGCGATATCCATCAAATGTGTTCTGAAAATTTAGATATACCTCATCCAGTTTTCTCCTTATTCACCTTCCAATTTCATATTCAAAACACATTGTGGCATTCAGATTATTTTCTCTTAATAAAAACATGCTGTTTGCCTAATTATTTGCATGTTATTAATAATGAATTTTGGTATTCTCCCACCACTGATGTCATATCAATTAACATAGACATAGAAAATAGGTGCAGGAGTAGGCTATTAGGCCTGTCGAGCCAGCACTGCCATTCAATATGATCATGGCTGATCATCCAAAATCAGTACCCCGTTCCTGCTTTTTCCCCATATCCCTCGATTCCATTAGCCCTAAGATCTAACTCTCTCTTGAAAACATCCAGTGGATTGGCAACCACTGCCTTCTGTTGCAGAGATTTCCACAGATTCACAATTCTCTGGTGAAAACGGTTTTCATCATCTGTCCTAAATGGCCTCCCCTTTATTTTTAAACTGTGACTCCTGGTTCTAGACACCCCCACTGCGGGAACATTTTCCTGCATCCAGCCTGTCCGATCCCTTAATTGGTAAACAACTCCCCATTTTCTCTTTCTCTTCATTCTTGAAGAAAGTTAAATTTGCCATTTGCAGGGAATATTGGAATATCATCAATAAAGCATCCAATCTCTTTGCCATCACGTCTTTCAGGTAGAGGATATCAAGTCCAGGGGATATGTCAGATTTTGGCACAATTAATTTATTTGCAAATTGCTAATATCAATTAGTTTAAGTTCCTCAAAGAGGAGGAAGAGCAAAGTAAAGAAAATCAGTCCAAGGATGGTTGGCCTGTGAATGGCCGGGTTGGCCGTCACTCAGACAGCGGAAGGAGAGGAGGAGGTGAGACAAAATGTTTCAAGAGCACCTCCCCACCTCGCTCACACCGCGCCAGACCGAACAAAGACATCATGTAGAAATGGCCCGGCTCCTCCATTGGGGTCATCCAGGCACTGCTCCAAAAGGCCGAATGTGCGAATTGGACACGGCCTGCAGCAGCATGGAGTGGCGGAGAACATTGACAACATCAGGCCGACCTTAAAACTACAACCCAGTACCACTCCAAGGTCAATGGGCCTTTTATGTTAAGACCCTATGGTTTTAACCACTTTGGACGTGAAGGGTACAAGGCAGCACCAGAAACACGGTAACTCTTGTGTACCGCCTTAGTGCAATCTACTATTCCTAAACTCATGTATGATTGTGCTTATGTATAGTAAGATTTTTACTGAAGTATATGCTAAAAATGAATTTCACTGTACATAAGTACGTGACAATAAAGCACCATTGAACTATTGAAATTGAAGAAAATGGAGAGGAAGTATTTGGTCTGGGCTATCCATGATCTCCTATTCCAAGTGCACCAGTAATATAATTAAACTCAGTTCCCAATTCGACAGTCCAAAATCCTAAACTGCCATTGTTGCTGACCCACACAGTATTCATTTGGCCACAATCCCAAAACAAAAGTCATTACAAAATACACATTCCAATTCAAATGTATAAATGCCAAGCTACCTACAGTGGCTTGCAAAAGTTTTCATACCCCTTGAACTTTTCCACATTTTGTCACGTTACAACCACAAACGTAAATGTATTTTATTAGGATTTTATGTGATAGACCAACACAAAGTGGCGCATAATTGTGAAGTGGAAGGAAAATGATACATGGTTTTCAAATTTTTTTACAAATAAAAATCTGAAAAGTGTGGCGTGCAAACGTATTCAGCCCCCTTTACTCTGATACCCCTAAATAAAATCAAGTGCAACCAATTGCCTTCAGAAGTCACCTAATTAGTAAATAGAGTCCACTTGTGTGTAATCTAATCTCAGTATAAATACGGCTGTTCTGTGAAGGCCTCAGAGGTTTGTTAGAGAACATTAGTGAACAAACAGCATCATGAAGCCCAAGGAACACACCAGACAGGTCAGGGATAAAGTTGTGGAGAAGTTTAAAGCAGGGTTAGGTTATAAAAAATATCCCAAGCTTTGAACATCTCACGGAGCACTGTTCAATCCATCATCCGAAAATGGAAAGAGTATGGCACAACTGCAAACCTACCAAGACATGGCCGTCCACCTAAACTGACAGGCCGGGCAAGGAGAGCATTGATCAGAGAAGCAGCCAAGAGGCCCATGGTAACTCTGGAGGAGCTGCAGAGATCCACAGCTCAGGTGGGAGAATCTGTCCACAGGACAACTATTAGCCGTGCACTCCACAAATCGGGCCTTTATGGAAGAGTGGCAAGAAGAAAGTCATTGTTGAAATAAAGCCATAAGAAGTCCCGTTTGCAGTTTGCCACAAGCCATGTGGGGGACACAGCAAACATGTGGAGGAAGGTGCTCTGGTCAGATGAGACCAAAATTGAAGATAGCAAAACGCTATGTGTGGCGGAAAACTAACACTGCACATCACCCTGAACACACCATCCCCACTGTGAAACATGGTGGTGGCAGCATCATGCTGTGGTTATGCTTTTCTTCAGCAGGGACAGGGAAGCTGGTCAGAGTTGAGGGGAAGATGGATGGAGCCAAATACAGGGCAATCTTGGAAGAAAACCTGTTAGAGTCTGCAAAAGACTTGAGACTGGGGCGGAGGTTCACCTTCCAGCGGGACAACGACCCTAAACATACAGCCAGAGCTACAATGGAATGGTTTAGATCAAAGCATATTCATGTGTTAGAATGGCCCAGTCAAAGTCCAGACCTAAATCTAATTGAGAATCTCTGGCAAGACTTGAAAATTGCTGTTCACAGACGCTCTCCATCCAATCTGACTGAGCTTGAGCTATTTTGCAAAGAAGAATGGGCAAAAATTTCAGTCTCTAGATGTGCAAAGCTGGTAGAGACATACCCCAAAAGACTTGCAGCTGTAATTGCAGCGAAAGGTGGTTCTACAAAGTATTGACTCAGGGGGGCTGAATACTTTTGCAGCCACACTTTTCAGTTTTTTATTTGTAAAAAAATTTGAAAACCATGTATCATTTTCCTTCCACTTCACAATTATGCACCACTTTGTGTTGGTCTATCACATAAAATCCCAATAAAATACATTTACGTTTGTGGTTGTAACGTGACAAAATGTGGAAAAGTTCAAGGGGTATGAAAACTTTTGCAAGCCACTGTATATATAAGGGTATCGACCCGAAACGTCGCCCATTCCTTCTCTCCAAAGATGCTGACTCACCCGCTGAGTTACTCCAGCATTTTGTGTCTACCTTCAATTTAAACCAGCATCTGCAGTTCTTTCTTACACAGACACATAAATATATATATATATACACAGTGCCCTCCACAATGTTTGGGACAAAGACCCTTCATTTATTTATTTGCCTCTGTACTCCACAATTTGAGATTTGTAATAGAAAAAATCTCCTGTGGTCAAAGTACACATTGTCAGATTTTATTAAAGGCCATTTTTATACATTTTGGTTACACCATGTAGAAATGACAGCTGTGTTTATACATAGTCCTCCCCAGTTCAGGGCACCATATGTTTGGGACACATGGCTTCACAGGTGTTTGTAATTGCTCAGGTGTGTTTAATTGCCTCCTTAATGCAGGGATAAGAGAGCTCCCAGCATCTAGTCTTCCTCCAGTCCTTCCATAACCTTTGGAAACATGTCCGGCTGCCTGTGTGGCCGGGTGTGTATCTGACTTGTGGCTGCCAGCCTTTGATTCGTTGCCACGCCAACGTCAGGCGCAGAAACGCCCAGATTTTTCCCATTTCGGTAGAGATTTCACTTTTCATTCCAAGTATCCACTCCTGATAAAATTTAGTCATGTTTATGTACACATTTTTAATAAAATCCTCCCCCCCCCCACCCCCAAAATTTCAAAAAAAACCCCAGCTATCCATAACATGTTGGTTAACGTTCCATCGTGTGCTGTCACAATGCAACGTTCCAGCGTGTGATGGCACAATGCTCACAGATGTCCAATCGGAATGGATCAATTTACATACGCCTTTGCAGCAGCCCCAGCCCCTCCCCCCCACCCCCACAGCCTGTGTCGAAGCACGTCATCACGTGTGTGGGAACAGAGAAAGAGGATTGGGGGTGATAGGGAATGGGGAACATGGACTGCCCCTACCCCTCCCCCTTCCACTCTCCCTCCCCACTATTTCCCCTCTCTCCCCCCCACCCCTCTCCCCCTCCCTCCACACTCTTCCCCCTCTCTCCCCTATCCCATCTCCCTCCTCCCCCCCTCCCCCACAACTCTCTCCCCCTCCCCTCCCCCTCCCCTCCCCACCCCTCTCTCCTCCTCCCTCTTCATCTCCCTCTCCTCACCCCCTCTCTCTCCTCCCCCTCCTGCTCCCACCCCCATCCCTCTCTCTCCCACCCCCCTCCATCTCTCCCCCCACCCCCTACCCCTGTCCCTCTTCCACCACCCCCCCTACCTCTCTCCCCCTCCACCACCACTCTTCCCCTTCTCTCCCCCTTACATCACCCCTCTCCCTCTCCCACCCCTCTCTCTCCCCCTCCCTTCCCCCTTGCTCCCCTCTCTCCCCCACCCCTTCCCCTACCCCTCTGTCCCTCTTCCGCCACTCCCCCTACCCCTCTGCTCCTCCCTCTCTCCCACTTCCACCACTCCCCCCTACACATCTCCCCCTCTTTCCCCATTCTTCCACTTATCTCCCCCGCCCCCCACCCTCCCCATCTCCCTCCCCCACCCCTCTCTCCCCCCCCTCCCTTCCCTCTCCCTCGCCACTCTTCCCCCTCACTCCGCTCTCCCCCTCCCTCCACACTCACCCCCCTCTCTCCCCCACCTCTCTCCCCCTACCCCTCTCCCTCCACACTCTTCCCCCTCTCCCTCCTCCCTCTCCTCCATCCTCCCCTCCCTCTCTCCTCTCTCCCCCTCCCCCACCCTCTTTCCCCCCTCCCCCACCCTCTCACCCCCTCCCGCACCCCTCTCCTCCTCCCTTTCCCCCCTCTCTCCCCTCTCCCTCTCTCCTCACCCCTCCTCCCCTCCCACGCCAACCCCCACCCCTCTCTCCCCCCACCTCTCCCCCCTACCCATCTCTGCCTCTTCCATCACTCCTCCTACCCCTCTGCCCCTCTTCCACACTCTTATCCTCCCCCTTCCCTCACCACTATTCCCCCTCTCTCCCCCCTACCTCTCTCCCCCTCCCACCCACTCTTCCCCCGCCCCCCTACCACTCTCCCCCTCCCTCCACACTCTTCCCCTCTCCCTCCTCCTTCCCCTCCCTCCTCCCCCTCCTCCTTCCTCCTCCCTCTCTCCCCTTCCCCCACCCCTCTCTCCCCCCTCCCCCACCCCTCTATCATCCCCTCCCCCACCCACTCTCCTCCTTCCCTTCCCCCTCTCCTCACCCCTCTCCCCCCCTCCCCCAACCTTCTTCACCCCCATCTCCCCCCCACCCCCTTCCCCTCTCTCTTGCACCACTCCCTGCTTCCCTTCCCCCCCACTTCCTGCCCTCCCCGCTGTCCTCCCACTCCCCACTCTCCTCCCCCTTCCCATCCCCCTCTCTCTCCCCCTACCCTGCTCTCCTCTCCCTCCCAAATCTCCCCCGTTTCCTCCTCCCCCTCTCCCCTCCCACCACTCCCTCCCCTCTTCTCACCCTCCCCTCTCCCCACCCCGTCTCCCCCTCCCCCCACCTGTGTGTTTGGGGGGTGGTTATTGTGAGTGTGATGCCGCAGCCCAACCCCCCCCCCCCCCCCCGCAAACGCGCGTTGGGGAAAGACCCAACGGGTCTGCATTTGGTCTAGTATTATATAAATACACACACACACACACACACACACACACACACACACACACAAATATACGTTAATCATCCTTCCACCTTTACTAACAACACTATTTTAAATTTTTATCAGTGTTGAACCCAACAGTATCAACATTAAATTTTACAAATTTATGTAATTAACTTACAAACGCCCTCTTTCCCTCTCGCACATTACCCCCCTCTCCTCCTTGTGCCTGGATGTATCTCCATTTCTCTCTTTCCCCTCCCCCCATCCCTTCTAACCTATACTCCTTCCTCTGGCTTCGCATTTTATCTCTTCATTCCTTATCTCCCACTATTTTTCTTTACATCCCAGGCCTTCGTCCAAACATTTGCCCATCAACTTCTGCCCCTCACCTGTATCCACATATCACTTGTCAGGCTTTGTACCACACCCCCACTCTTCCAGCTTTCTCCTCCCTAGTACAATCAGTTTGAAGAAGGGTCCTGACCAGAAATGTTGCCTATCCATGTTCTCCAGAGATGCTGCCTGACCTGCTGAGTTACTCCAACACATTGTGCCATTTTTTGTAAATCAGTATCTGCGGTTCCTTGTATCTACGTTTTCTCCGTGGGCCTATGTCCAATGCTCTTGTGCTCGGGCACATCAGTGACTGCAGCTTGACAGGGAGAAGTTTGCTGCCTTGTAACAGATGAGACTGTACCTGGCCTTTGTGGATGATCTTGAGATGTTCTGGGTCTGGAAGACTGCAGCTTCCAAGTTGAGCACCAGCAGGTTGGGCTGTCTGGTTGATGGTGGAGTGGAAGTAGAGGGATCACTAATGCTGTGAGCCTGGGAGAAGACAATAGGTTTGTGGCTCACTAATTGTCTGCTGCGATCAGATTGCTGGACAATGTCTTTGGTTTTGCTGTGGCACCCAGTTAAGCACAAGCAGTGGAAGCTGAGACATGGCTGTCTAGAAGCTACCGTACAGCTGGGACCTCAGCAGCACCCCAAGGATGTGTGGGCTTCATTGGAGGTATCTGCAGCAAAAACTGAATAAAACCCACTCTTAGGGGAGCTGGCACTGATAAACCAATATGAAATCTCCATTAGATCAAATGAACAGGGGTATATCGCACATCAAAATCCCCATGTCCATTTTCCTTGCTGTTCAATGTGGTGTCCTGTGGCAGTAATTCCACCTTCAGATTTATGTTGCAATGATAATTGATGGAATTTAACATGAATTGCTAAATTTCAACAAAACCTCCTACTAATATATATTGGAAAGATTCAAGGTTACTGGTTCCAATATTACTTGGATCCGTTTGTTCTACAGATTTCCATAGCAATTTCCAAAGCTGATTCAAATCTGAAAACAGATGTAAATGTTCAAATCACAATTCATCACACTTGACATGGGAATGTATGTTTGATCAATGAGAAGTGTGGAGAAAACTTAGAGGTTTGGATTTTTCGATGAGCTTTTGCCATTCACCTCACACACACATGATTCTCTTGCGAAAGTTTTGCAGAAATAGATGGTTAATTTTACTTCGGAGTCACGTGAGTGACTACGTGAAGAAGGCCATCAGCACGCCTGCGTGTCATTACGCCTACCGCATTGCGCAACGCTGCGCCTGCCAGCGGTAAGTTTAAACCTGCAGATAAGTTTTTTCAACTTTCCAGGTTATGTTTTCTCTGCAGGAATCTCTTTTACAGAGTTCCTGCTGGATTTCGGGGTGAAGTCGGGACGGGGCGCGGGGAAACCTTTATGGACCGCGTCCCAGTCACGGACCGTGGGGAAACCCGGTCACAACCTAGGGGAATCCTGGCCACAGACTGCAGGGAACCGGCTACGGAGACCGCGGAAGTGCGGGTAGGGGTGGCGGTCAAATTCGCCTTCCGAGTCGCTGGCGGTGGAGCCAGCAGCTTCAGACTGGTGCCGGCAGCACCTTGGCAAACCCGCTTGGAGGGTAGCCACAGAGAAAGCCTGTACGGCCCGTTGACTCAAACGAATCGGGCCAGGAGGATTCCTGATGGAGAGGATCCCCTCCTTCAATGGGTAGGGTTCTTCGGACGTCTAACCCACATGGAACACCTGATGGAGAGGTGCTCCACAATAGTATGTTCCAAGGAGGGAGTTATATCACCGCGGGTCTCTGCGGGCCCGCGGCAACAGCACCTGTGTACAGGGCTGCACACTGTCTCCCTCTCTGAGCAGGGGAGCAGTCGGGGTCAGTGTGTAACTGACTCCAAACTCAGTGTATGTCCTGAAAGTACCGGCAGTGAACAGCGCTATCAGGGGTTTCATTGGAGGGGCATGGACCCCAGGAAACCAGCCGCCGAATCTTCTCTTCAGGTAAACCTATTCAGCAGGTGAGACCTGCATGAGGGAGCTAAAACTGTCGAACTACGAGAACAGCCTCATCATTTCGGCAACAATACACCCCACGCCTCCATCGGCAGTAAGCGGTTCACTGAAGCTGGTGGCAGCCAGCAAGCTGGGCAGAGGGCTTTTAGGCCAAGGCCCAAGCCGGTCTCAGGAAAAATATGGAATCCACGTACCCTGCCAGTCCTACTCTCCAATCAAGGACGGAAATAGAACCCGCATCAGGGGCCTTTGGGCTTACCATAAGACCACCGGTAACCATGAAGGTAGGTGGGTCTGGTTCTTTCCGAAACATGGGGTATGTGGATCATTTACGAGTTGGTAATACTTATTTTTGTACAAATGACAAAGTGAACATAGCAAAACCAGTGCTTGGTCTGCTTAGAGCTCAAAAACACTTGTTATGGCCTATCTACATGATTCTAAAATGCTGTATTTTGCTAAAATTAACTGTTTCGGCATTCATTCAGTTAAATTTAAGTTGATACCAACTAGAGTTATTGATTATTGTGATTTACCTTTAACTCTATTAATTTGCTGTGACTCCGTCCTGCGGCAAGAGATTGGAATTAATTAAAGCCTGTAACAACCTTGTTGTTATGAAGCAGCCTCTATTCATCAAGAGTAATTGGCAATATAGCGGCTGTGTTTTCAGCTGTGCATTTGGGCCTTTGCATTATCAGAACTAACATTGCTCAGTAACTCTTCAGTTATATTACAAACTGATGCTAGAACTCAAAGATGAAATTACGAATACCATCTCTAGTTACGGAGGTGATGGGCTTTGCATGAGTTACCTATTTTCAGTTATATGGTATCAACTACCTATAAGACACAAGGTATATCATCACGTAAAAATTCATGACAACACAGAATGGATGTTGTATCACAAAATGTTTAATGACATTGTGCTTCGATGGAACACCGAGTATCAATGTGTTTTGCATCCAGGCTCTATCACTATTGCAAAAATATGTGGCACAGTGGCAATAGATGTATTCTCGCTACACTGAGGAGGAATGTTCTTTATGTCTTTCCTCCATTTTGCCTCATCAGTCTGGTCTTGCACAAAATCCAGCAAGATCTCGCCTCAGGCATTTCGTACTGCCTGACTGGCCAATGCAGCCATGGTTCCTGCTAATGTTGGGAATGATATAGGACCTTATATGGTTATCCTAAACACAAAAATTTGGTCGTTCACCCCGTGACTCGGGAGACCATCCTCTGCATGATTAAATCAATTTATAGACTTGCAGACTCTGAGAACCGTTCGGCGGCACGGGTTGCCAGACCGATCTATGTATGTGCTCACTGCAGAATGCAGGGATAGCACCGAGAAAGCAGCACATTTTCCTCATCAGGAGATGGGAAGTGTTTTGTTTCATGCTAATGTTACATATAATACGGCACGGATTACTAACGTCTTGGAGTTCATTTTCAGATGGGTCTTTTGATAATTAATTAAGTTATAGTACCACTACGGTGCCAACGTGCTTCCTCATCATAGTTGCTGCAGCAATCAGGACCCACTCTGTCGGGACTCACCCTCTGATATCCAGATTTATAAATGATATCTTTAACACACATTCTCCCAGGCCCAGGTACTCGGAGATATGGGATGTTAGCATTGTTCTTAAACTACTTCGCCAGTAGGGCCCAGCTACATCTATATCCCTGGTCAACTCACTTACAAAGTGGTTATGCTCATGGCGCTAGTCTCAGCGCAACTGGTCCAGCCACTACTTAAATTGCGACTGGACAGGATGGATACATCTGCTAATAATGTATATTTTATGTTTATGATGTAGTTAAGCAGAGCAGACCAGGGGAGTCAGGTCCCAAACATTTTCTCATGGCATACCCCATGGACCTTTGGTTGTGTGTGGTCACACATTTACAGCAATATGTCAAGGTCACCTAGAGCCTTAGAGGCTCTGCACTAGCAATGATTGTTAGGTGCTAAAATCCTTATAAAAGATATCAATCCAGACCATCTCCAGGTGGTCAAAACGGGTTTTGGCTTATGCAGGAGTAGATAGTAATATTTTCAAATCTCACTCCACTAGGGCTGCTACAACATCAGCAGCAGGGTTATGTACATTCCACTGGACCACATCCTAGCGGCTGTAGGATGGTCAAACGAACGAACTTTCCAATTTTTGTAATACCCATTGCCAGACTGGGAGTATTTGCCAATTCCATTTATGTTCTGTTTCATAGTTTCTCCCCAGGATGGGAAGGGTCACTATTAATTTCCTTTGATGATTAAGCATCAGCATTTTTAACACACTATGTCATGTCTGAATGTATTAATCTTTTTCACTCATCCATGGTCAATTGATGCAGTGTGTGACGCCTGGACTCGTATCCGGCATGAAATCACAGAGCTTCAAAGTCTTCACGTAGTCACTCACGTGACTCCGAAGTAAAATAGTAAGATTAGACGAGAACTTACCTGTTTGAAGTTTGATCTTTATTTTATGAGGAGTTACGATGAGCGATTACGTGCCCACCGCTCCCAACCCTCATATTATCAAGGTCACCTGGTAGTTTCAAGTTCTCTCCAATCTTATCATATTCAGGTCAACTACTGTTATCTGTGATTTCACACCGCTGCTTTGAAGATTGACGCGTAGGCGTGCTGACGGCCTTCTTCACGTAATCGCTCATCGAAACTCCTCATAGAATAAAGATCAAACTTCAAACTGGTAAGTTCTCGTTTAATCTTACTATTCTGTGCAACAACCAACAGTTCCAGTACAATGTGCAAGCAAGGAAAGTAGCAGGTGGGCTCTTCACCTGATCAGATTTGTGATTCCTTGTTAAGGCAGCAAAGCAAGAAGGATAAAGTGCCACCATCCATTGCATATGTTGCTCTGTAAGTGGAATGAAGATTGGATATATACGCAAAATCATACAGCACGGAAACAGATTCTTCGGTTCAACTTGCCCACGCTGTCCAAGATGCTCCATCTACACCAGTCCTACCAGCCTGCGATTGGCCCATATACTTTTTAAACTTTCCTATCCATTCACTTGTCCAAGTGTATTTTAAATGTTGTGATAGTACCTGCCTCATCTACCTCCTCTGGCAGCTCATTCCATATACTCACCACCTTTGTGTGAAAATATTGCCCCTCAAGTTCCTAATAAATCTTTCCCCTCTCACCTTAAACTTATGTCCTCTGGTTCTTTTGAGAGGGGATCTTATAGAAACTTACAAAATTCTTAAGGGTTTGGACAGGCTAGATGCAGGAAGATTGTTCCCGATGTTGGGGAAGTCCAGAACAAGGGGTCACAGTTTAAGGATAAGGGGGAAATCTTTTAGGACCGAGATGAGGAAAACATTTTTCACACAGAGAGTGGTGAATCTCTGGAATTCTCTGCCACAGAAGGTAGTTGAGGCCATTGGCTATATTTAAGAGGGAGTTAGATGTGGCCCTTGTGGCTAAAGGGATCAAGGGGTATGGAGAGAAGGCAGGTACAGGATACTGAGTTGGATGATCAGCCATGATCATATTGAATGGCGGTGCAGGCTCGAAGGGCCGAATGGGCTACTCCTGCACCTATTTTCTATGTTTCTATGTTTCTTGATTGCCCTGTAAACGACTCTTTGCATATACATGCAGGACAAAAATAAACCCAGAAATGTAGTTATATGGGCCTGTCCCACTTAGGCGATTTTTCAGCGGCCTGAAAAACCAGGAACTGGAACGGCGACTGTCAGAGTGGAACACACACACACTAACACATCGTTTCCTTCACCAGCCCGTGTGAATTTTTTAGACAACGCACCCCATGCTTGCCCTGTCTAAAAATTTTTCGTGGTGCAAAGCCAAGGTGATACAGACACACACCGCGATGAACAGGAAGGTTGGCGCTGTAAAAAGATGGCTAAAGCAAGGTAAGTGTACGGTAAGTCCATTAAAAGAGGGGCGTAGATTGGGGGGGAGGGGGGAGAAGGGGAGAGAAGGAGTGGAGACAACTTTTAAGAAGCCAGAGATACACGGCTGTGAAGCTTGATGGACCAGCCTGTCCCACACCTCCGCTCCACCCTTCACAGTGCGGCCGCATGGGGGAGACGAGGCGGAGGGTGGCCATGGGTGTAGGAGAGTGCCAGCTGGCCCAAGGGATGTGCACCTTCGGCCGCTTACAACTTGGTGCTCGGGTTCAGAGTGCCCAGGGGCACTCCAGCGCTCGTGGTGTACGAGGAGTGCTGCCGCCTGACCCCCGGTGGGGAGGGTGGTGCTGGAACTGGAGTGAGGGCCGAGCCCGGGGCTTGGGATGGGGCCGTGATAGGGGCCGAGAAAGAAGCTGCTGCTGGAACCAAGGACGAGCCTGGGTCTGTGGTCAGGGATGAGCCCGGAGCTGAAGTCAGGACCTGCACTGGAGCCCAGGCAGCGGCCGAGCTGACGGCTGCTGTCTATAGCCAGGGCCGGGCCGAGCACGAGAACCTGGCCGCGTTTCAGGCCCTGGCGCAGCTCTGTGACCTGGGTAGGTCCTGGGGTAGGGAATGGGAGTGAGGGGAGGAGGATGAGGGAAATGAGATGGGAGGGAGATGGAGTGGGAAGTGGGATGGTTGAGGGAGTTGGGGGGGGGGAGGGGGGCTGAGGAGGAAGACGGGGAGGGTGGAGGAGGGAGATGCCCCCTCCCTATCTACCCTCACTCCCACCCTCTCTAGCCCCCTCCCTCTCTACTCCCCCTCTCTACCCTCCGGCCTCTCCCCCCTCGCCCTCTCCCACTCCCTCTCTACCCTTCATCCTCCCTACTCTGCCACCCTCCCTCTCCCTCTGCCCCACTGCCTCTCTCTCTCTCTAGCCCCCTCCCTCTCTACCCCACTCCCCCTCCCTCTCTACTACCCTCCCCTCCCTCTCTAGTCCCTCCTCCTCCCTCTCTACCCCTCCCTCTCCCTCTATACCCCCCTCCCCCTCTACCCCCTCCCTCTGTCCCCCCTTCCCTCTCTAACCCCCCTCCCTCTCTACTCCCCTCCCTCTCTACCAACTCTCCCTCTCTTCCACCTCTCCCTCTCTATCCCCCCTCCCTCTCGAGGGATTGAAGAGGGAGGTGAAGAGGCGGAGGAGGGAGTGCTGGGGGATGAGGAGAAATGAGCCGCGCCTGCGCAGTTAGGGGCTTTGCGTGAGTGGTGCAATATTGCGTTGGGGGAATGGCTTGCGTTGGGGGAACGGGTGAGTGGTGGAATCTTGCGTTGGGAGATCTGCATTTGATCTAGTTATTTTTAAAACTCCAAAATCACTGAAAAATCTACGTTGATAAAATTTCCTTTTGCTAATTATGGAATCCCCTTTCTCCCCTTTATCATGTATCTGTACACTGGGGATGGCGTGATTCTAATCATGTATAGTCTTTCTACTGACTGGTTAACACATAACAAAAGCTTTTCACTGTGCTTTGGTACACGTGACAATAAACTAAACCCATAACTCTTTGAAAAATACACACCATTTACCAAAACCCATGGAACTAAGCTATACATTTATATAAACTAAGATTCACTGATACCAACACACCTGGAAAGGTTTTGCAGATGTTTTTCTGTAAAGAGTTTAACACAAAAGCACCATCGTCCGAACAGATCCACGGACGATGCGGTCTCCCAGGTTCTGCACACCGCTCTCTCTCATCTTGACAGCCAGAAGGGGGGGCTACGTGAGGATGCTGTTCATAGACTTCAGTTCAGCCTTCAACACGATAGTCCCCACCAGACTGGCCGAGAAGCTACTGGATTTGGGGCTCAACACCCCCCTGTGTGCCTGGGCCCTGGACTTTCTCACCGCCAGGCCCCAGGTAGTCAAGATGGGGGGAAATACATCAAAGTCCCTCACCCTGAGCACAAGATCCCCCCAGGGTTGCGTCCTCAGCCCCCTAATGTACTCCCTGTACACACATGACTGTGTGGCTAGGTTCAGCTCCAGCTTGATAATCAAGTTTGCTGATGACACTGTGGTGGTGGGCCTGATCTCAGACAACGATGAGATGGCTTACCGGGAGGAGGTGGCTGATCTGGCACTCTGGTGTCAGGACAACAGCCTCCTCTTGAACATCAAAAAAACTAAGGAGCTGGTCGTGGACTTTAGGAGGGCACATCATCCGAGGACGTACACACCATTGAGGATAAATGGGGATACTGTGGATAGGGTGATCTGTTTTAAATACCTGGGAGTCCACATCTCTGAGGATATGACATGGACATCACACGCTTCAGCACTCGTGAGTAAGGCAAGACAGCGCCTTTACCACCTCAGGCAATTGAGGAAATTCAGAGTGTCTCTGAGGAACCTCCAGTGCTTCTACTCAGCGGCTGTGGAAAGCATCTTGTCCGGAAATATCACAATTTGATTTGGGAACTGCTCTACCCAGGCTCTGCAGAGAGTAGTGCGTTTGGCCGAACGCACTATGGGAACTTCACTCGCCCCTCTGCAGTAACTATACATCAGAAGGTGTAACTCCAGAGCCAATAAGATAATGGGAGACCCCTTCCACCCCTGCAACGGACTGTTCCAGCTGCTAGGGTTAGGCAAACGCCTCTGTTGCCATGCTGTGAGAACGGAGAGGTTGAGAAGCAGTTTCTTCCCAGAGGCCATTAAGACTGTAAACTCCTACCTCACCAGGGACTAACTTTACCTTACCATTCTACTGTTTTTTTTTCTCCTTTTTCCTTCCTCCCACAATATGCAATATGTAAAAGAATATGTGATTCTGTTCCATTCTGTTTGTAGTTTATTTGTTTGTTTTTTGCACAAAGTCCGCGAGCATTGCCACTTTTCATTTCACTGCACATCTCGTATGTGTATGTGACGAATAAACTTGACTTGACTTGGGATTCCACTTACTTTTACAGCTAACACCGCAATACCCCACTGGGTCCTGGCTAGTAATATTATGTCAAGCCAAGTGGGAAGTGACAGTGATACCAGTGACCTTCAGTTCCCATCAATATGCTTAGTTGGTGGTTAATCAACAACAGTGTCCTGAAGACTAACTTGACCTCAAAGGGACTCTGATTACAAAGGAAACTAAACTAATATGGGAAGATTCACTTCTTACTGTGATGACAGCATATGGAGGGAAATAAAGCAGGCAGGTTACACCCAACCCCCTCTCTTCATAACAAATTCTTCCATTAAAGCAAAGATAAAAAAAGGAGAGGCTCTGTCGCAGGCACATCCTGCCTGATTTTAGTCTTCATGTGTCATTCAAGCCACTAATACCCCAACTGAGCAATGGGAATTTCTACCAATATATACGCAAAAGGAATATTAATAAAAGTAAAACATACTAGTAGATCAAGTGTTTTCATATTCATATTCCGGAAGTGGCGGCGCTGTTAACAGCTGCGGCTCGCCTGCAGTCCGTCTGTCTTTACTTTTTCTGTTGTTTTTTTTGTCTTGTTTTGGTTAAGTTTTAGTTTGTTGGGTTGTGTTAGAGGGGGTGAAACATGTTCTGTCTCTTCCTTCGGGGGAATGCGACTTTTTCGTGTCGTATCCCCCTTCTCTGCCTCCGTCTGCGCTGAGGCGTAATGGCGGAGCTTATCGGCCTCCAACCTGCGACCGACCCCGAGGCTCCGGAGGCAGAGCCAGCCAGGACTTACCAACGAGAGGCTGGCCATCTTCGGGGCTAAAGCAGCGGTGGCCCGACTTGCTGATGCGGCGTTCTGGCTTTCGGCGGCGGCCTGGAGCTGATGCAGTGGGGCTCGGAGCTGAGACTGCGGGACCCGGAGCTGGGGCAGCGGCCTGGAGCTGGGGCGGCTGCCCGGAGCTGGGGCGGCGGCCCGGAGCTGGGGCAGCGGCCTGGAGCTGGGGCGGCTGCCCGGAGCTGGGGCGGCGGCCCGGAGCGGAGACTGCGGGACCTGGAGCGGCGACTGCGGGACCCGGAGCTGGGGCGGCGGCCCGGAGCTGGGGCAGCGGCCCGGAGCGGAGACTGCGGGACCCGGAGTGGAGACTGCGGGACCCGGAGCGGAGACTGCGGGACCCGGAGCGGTGACTGCGGGACCCGGAGCTGAGACTGCGGCCTGGAGCTTGGGCGGCGGCCTGGAGCGGAGACTGCGGGACCTGGAGCTGGGGCGGCGGCCTGGAGCGGAGACTGCGGGACCTGGAGCTGGGGCGGCGGCCTGGAGCTGGGGCGGCGGCCTGGAGCGGAGACTGCGGGACCTGGAGCTGGGGCGGCGGCCTGGAGCTGGGGCGGCGGCCTGGAGCTGGGGCGGCTGCCCGGAGCTGATGCTGTGGCGGGCCGTCTCGGAGCGGAGACGGCGTTCCAGCTTTCGGCGGCGGCGACAACACCACGGAGGTCCGCTGGACTGGAGAGCGGCATCTTCGGCCTGGATCGATCACCTCAGCGCAGAGGGAGAACAAGGAGGGAAGAGACAGAGACTAAGACTTTGCCTCCATCACAGTGAGGATGTGCTTGGTGAACTCACTGGGGTGGATGTTTAATTTGTGTTTATTGTGTTTTGTTATTATTGATTCTGTGTATGACTGCAGGCAACATAATTTCGTTCAGACCGAAAGGTCTGAATGACAATAAAGGATCTATCTATCTATCTATCTATCTATCATCTATCTATCTATCTATCTATCTATCTATCTATCTATCTATCTATCTATAGGTCTATCGATCTATCGATCTATCTATCGATCGATCGATCGATCGATTACTTGAATGCATAAAGATAGAAATCGTCTTTGTGGACTACTTCAAAACCCAGAACATATTTAGCTGTACTCATTCAACCCAGGTGGTATCAATGCCTGCCAATCGATGCTGAATTTGGCAAACTGTGGAAAAGAAGTTACACCTCAGCAGTGAGCATTTAATATAAAACTCTGTGTTTGAAAGTGCTCAAGATGGATATATGCTGTCAAAACAACAGCAGTTTGAAGCAAATATATGTTGACCATTAATAAAATGGAAAGACTGTCTAACTGTGAAAAAGATTTATAGTTTTGATATAAAACTGCTGTGGCTCTTGAAGTCCAGATGATGCAACAGAATACTTGAAAAATACGGGTGAATTCAGTAAACAAACTCAATGCTTTGGCTACTGATTATTCTTAAACTAAAAAAGAGATTAGGTTTCCTTGCAGAGGAGTGAAGTGGACCAAGATTTTTCATAAAGTGGGCTTTGCTAAAACAATTTGATCTTGATGAAGAATCTTTTCCCAGTTCTCTTTTACGACATTGCTCTCAGTAGGTTATTTGGCTAGAAATCCATTCCAGTCTGGTTGTGCCAAGTAGAACTATGCCTTAATATTTTTCCCAGTGACTTTGTACTCCCTACACAATTATGGTCTCTACTGGCATTAAATTGGATTAAAAACAATCTTTTTAGTTATTTATTGAGGCTGGAATAAACAGGAAACCAATTTGTAATTAAAATACAAAATATAAAATGTATCACTGAAAGTGTACAATGTGGAATTAGCATTTTCTGCCTTCCTGGAAGATATATCACTAACAAACACAAAGAAGTTACAACGGGGAGAAAGGATACTTAATCTAACCAATCTGCTCCAGTGTTCATGCTTCAGTGAGCATCGTTTCTTTCATCATTCATTTACAGGATATGCGTATTGCTAGCAAAGCCAGCACTTAAATGAACATCTTTATTTGTTTCATGAGAGTGAGATGTATTATGAAAACTCAGTGAACGTTCAACATTCCTCTCAGATGGATAGAATGTTAAAAGGAAGACAAGACTAACGCATTTATCTACAACATCCAAAAAGGCAGGTAATCAGCCACACAAAGTGAACTCCTATCCGGCTCAGAAAATGACCAAACCAATTAATAACATCTCATTACAATAGAGCTACGGAGGTCTGTGACAAAATGGGCTGAATGGTCTCCATTTCAGCAACTACATTGTTAGCTCTGGGATTTTTTTGAATAAACCATGTTTGACTTCATATAGCTGGTACTATGAGGTTTGTGGATAATAACTCCTCTCCACCAGTAATGTCAATGTCCATTTAAATAAAGACACAAGGAACTGCAGATGCTGGTTTACAAAAAAAAACAAAATGCTGGAATAACTCAGCGGGTCAGGCAGCATCTCTGCAAAACATGAAGACACAAGTAACTGCATATGCTGGTTTACAAAAAAAAGACAAAAATGCTGGAATAACCACAGGACAGGCAGCGTCTCTGGAGGGCATGGATAGGTGACGTTTCGGGATGGGATCCTTTTTCAGATTGATTGTGGTGGGGGGAGGGGTGGGGGGGGGGGGGGGAGAGAGAAAGCTGGAAGAGAGGTAGTGAGTGATGGGTGACTATAGATGAGGGGAGTTGCATTTTGATAGACAGGTGTTTGGACATAGGCCAGAGATGAGAAGACAAACAGCGGAACATGGGAGAGATGTGGGTGAAGGATCTATCTAATACAGCAGGGAGGAAACCACGTTTACTAAAGAGAGTACATCTCGGTTGTCCAGGAATGGAAAGCCTCATCTTGGGAACAAATGCGGTGGAGATGGAGAAATTGAGAGTAGGGGATCATGTCTTTGTGAGAGGTCATTTGGAAGGAAGTGTCGTTCAGATATCTGTGAGAGTTGGTGGGTTTGTACTGGATGTCAGTCAGTAGTCTTTTTCCTATGATGGAGACAGATAGATCAAGAAAGAGGAGAGAGATGTAAGAGATAGTCCAAGTGAATTTGAGGGCAAGGTGTAAGTTAGTGATAAAGTTAGGGCCCACATGAGTACCCATGGTTACACCTTTAACTTGAAGAAAGTGAGAGGAGTCAAAAAATAAGTTGTAGAGTGTGAGGATATGTTCGGCCAGGCGCTAGGTCTGCAGAGGCCTGCTGGATTTCCTGGTTGCTAACCATCTCCTTCCCTTTCCCATGCTGACCTTTCTGTCTTGGGCCTCCTCCATTGACGGAATGACGTGACGTGCACTGGAGGAAGAGCACCTCATGTTCTGCTTGGGTAGCTTACAACCTAACGGAAGGAACATTCAATTCTACAATTTTAGGTAACTAACCTACAAACACGTTCCCTTTTCATTTTATATACCTCCCCACTTCCCTGCGACCCACCTGGACTTGCACCCATTTTGCCCCCTTCCCCTCCCCTTCAACCTATAGTCCTTCCTCTGGCTTCACAATTTTCACCTCTTCTATCCTTAACTCACATCTTTTGTCTTTTCATCTCTGGCCTTTGTCCAAGCGTCTGCCTATCAAAACCCCTCACCTGTACCCACCCATCACTTGCCAGGCTTTGTCCTGCCCCATCCCTCTTCCAGTTTCTCCCCCCCCACCGCAATCAGTCTGAAGAAGGGTCTCGACCCGAAATATCACGTATCCATCTTCTCCAGAGATGCTGCATGACCCACAGAGTTACTTTTCGCACTTTGTATCCATTTAAGTATGCCTAATTTAGAGCAAAGCAGATTAGCCATTACCATATATATACAAAGAACTACAGATGCCCATTTGCAAAAAAGACACAAAGTGCTTGAGTAACTCCAGCATCTCTGGCGAACATGGATATATATTGAAAAAAAGACGTAGTACTGGAGTAACTCAACGGGCCAGGCAGAATCTCTGGAGAACATGGATAGATAATGTTGGAGTAGATCAGCACAACTCAACTCAGCAGGCTAGGCACTTCTCTGCAGTTCTCAAGGCTGAACAGGTGCTTGAAGGAAGATATTGCTTGAACTATGCACTATGCTGGGAATGTGGCACAAATGTCTACCCCCCACATTACTGTGTTGGGCACCTGCTGTATATCCGCACCCATTGCTGGAACTCTCACTGCAATGAGTCACTTGTAGCTCAATGTGGAGTGAGACTGCTTGTTAAAGCTGGTATTCAGTGGTCTGAAGCGAGTTGAGTGGTGGCTGGCTGCTGAAATGTGGGACTCAGGGATATTGAGCATGATGGTAGCTGCTGCCTCTCCCCAGCTCCCTCTTTCGTTGACAGCACATGGTCAAAGGCCAGAGACCACCATTGCACTCGATGCCAAAGAGAAATCTCTGGGCTGAGGAGAGTTGTACAGCCAAACAAAAAGGGGGGGGGGGGGTTGTAGCAGCTTCCATCACATCCAACACGTGATGATAAGAAGCATCACAGGATAAGGACAGGCTGTCAACACATGGGAGCAGGTGCTGCCAATCCCCAACAATGACCCACATCTCAGAGTTGAACAGCCATTCCACTCAACTTGGTCTGCTCAACACCAGCCCTCATGGGCAACCTCACAAAGCCATGGGTGAATCACTGTTAGACTCATGCTAACTTCTTAGTATCGGCTTCCTCACACATTTGTGAGCAGTAACGGGGAGTGTAGAGGTTTATACCAGTTCCCTGTATAGCAGTGCTATCAGTAAAACATTTATTTTAATATAACGTTACAATGACCCCTTTTTACATTGATCCAGTGGTTTCATTCCTGGGAATGCATTCCAAGGTTGTGCATAATTTTAACCAATTTATGAATTTCCCTCTTTCTACGGAGAGTGAAAAGATTATAATCCTTTTGTCGCAAATAAAATTCAAGAAAGGTCAAGGGAAACTCTACACTTAACTCTAATAATTTCAAGTTTACTGTTATTAAATATACTTTTCAAAGACCAAGTTTAATATCTAAACTGAAGATAGGATGAAAGACATATGAGAAATAATTCACCCTTGGTGATATGGATCAAATTCATGAGATTGAAATATTTACATTTTTCTACTCCAACCCAAAATTTGGCTAAAGTGACATGAAGGGAACTGAACTTTAGAAGTGATACAATTTGCAGAAACTCACTATAACAGGGGAAAGAGGACAAATGTTGACCTTATTTTCTAGTTAAGGAACAACAGGAATAAGATTCCAGCCATCATCTCGAAACCTTAATGGCTTCCCTCTCCACAGATCGTGAGCATTTCAACATTATAAATTTTCACATTACTTTACATTTTGTACTATACACTTGGACTTGTAAATGAATAAAAGTTCTGAAAATAGTACGACTAAAATGTAAAACATAAAGGAGAGAAAACATGGATAATACTTATTGTAAATGTAGGAAGTTAAGTAATTGTTACACCTACAGCTTTAAAATTGCAGAAATGAAATATGGTACTGCATTTAAAGATATCACTGTTATTGTTTATTTATTTGAAGTACTGTACCAGTGTTTTATTTTCTTCAAATGTCAGTTTGGTCTTTGACTTACGTTTGGTATGTGTGAGTTAATACAGCTAGTTGATGCAATCTATTCAGTTGATTGAAGGCATATGTGGGATACAGAAATGTGTTGTGAAACTCCAGGTACATAAAAATCTTGAATTTGTTTAACAAACATTACGACCAGGGTACTTAAAAAAATTGTATAAATATGTGCTCTGAATTCAGTTTCTGCTGATTAATGTTTGCATTCTGGTCCACTTTTGAGTAATGGGGAACTAAATACAAGTGCAGGTTTCCTAAAATTATCCACTTAATCTTGTTATTTGATCTTTCTTGTTAGTCAAGTGTTAAATTGAGCACGCAGTATGTGGAACCGACAGATCAAAAGACCTCGGCCGTCAGAAAATAATTAAATCAGTTGAATAAGGAGTTCCATGTGGCACTAAGTCTTGTTTCTATGGTCATTATGGATTGTAAATAGAGAGCACTGCTCTAAAAACCAAATCAGATATGAACTTGTTTCAATCAACAATATACTTGATGCATACAGGTATTTCCAGGTACTTTTGACAGGAGCACATCAATGTGATTGAATATTACTGTAAGGACGAATGTGGCTAACACCACTCACCATTAAAAGAGGACAGCAACTTCAGGTGAGCATTAATTTAAAATCATACGTAAAAATCCAGAACACGTTGTCCAGATGCAATTCTTTTCTTCAAATTGCTCAAAATTAGTATTTCACTGTTAAAAGCACTAGATCATATTCATAGAACACAGAAACAGGCCTTTTGGTCCAATAATCCGCACTGAACATCAAGCACTCATTCACATTAATCCTACCCAAACCCTACTTTATTCTCCTCACATTCCCATCAACCCCTGCGCACCAAGGAATAGAGACCCAGCCTACTCAAGTTCTCCCTATAGCTTAGACCTTCTAGTCCTCTAGTCCAGAACTGAGTACAATACTCCAAATGCAGTCTCACCATTGTCTAATATAACTGCAATATGACCTCCCAACTTCTATACTCAATACTCTGACTGATGTAGGCCAATGTGCCAAAAGCCTTTTTGACCATCTTATCTACCTGCGACTCGTCCTTCAAGGAACCATGCACGAGTACTCTTAGATCCCTCTGCTCTACAACACTTCCTAGAGGCCTACCATTCACTGTATAGGTTCTGCCCTTGTTAGACGTCCCAAAATGCAACACCTCACATTTCTCCGTATTAAATTCCATCAACCATTCCTCAGCCCACCTGGCCAATCGATCAAGATCCTGCTGCAATCGTTCACAACCTTCTTCACTATCTGCAAAACCACCACTTTTGTATCATCAGCAAACCTGCTAATCTTGCCCTGTATGTTCTCATCCAAATCATTGATGTAGATGACAAACAGTATCGGGCCCAGCACCGAACCCTGATGCACACCACTAGTCACAGGCCTCCAGACTGAGAAGCAACCTTCCACCATCACCCTCTGCTTCCTTCCATGAAGCTAATTTGCTATCCATTCAGCTATCTCTCCTTGGATCCCATGCGATCTAATCTACCAGAGCACCCTACCTTGCGGAACCTTGTCGAATGCCTTACATGTATACAACATCTACAGCTCTGCCCTCATCGACCTTTTTGGTCACGTCTTCGAATAACTTAATCAGATGTGTGAGACATGACCTCCCACGTACAAAACCATGCTGACTACCCCTAATCAGCCTTTGCCCATCCAAATGCCTGTGTAACTGATCCCTCAGACTACTCTCTGGTAACTTTCCAACTACAGATGTTAAGCTCACCGGTCTATAATTCCCAGCATTTTCCTTGGATTTCTATGTGCCTATCTAAAAGTCTCTTAAACACCACTATCGTATCTCCCTCCACCACCACCCTGGCAATGCCATCTAGCCCCCCACCATTCTCCATGCAAAAAATTTGCCCGCACAAACCAAAGTTTTATAAAGCTACATCTTTGGGATTTGCGAAGAAATAGGGAACCCAGAGGAGAAGTGGTGAAAGATTGAACGTGCAAACTCCAAACGGACAGCACCAGAGATCAGGATTGAATGTGGGCTACTGGAACTGTGAAGCAGTTCTGCTTTCATTCTGATCATGGAGAAAGGGACAAATCCAATCATAAAAGTTCTATTTCAGAATGTTAAATTCTAGTCACTAACAAATAATTTATCTGGTACTGAATATTAACTTTTTAATAAGTGTTTTACCACTATAATTCTGGTAAGAGATATAAAAGTTCCCAGCACAATATTCTCCAACTTTTTCTTTATACTTTCACTCTCTTTTAATCTAAACTTCCTCTTCTTTTTTTCACTTTTTGAATTTGATTTGACACTGAATTCACTGTTCTAATTCACAATTCCTGGTTTAGACGAGGAATACTGGTTAATACTCAATTCTGCAATTTGAATGGTTAAGGAGATCCACAAGACTCAGATATTCTGTAGAGGACATCACAGAATTTGAATCTTTAATTTACAGGAACTTTCAGTGCAAAAGGTCATAGCAATTAAATGGGCTAGGGCAAGTCTAACGAACAATGGGGGCAGTTCGTTCACCAGCTACAGGAAATTCTGGCACATTATGTTTATAAACCATTCCTTTTAGCTACAATGCACTCCACTAATCTAAGCAGCCCTCTTACCCTTTTGTACTGTAGTTCGGCGCAATTAATCATTCATTAATGACATAGCCATGCAGCAAAAGCCTTAAAAATGTGTTAATAGCTGAGTCATAAAGGTGAGAATAAACTGATGTGCCATTTTACTTCAATAGCATATATTGTTCGGCTCAGGTTTTCCCCAGTGAGATGTTTGCCAGTCACCTGATATATGTTTTCTTTGTTTTTGATGAATAAGTGTACTGTACTATGTTTCACTGGTTTCTCACCAGTAAAGCAAATAGCTTAAAATAATTTTATTCCAAACGATCAGCATGTAGATCATTCAACAACATTGAGAAGAATTTCTGACAAATAGCAACTTAAACAAAACATGCATTTTGTTGGAACATGTGTCCTTGTTACCAGGAGATTGTGGAGGCATTAGTAGTGATCTTTCAAGAATCACTAGACTCAGGACTGGTCGTAGAGGACTGAAAAATTGCAAATGTTTCTCCGCTGTTCAAGAAAGGGCATAAGGCAAAAGACGGAAAACTGTATAGACTGACCAGTGGTTGGTAAGATTTTACAGTCCATTATTACGGATGTTTTAGAGAAGAGTAAACCCTCACAATTACGGACCTAAATCTAAATTATCTAACTAATGGATATTGGTTATGAACGTCCGTTCATGGTGGTGATTGGCTGGTAGCACGCAGCACAACGTTGGGCAGCAGAAAGATGATGGTAGGGAGAGTGCAAGCAGTAAAACACTCTTGAAGAGCATTGCATTGAGCACGGTGTTGCAGTGACGGACAAAAAGCAAGGTCCCAGGGTCTTCTTCTTCTTGCGAATGAAACATAAACCAAAGGAATAGTTAGATCTCAAGCAGGGTGTTGAGCAGCCAGGTTATTGTCTCTGCGTCAATGTCTGCCAGAGCTCCATTTGGTGGGTGGTAGAGCGGGCACCCAGAGATGACATGGCTGGCTGTCTGTTGTTCTGCTCCGCTTTCACAGGCTGGGCTCTGGCGGAGTCCTCATCTCCACATGCTGGCATTGAAATGCCCAACTCCAGTACGAAGTCTGTTGAGTTTCACCCATGCTCCCCTGGGGAGGTCAGACCCCAGACAGCTTTTATCTGGTGAAGAGATGTAGCTGTTTAATGGAGATGAGGCTGCCTTCCACTCCTGTGACTACTTGGTGGCTATCCAGTGTGCTTTTGTTTCAGTTGGCTGGATGGATGCTAGGAGTTGTTTTCCATGTGGAGCAAAGAGGTGATGGGACTTCAGTCGGGGTGGCCTCTGCTCTCTGCTGGCAGCCTGATGGAGGATGTGATCTGGGTCCATGGCACGACGAGATAGTGCCAGAGTTGCTGCTTGCCTCCGGATCCCTGCAAGCGGAATGCCTGCAAGTATAGGGAGCTGCTCGACTGGAGCAGATTGAAGGCACTCAGTGATGGTTTGCAAGGTGCTGTTCAGGCATGTGTCTACCAGGCTAGTATGTCTAGGGGTGTTGAATGCAGATGCAACACCCGCGGTCTACATCCCACCAAGGGTTGCCAACATTCTCACTCCCAAATAAGGGACAAAAGGTTAAAATAAGGGACAGATTCCCAATGGCAATTCGTTGACCGACTTGGCCATGGCTGGGTGAATGATGAGTTGGCCCGGGTGCTGGATTGCACACAAGGCCCAGCTGGCGGGCCAGCTAAGGAGTTTTGGCCTGGGTGCCGGACTTTGCACGCGACGTCTGGCACCCCATCCAACTCATGTACTGATGATCGGCCACGGGCGAGGCACTGCTGCTGCACTCCATGGGCTGCACTACGTCGGAACGGGTGAGGCGGGTTCGGATGCGGCTCTCCGACCCGACAGTCCCCTCAGCCTGAGTAGTAGCAGTCAAATACAGGACAAGGGCGGTCCCCTATGAGACAAACCAATTTAGCCCAATATACGGGATGTCCCGGCTAATACGGGACAGCTGGCAACCCTAATCACACCCCAGGCGGACGTCATCTAGCATTGGAGGAGCTGCACGCCGTGGTCAACAAGCACCAGACAGCGTACCCTGAAGCCTTTACCACCATAGCCAGGGACTTCAACAAAGCCAACCTGAAAAAATCACTCCCAAACTATCACCAACAGGATGGGGCAGATGTTCGGCAACTGTGGCAGGGTTTGAATGCCATCATCTCCTACAAGGCAAAACCAGGAGGCAGGCAGCTCAAGCGACAGCGAAGCGTCACTCCCTGATAAGCTCAATGCGTTCTTCGCATGCTTTGATAGGGAGAACACTGATGTGCCTTCCCGAGCCCCCGAGATGGTATTACAGTCACAATCACAGAGGCTGACATCAGAAGATCCTTTAGGGGGGAGAACCCTCAGAATGTGCTTGGACCTGATGGTATACCTGGTCGAGTTCTCAAAACCTGTGCAGACCAACTGGCTGGAGTTTTTGCAGACATTTTCAACCTCTCATTACTGAGGTCTGAGGTACCCACCTGCTTTAAGAGGGCATCAATAATACCGGTGACCAAGAAGAGCAAGGTGACGTGCCTCAACAACTATCGACCAGTGACACTAATGTCTGTGTTGATGAAGTGCTTTGAGAGGTTGGTTATGGTGCATATCAACTCCTACTTCAACAAGAAACTCGACCCATTACAGTTTGCCTACCGTCACAACATGTCAACGGAGGATGCGATCTCAATGGCTCTCCACTCCGCACTGGACCACTTGGACAATAAAAACACATATGTCAGGCTGTTGTTTATAGACTACAGCTCGGCGTTCAATACCATCATCCCCTCCAAGCTGGTTACCACCCCTCGACATTGGGGACCTGGGGTGGAGGGTACTGCACCGAGGAGTCCCCTGCAACCTGTTTCTCTCGCGGTTCACAAACTCGCCAGCCACCTGCCACTTTTGTGGGCTGGAAGAATCTGTGTACCACGTGTATATGGAGTGTGTGAGGTTGCAGCCCCTGTTCCATTATTTAAAGGGCCTTCTGGCTACACTTCTCACCCACCATCCTCATCTTCGAACACCCTGTGCATAGGGGAGAGGGTAGGGCCGAGGATGTCCTGGTTGGGTTGCTCCTGGGCCTGGCCAAGCTGGCCATCCGTGAGTCACGGCGCCAGGCGGAAGAGGGCTCTGCCTGAGCCAGCTGCCTGCTCCTTTCCCAGGGTTCCGTCCGTGCCCGTGTCCGTGCCCTACGCGCTGTCCAAGGGCGCCCTGGGGTATTTCCGGGACCGCTGGGCACCGTGGGGGGTTGAATGCATCCTTGACAAAGAGTATAAGATAGTTGTATAATAGTTTATCATTTGTCGTGTAATATGATGGTGGGTTCTGTTTTATTTTTACTGTACTGGATATATTATTTTAATATTTGAATAAATATTTTTGTTGGATATTTTGCAATTGGATCCTCGACTTCCTTATCCACGGACCACAGTCTTTTTGAATTGGCAGAAATACTTCTTGCTCATTAACAATCAGTACGGGAGCACCTCAAGGCTGCATGCTCAGCTCTACTCACTCTATACTCATGACTGTGTAGCCGGACATAGTGTGAACTCCATCTTCAAATTCGCTGATGACACCACCGTTGTTGGATGAATTACAGATGGTGATGAGTCAGAGTATAGCAGTGAGATCGACCGATTGACCAAATGGTGCCAGCACAACAACCTGGCTCTCAATATCAGTAAAACCAATGAATTGACTGTGGACTTTAGCAGAGGAAGGATGAGGACCCACAATCCTGCTTATATCAACGGGACGATGGTGGAGAGAGTCAAAATTCCTGGGCATGCATATTTCCTAAGATCTTTCCTGGACACAGCACACTGATACAATTATAAATAAAGCACATTAACACTTCTACTTCCTGAGAGGATTATGGAGATTCGGTATGTCAAAGAGGATTCTCTTGAACTTCTACAGGTGTACAGTGGAGAGCAAATTGACTGGTTGCATCATGGCCTGGTTCGGCAACTTGTACGTCCAGGAGTGGAAAAGACTGCAAAGAGTGGTAAACACTGCTCAGTCCATCACCGGCTCTGACCTCCCCACCATCGAAGGGATTTATCGGAGTCGCTGCCTCAGAAGGCAGCCAGCATCATCAGAGACCCACACCATCCTGGCCACAGACTCATTTCACCCCTGCCATCGGGAAGAAGGTACAGGAGCCTGAAAACTGTAACATCCAGGTTCAGGAACAGCTTCTTCCCTACAACCATCAGGCTATTAAACACTACAACCTCAAATAAGCTTGGAACTACAATAGACTATTATTATTATTATTATTATTATTATTATTATTATTATTATTTTTATTATTATTATTATTATTATTGCGCTACTATTGTTTGTTTTTTGAGTATTTGTGTATGTGTGTGTATATATATGTATGTACTTGTGTGTGTATACACACTGAACTTTTTTTTTCTCTCTCGTTTATCAGATTGTTTCCAGTGTACTATGTTTACATATTCTATTTTGCTGCAGCAAGTAAGAATTTCATTGTTCTATAAAACACTCTTGACTTTCTTGACTTTTGAAAAATGTGATCATGCTATTAAGTAAATTGCTTCACAATCAACAAATCTGGATGGAGAGCTTGGTGACATTATAAGTTAGATTCAGGCCTCCTGCACTGCTTGTGGTGAGGTTGCCATTGAAGATAGGGATACATCAACAGTTTCCTTCCTGAGCCCATTTGTCTTATAGCAACACTGAAGGAGACCGGTTGACCCATCAGGTCAATGTTGGCTCCCAGGCGAGAATAATTCCAATATCCTCTTCTACTTATTTCCCTGTATCTCTGCAAATTATTTTCTCTCATAAATGTTCACTTATTCCCCTTTGATTCTTTTTGTCATTAACCTGTACCAAGGAGTAATTTACAGCTAGCCAATTAACCAACCAGCAGATTTCAAGGAAGTGGGAGGACACCAGAGCACCCATAGGTAGCCATTGAGTCACAGAGAGCGTGTACATAATTTATACAGACAGCACTTAAGGTCAGAATCAAACCCAGATCCCTGGAGCTGTGAGGGAGCAACACTCACTAGTACATCGCCAAACTACCATTTAAACCAATAAGATTCCTTGTTGGTAATGCTTTAATTGACCAAGTAGCCACTGTGCCACATGCCCCTTAATTCTTTTTGTTGAGGTGAAAGGAATATTTTGTGATTGATATAAATATATTACATTTATTATTTATAGTCATATTTGTATTCATGTGTATTATGAAACGTGACGTCTGTAAGACTTTGTTAAAGTTGTGGTTTGTGTCCAAATGTATGCAATACACAATATGTTTTATTCATTACAATAAATCTATATTCCTCAGTATGTATTTATAAAACTGTTTGCTTTCTTTCCAATAGCCAATCTAGAGACTCGGTCTTACTCAAAAACCTTACTATAGCCTTAAAAATAGCGGAGTCAGGGGATATGGGGAGAAGGCAGGAACGGGGTACTGATTGGGGATGACCAGCCATGATCACATTGAATGGTGGTGCTGTCTACTGTCTATATATCAGGTCTCAAAGAATCATAGTGTCTTATATAGTACATGAACAATCCCTTTGGTCATGCTGACCATCAATTGCCATCTATACAGATCCCATTTACCAGCACTTGGTTTGTAACTTTTACAATTCAACTTTGTAAATGTTGTGAGCAATTTAACTCTCTCCTATCTCTTTTGCCATTGTCATGTTGGCAATTTTGAAGATAATCTTTTCTCTAAGCATATTCAAACTTACATTTGTTTGTGCTTTCAATTTTTTATGTTGCTTTTGATAATGAGACTCTTCTGGTTTTGATTTTGTAAACTAAAATTTACAGACCGAGTCCAACCACGTTATGCCCACTTTCTGAATAGCCAATATACCTAGTTATTTTAAATATTTTACTGTGCTTGGTGTACATAACTTGAAATTGTGGAATAAAATTTGGCATATGAGTTAATCAAATCTTAACAAGAAATGAGGATGGGAACAAATAAAGTTTGAAAATTTGCAATTAGAATTGTCAAATATAGTCCACCTTTGCTGTTTCCTGCCACTCACCTCTCAACTCAAAATGTTATGGGAGATAGAGGGAAGCCATTATGTTATCATAAATAGTTTATCTTTATACTTTTAAGGATTATATGTTTGGAATAGCTCTATTTTGCTTGTTTAATATATTATTATTATTATTATTATTATTATTATTATTATTATTATTATTATTATTATTATTATGCAAAGAATATTCTTGTAAAAGGTAAAAGTTGTATTCTTTCAATCTATGCAAATAAATTTAGGTCTAATCTATGTGTTAGTTAACCGCTACTTATCTTGTCTCCTACATTCTTCAGTTTTAATGATGTTATGCACATTACAGTATTTGACACTTCACTCTGTTCTCAATTTATTTAATTAAAAATAAAATCACACAGTACAACAAAAGTTAATTTACTTCTTGTCACAGCAAAGTGAGGAAGAAATAATGATTAAAAATAATTTAAAAAATCCAGTCCAATTAATCTTGGGACTGTTTTAAAAGATCCACACAGGAAAATGAAAATTAGATTAATTTTTTGGATTATTTTAGGAACACACAGGAGAAAGGCCTACGCAACATATGCTACAGATCACAAAAGCGCTTGAGACAATGTCACTAAATCACGAACAAATTGATATCACATCATATCCTTTAGGCATCAAGGTATGAAAAGTATTTGTTACTTGCTACATGAAGAATAATAATGTTAAGGAATAAGATAATCAAATATACAGCTAGTCTTTGACACTGCAGTTCTGTAACACCAGGCCAATATAGCAGTCAATTTAAGTGAAAGAAAATACATTTCGTTTCACATACTGTAGGAGAAAGAGAGAATAGACATCAAGAAAATAAATAGAAAAGATTAATCACTGTAAAAGGATTGTGTTATGGAGCCTCCATAATTCATCTTCCGTACTTAAAAAAATCTTATTTATTTAAAAAACTGCAAGACAGACCGAACATAATTTAAGAGCCAATTTGCCCATGGTGTTGTTAAAGTTTCAGTATTGTGACTACATTTATAATGAAGAGTCTTTGCGATTTGATTTATTTACATACATTATTTTACTCTGCACAACACAAAACACTGACTTAACAACCATCTATAAAATAAAGAAACTGCTAAAATTGCACTCACCATTACAATGATTTAACACAAATCATAATTAAAACCATATTAATCTGTTTCCTAAATGGTTCATGCTGTTGAATTCATTCACTGCTATCAAAGAAAAATGGGATTTTGTGGACATGAAACTTTATTGTATGTTTTCTAAGAAAACACAGTTGTCTTTTCTTTACGTCAATCTGAATAGATACTTCAGTAACTAATTTTGAAATACATACTGGGTCTTAGTGTACTTACATCTAGCCAGCAGTTCCACAGGGAACTGCCAATGACATCTTTCTCTTGGGTCAATTTGCCTCTGACATGAACCTATGCATCTAAACGCAGATGTCAGTGATGAACAGTGTGGGAAAACACATTCATTTAAATGGAGTAGTTTTAAAATGTTTATTTATTTTTATTTATTTTATTTTATACCTTCAAGTAATTTCTAGTGGCTTAAGGCATTTTTAAACAAATTTGTTAAAATTTTGAAATTAAGCCTCAGGCAGATGGGTATCAGTAGGCTGCAAGAAGTAGATGTAATCACAGGCAAAGAATGGGTGAAGGGTAAGCCAACCATGTTGAATGGCCAGTAATTCTGCAAACTATAGATCTAGCAGCTGTTCCAATATTGTACCTCTCCTCACTGATCTGCCAAACTCAACAGCCAGAGGAAGCTCATGTGCATGGGTTGCGTGTTTTCATCCCAATTGCTCACCAGCCCCATTTTGTCAGAGGATCCACTCCTTTCCTGCTGTAAATGAGTATACCTGGCACTGTCCCTCCTCAAGGCACCATTCTTCTTTTCCTTATGTTATGAAGTTGACTCGGGTTAGTTTTAATCTTTCTTTTGGCACCAAATTGCTGTCATTTTGCTCAGGCGTCACCTGGAGGCCACTCTTCTCGGTCAATTGGCTCCCCAAAATAGATTGCGTTTCTAAAATAAAAGTCATCCCAGTGTAGACGAGCCTGCACCCAGTTATATCTTCTGGATCCCTAGCTATACCAGGAAGCCCAGTTGTTTTATCAGGACAAAATCTACATGAACCCTTCACAAATTGAAGCTTTTTACTGTACATGTGACAATAAACGAAACTCAAACTCAAGTTAAGAAGACCATGGGCATTGGGCTGGCAATAGGCTCCTTTTACTTCCTTTTTCAAATGAATCTGACAGAAGTTTTGACAAAATTTAGGATTAATGCAGGAATTAAGGTGAACCTACAACTTTGACTAAGGCAGGCCTGGGTGTTGATAGGGAGATAGGAGTGATCTGAAGGAGTTTGGTGAGACAAGAAAAACTAGCAAAGCTAGGCACACATATTCTGACATTTGATGTCAGGACTTCATTACATTTTTTCTTCAATTTGCTGTTTAGCAATCTGCCATATTTACAGATTGGCTGGTGTCAGTGAGGAAAATTAGTGCAGGAGATTCAGAGCTGAAGAATATTGGGAGTGTAACATCAGGATTTGGTAGGCAGTGGTGATGAGGGAACAACACTGTCAGTAGAGAATGAGATAACAGGAGATGGGAGCTTGTGAGAAAGAGTGAGGCTGAGGTGGAGTGGAGGTAGGAAGAGAGTGGTACGTGATGGATGGAAGGTTCCTGACCATGGCACTGAGGAAAGGGGAGTCTTTCAATTGCACTGTCAGAGTCTAATTAAAATCTGTTAATTAAATGTCTGGCTTTGCACATCTCCTACACCATAGAGATAACAGCAGGTTAAAAATACTAGCTATTTTAAAAGTATTTGAACTTTGGAACCATGGGTCCTGGAAATTAATATCAAGGGCACTTTACATTATAGGTTACACTTATTCTTAGTTTTGGCATTATTAAATTAAGTTTAATGCATTTACACTTATGTACATTTCATTTTCTATTTTCAACCTATTTTTTTACTGTTTATAAAAACAGCATCATTCTCTAGCTTCCCAACTCAACAAAGTATGAATCAGCAACCAGCCACTTAACCTGTTTTTTTGCTCTCATAGTGGCTGGCTGCTGATTCACACAGTATACTTCTTATTTTGTTCTTATAATGGTGTATTATGTACTTATAGCCCTCCTCAGTTTCTAGTCAAATGCTTGATCCTAGTCAAAATGTCATTATCTCCAAGTGATGCCACTAGGCCATGCTAACACAATGGCCGAGACAAAAAAATGTTATGTGCTACATCAGTGCAATTGAGAGACTCCCCTTTTCTCTGTGCCATGGTCAGGAACCTTCTATCCATCACGCACCACTCTCTTTCTACCGCCACTCCACATCAGCCTCACTCTCTCTCACAAGCTCCAATCTCCTGTTATCTTCTCATCAAAAATTCAAGGCCATTGCTTTTAAATAAGAAACAATAGTACTCCCACCTAAATTCTCACACTATAAAAAATGGCCATTCAGAAACTACCTGTGCATACATCCCAGCATATGCATATGTAGCTCCAGTGCACTGGCCTTAAATTATAAGTACTTGTTCAGATTTATCAAGCGGACATCACACACAGCAGATACTGTAGACCTGTCCAGTGTTAATTGAGTTTTATGTTAATTTTGTTCATTATTAAGTTGGCTTCTCCCTGCCTTTTTTGGTTACTTTCTTGTTTCCTGGATTGTTGGAGAGTCTCATTTTTTTTGCATTGTGTTGTCATTGATGGTAAATAGGGCTTGTGATGGGCTAAGTTTGAAAAGGTAAAAGTGGCAAATTTATGCCACTTTTACTGTGAATATTATGAATTTAACCCACCTGTCACCGGGAATGTGTAATTTAGCTACATAGCACTCATCTGATTTTCTAAAATTCATTGCATTCTTTGAGATTACCCAAATGATTTCTAGAGTATTGATGAACTGCAAGAATGTACATTAACACTGGCAGCTAACCAGAAAGAAAATAAATTAAAAATAAAAACCATCATTGCAGTTTACTTTTCACATTACTTGCTGATTTCTGCTTATCAACATAAAGATTGAAGCACTCTGGAAAAGCCTGCTGTTGAATGTTAAAACCAATTAAGGGCTTTTTAATGAGCTGCCAGTAGAAGGTTGTGCTTTCAGCTGGTTGGCATGAATATGACCAGGGCATACTATGCTCGCCTGTTGAGCTGCCATTGGTGTAATAACTTGCTGCTGAGGTTTCAAGCAATAATAGCAAAGATAAAATGAATGTTTGAGGGAAGAGGTGCACAAAGTTGAAGGGAGCATGATGGGAATGTGCTGTATAGAACAAAAGCAAGGCAGTTTTTGTACTCATTTATTGGCAACTTCTGCAGAGTAAAATACAAGTTTGCTTTGAATGCAATGCAAAGTGTGGCTTCTTCTGATAAGGTCTAAATTGTGATTAGGATGAAGGCAAAATTCTTTTAAACTTTTGATAAAGATTTGAGAGAAATTGCTGCAAAATTTTGGCAATAAAACACAAATAAATATTAATTTACTTCTGACTAACCACACTTGATAAAATGCTTTTTTATGAAAAACACAAAATAGAACCATTCAGTTGTATTTGCTTCGACTATAGGCACAGTGCATATGATAGGGAATAACAGGGCAGGGGAACACAATGTGCATGACAGGCAGGTTTATAGGATTGGGAGTGACTGCAAACCATCATGTTAACACATTCCCAGCAAATAATTTCATTTGTATGGGGCCACAATTGTTGCTGCCTTGCTATAAAATTAATTGCCTGGAATTTGCGGTGAGAATAATAGCGAGACTTTCAGCCCTCACTGTTATATATAGAGGAAACCTGACAGGAACTTCTGAAGTATACACATGTTTAGTAATAAGCAGAAATCCAGAAGCTGCTGTCAGTCCCTACTCCTTCAGACAGTGAGCTGTTTCAGAACCCCTCAAGTGTAAGATGAAGGAGTAAGTGCACTAATAGGAGCATTTAAACAGCATTCTAAATATAAACAATGTTCCATGACAAAGTCATACTTCTTTGAGGTGTACGAGCTTCTTAGTAGCTCACTATCACAAAATTATTGTTTAACACTGCTGTTAAAACTAGTTTAAATATGCAGACTGACATTATCTTATCTAAATATTTTAACATTTTACACCTGTATAAAATAAAAACATTATTTTGATATTGTTTTAATCTTAATTTTGCACTGTAAAATGCTGAAAATGTTAGTTAGAATTATCCTTTTTACTTCCTGGTTTGCAGCATGTGGAAGCTCCTCAATGTGATGTGGAGTTTGAGTTGTTTGATGACATCACTGTTCCTGCATGCTAGGAATCTTCAAATATGACATTTGACATCAACTGATGTCAGGAAAGGTGAGGTAACGGTCACAAGGAATGAAATGTGGTCGTTTATTTGAGATCATTAGCATATGCTTTGCTTGGATTTTATTGCTGACCGTGAAATCTGCCACTTGATACAACATTCAGCATGTAGCAATCTCGGTGTGTCCTGATTTGCTCATGTAAAAAACCATAAACCAGTCTAAGTGAGACAACTGCTCCTTTGGGCACCTACTTAATGCAGCATAAAATGTATAATATTATTAATGGTAATAGAATATCTATTATATTATTATAATCAGTAACATATTCATTATCAATAAATATTATTAATATTCATTCAGTCTCAAAAATAAATGATCTGCAAATATATATTTTTATAGAATAAAAAATATTGAAAAGAACATTCTGACTAAACAACAGTTGCAATTTTGTATTGCTATTAAGAATGGAATTCACCTGTGCAACATGTGACAAATAAATTTGACTTTGACAAGTGATCAAAAGATGAATTGGGATGAAGTATATTATTCAATATATAGTATTCAGGTATATAAGTTGGCTTTACTTGTCTAAAACAATTTACAGTTCAGCAAATGTGGTGCTTAACTAATTCCAGTTCCCCTGCCTTCATTACATGGCATTTAAATCCAATCATCAATTAGTTATCCAACTTTTACCGCTGTACCATCGAAAGCATCCTGACCACCTGCTTCACGGTATGGTACAGCAGCTGCACCGCAGCTGACAGGAAGGCACTGCAACGGGTGGTGAAAACCGCTCAGCACATCATCGGTGCCCTGCTCCCTGCCATGGATGCCCTCCACCGAAAACGGTGTCTGAGACGGGCCGGGAAAATCATCAAGGACCCATCTCACCCTAACCATGGACTGTTTGCCCTCCTCCCATCAGGGAGGCGGTACAGGAGCCTCAGGTCTCGCACAAGCAGGCTGAGGAACAGCTTTTTCAACAACACCATTACACTGTTGAACTCAGAGTCCCGACGCTAGCCATCCTTAGACTCTCCCACTTGTATACAGTTACCTGCCTATGTATCAGTTTTAATTCATCCACAATCCACACATTGTTAACCAGTATTTTTATTTTTTTATTTTTTTTTAAACTTTTATTGTATGCCAACTTTGTATTTTTATTTTTACTTCTACTATCTTGCACTATGACTATGACCAGACGCTAAACTGCATTTCGTTGTACCTATACTTGTATTTGTGCAATGACAATAAAGTTGAATTGAATTGAATTGAATTATACTTGGCATGAATGACCTCTGGATATAGCTCTATATTTGGCTTTTATTATCAAAAACCTTTTTCTCCTTAACTCAAATAACAACACCCCATTTTCTTTCTTAGCACAAGAATGAAATCAAAAGTTTCAGATAATCAGCTTTTCCCGTTGGTGTCAGAACTCTACTTCCTCAGATGACTAAGGAAATTTGGAATATCTCCAACAACTCGAACCAATTGCTACAGATGCACCATAGAAAGCATCCTATTAGGATGAATAGCAACTTGGTTTGGCAAATGCTCTGCTCAAGACCGCAAGAAATTGCAGAGTTGTGGATGTAGCCCAGTCCATAACACAGACCATGGCTCATGCTGCCTCGGAAATACAGCCAACATAATCAAGGACCATTTTCATCGTGGTCATTCCCTCTTCTCCCCTATTTTGCCAGGAAGACGATCCAAAAGCTTGAAAGCACGTATAACCTGACTCAGGAGCAAATTCTTCCTTAGACTACCGAATGGAACTCTCATAAAATGAGAGTGTAATCTAGATTTCTCAACCTATCTCCCTGCAGCCCTTGCACATGTTTTAAAATTTGCACATTTTCTGTCACTGTAACACTATAATACTATATTCTACACTCAGGTTGTTTTTTTTTCTCTTTGCACATCTGCTGTACGTGTATGGATTGATTGTATTTATGCATGGTATAGCAGGCAAAATAAAGTTTTTCACTCTATATCATTACATGCGATCAGTACACTATACAACAAACCAAACCAGCTTAGAGGAAAGGCTGCCCAGTTCTAACCTTAATTGTTTTACCCTCACAAATCCTATCTGGCTGCAGAAGTATTTCTAATATTCTAATTAACATCAAATTTCAAATAATTGCTGTGTTCTATTTAGAACATTTCAAACAGTTCCGGCACTTTTTCTCTCCACTACCCTAATTTATCTTCATAGAACATAGAACAATACAGCTCAGGAACAATCCTTTGAGATGATATCAAAGCTGAATATGATGCCTACTTAAACTAATCAATTTATCCACCTAGAGACATGCTCCATATCTCTGCATTCCCTGCATTTTCTTCTATTTATTCTCTTCTCAGGACCAACAAAATGTTGTCATCCAGTCAATCTTGGCCTCCAATCACATACATACATACATCATATCCTTTTGTTGTCTCGAACATACCCTTCCCTCTTCACACATATGTGCACACACACGCACACAACTTTACATATGCTTATTATTTTCACTCTTCCAGTTTTGAAACAAGTTCACCAACTTGTTTCTATTTTGATAGAAAAAAAAGGACCCAAGGTGATGGAGTATCTCAGCCAGTCAGGCACCATGCCTGGAGACCAAGGATTAGTGATGTTTCGGGTCAGGATCCTTTCCGAAACATCATCTATCTTTGTTCTCCAGAGATGCTGCCTGATCTGCTGAGTTACTCCAGCACTTTTGTGTCCTTTTTTGAAAACCAGCATCTGCAGTTCTTTGTTTCTCTAATTTGATAGATGCTGCCTGATCTGCTGAGTGCCACCAGAAAAATCTATTTCTATTTTGGATTTGCAGCATCTGCAGTTCTTTTAAGAATACCATCTTTATTGGTATTAGGAAATTAGATGTTCCAAGCAGATTGGTTGCTTGAAATGTATTAACTAAAACAGGCACATTTAAACAAAAAAATCCCCAATAATAGAGCCTCTTTACACATTGCCCTTGACATTACCAATATTGAGTAATACCACGCTGAGTTACTTAATAAATTTTGCACTTTCTAAACGTATTAATATATTGTTATGTTTTAGAAAGTGCATAATAAAGCCTTTACTTATGAAGGCAGTACTTTAGATTAAAGCAATCTCTTCTAAAATACTATTTTTTTCCAAAGAGCAAGTATGCGCTGCCAAGGCGGGAATCCTGAATTGCAAGAAATGTCTTTGTTCAAGGATGGATTTTCTTACTCTGCTTTTTTTTTCTCTCAGTTCCACAGTGCCACCCACATAACTGTTCCTCCAGATCTGCCCTAATTACCATGATTCCCTTTTCAGCTCCATCTTGCCCTTTGGTTCCTTGTGTCCTTCTCTATTTTGCCATGCACTCAAATCCATCCAAAGTTCTAATTATTATTCTTGTTTTCTTCATTTATATCCCTGGTTCTCATATTACTAAGTTAGCTTTGAACAATTTTGCTCTAAGGCCAGTATTCTTTTTTGATTCAATGCCACTCTTTCCTATATCCTATAATTCTCTTCACAACTTTCTTTCATCCAAATATGATTTTCTTGATACATTTCCAGACTTGGTTAAATTTTTTCCTATTGTATGAATACTCTGTTGGCTCTGCATCACTCTTTTATAACCCCAGCATCTCCCACCCGCTGACTAGAGACTTAAATCCCCTCCCAATTAGAAATTGAGGGGTTAATAAAACAATAAGAATAAGAATTAAAATCTACAAACCAAACTTTATTTATCTAGAGGCAGTTAGTAGATTGAGAGGTGGACTAAACTGAAACCTGAAACAAGGCTTTATTCTGATGAGATTATAATTCATGTATTTATTTAAGAGATTATTTTTTACTGTTCTTGGTGAAACAATTATGTTGCAAGGCATCTAATTTGTTCAGAACTTTCCCCCTTCAAGGCATTATTAACTCTGCTTTTGTGAACGTATTTTTTTTCTCAGTTGAATGCCTGGCTTCCCAAGGTCAGCAGGGGTGTCCCAGAGTATCTACAGATTGTGCAATGTGTTCTGAATAAAACATCTCCAGGCCAAATATTGCATATGTGAAACGAAGAGTGAGTATCTGTTTACATTCTCCCAACCCAGCATTAATTTAGTCTCCAATACTCCATGAATGTAACATTTTTATTTTCAAGAGATTTATAATGTCTTTTCAAGGCACATTACAAACTGGGTACTAAATTGTGGTCCTTTCTGAGAATTTTCAGGATGTTTTCCTCATTAAGAACTTGTTCAAGCACGCCAAAATTTATCCCACCTAAATCTGTTACAACCATGAAGAAGAAGTACTTAATCCAGTACTCTGAGCCAATCTCCAATTTGGTTGCTATTGGCCAAAGGTCATTAATCTACCTTATTTATTTTATGTCTTTACTTTGTATGAAGAAACTGGACAAAAGAAGATAAGACCATCTTTTGCCTGCAATATGAAGATATTGTTTGTGTTCATGAATGTAAAAGGTTTTGTAACTAATAGACTCATATATCATAACTAAAGTGAAATTATTGTTTAGTGAGTTATGTGGAATGTTCGCAAAAATGGCTAATTTCCCAACTGTTTTGAAATAAGGATTATGTAAATACCATGCAATCCTCTGATTAAATTGTCAGCGCCAGCTAAGCTAGTAAAAGCCCAGTTTTTATGGAAAGTGTAAGAAATTCATGCAGGGAATTGTGAAATCTGACTGTAATAGCTGTAAGAGGCATCTCTTCAAAACAAGACTGATACAATCATTCATCATTTAGAGATGGTGAAGCTTATACACCCACATAAATTTAGTTAAATTTAGTTAAAAAGTAATGAGAGAATTAAAAGAGTTAGAATGTGTGCTAATGATCTTTGAAACCAACACACACATCATATTCCAAGACAAACATTTTCACCATTAATACTGAAACCACACAAACATTAAATGCTCTCATTCATAATATTTATTTTATTTTAGACAAGTTTATTTTTTCTTTTGCCTAGTTATTAAATAATTTCATTATAGCTCAGCCAAGATTTTAAGATTTAAAAAAAAACTTATTCCAAATTGCTGTATAGATGCAATTAGCATTAATGTACAATGGGCTTAGAAAATGAAGCACTAAATCAAATGAGCACTCAGATCAGAATTTCAAAACACAAAAGCTGCGATTTTAATTAAAAAATAAACATTTGTCTTCAGAGGATGCTATCTTAAATGCATTTTTTATCAACTCTGATCATGAATTCAGGTAGTACTGAAAAGAAGGGCAAAGAAAGACACTTTTCCATTATCACAATCTGACGTCACACATGTCCTTCTTCGCTGTACTGTATGTCTTTCACATTCCTTTGGTGTCGTAGTTCCTAACTGCCTTCATTTCATTGCCTTTAAGTTTGTTTATTAAGATTTTCTTTTCCCCAAAGTCCCTTCTAATCCATTGATAGGCTACTAATCAGAAATGTTCCCTTTGTTCTATCCTTTCCTCACCCTTTCTGCAACTTATAACCAAACTATGTTCTCTGATGAAAAAACTTTGAACAGAAATAGTAACAATGTTTCTCTTTTACTGTCTGACTTGCTGAGTGTTTCCATCCATTTATCTTTTTTTTTATCTCAATGCAAGCCACAGGCTATCTGATAACTGAAGTCCAATAACACAACAAATATGCAATGAGAAATTAAAAATATATATTAAAACCACATAAGCCATTTAGAATGGAATGGTGCAGTGATGTCAAAAAAAGTTAATAATAGCTGATATACTATTACATATAAACTCCAAAGGCACAAGGGTATAGTGGTTGAGTCACTGTCTTACAGCACCAGAGACCCGGGTTCGATCTTGATTATGGATTCTGTCTGTATGGAGTTTGTACATTCTCCCTGTGACCACGTGAGTTTTGTCCAGGTATTCCGGTTTCCTTCCATACTCCAAAGATGTACTGGTTCGTAGGTTAATTGGCTTTGATAAAATTGTAAATTGTCCCTGGTGTGTAGGATAGTGTTAGTGTACAGGGTGATCGTTGGTTGGCGCCGACGTGGTGAGCCGAAGGGCCTGTTTTTGTGCTGTATCTCTCAAGTCTAAAATCTCTAAAGACTAAAGTGTCCAGTCTGGCACCTATGGGGGATCCTATGCCGGGTTTGGCCTCTGCTGAATCAAGTAGTCAACATAGTTACTAATTTCTCAATCTTCAGGATTTACCTGCCCATTTGCATGACCGATTGCAATGAATCTCTTTTGAGGGTGGTGTTATATTTTGCCTTCCTAACACTCTAAAAGGTCACACTCTTAGAAAGTGGATCAAATGTTGGCCCACCATTTTCTGATGAGCATTTCAAGTCAGCTTTCTGTTGAGAGTACAGGATCACAGAATCACATTTGCCATGTCCTCTTGTCTGATTATTTTAAATATTCATGATTTATCATGAACTATAGTGTAATATGAAAAAAAACATTTAAATAGATCTTAAAATCAATCATTGATGAATTGCTTTGCAGATATTGTACAAACAAGTATTCATTGGTACAAATAGCAAATATCTGTTTAGTAGTGTTTCCACTTAAAATTAACATTCCCAGTGTGTAAGAAGTCTTTCATAAACCCAGGCAAACACAGACATGAATCAATTCACCTTTCACATTTCAAACACTTTCCTAGAGAGACAGTAATCAGGGCCTTTGACAGCTTGCTTTTCATTCTGGCTCTATAAAACCAAGTGAAAGGTCTACCGCGAGACGCCTACTTTCTCATGAATGGAATGACTGGTTGCATTTCATCAGTCTCCTTAAGACAACCCTTATTACACACCATTTGTTTTACCTATTAGTGCTGCTTGTAGTTTAATTGTGTGATTTAGCTCAGCTTGAGTTAACAGCAACTGAAATTATATTCTGTATAATATCCCAGGGACCTGATTTATTCAGACCTGAATCCCATCTTTGTTAGTGAAACTCTTTTGGTCTTTTATTTCCTATAACTCTGTGACCTCACAGATGGGATTGAAAGAACACATGTCTTTACTAGAACATAAAAGTTTGCTAAGCATAAGCAGGTTTGTCTTCAAAATATGAGTTATTGGATGAAATTTCTATGATTAAATTATGCAAAACTATACCAAAATGTGACAGAAGCAGATTAAATCTAGACCTTTCTACTTTGGAATACATTTTGTTATGATGATATATTTAAAAATCTGTTAAAATGAAATTTGATTAATTTTAACATGGTTTTTTTTAATTCAATTTATATATTTTCATTTAAATGTCGATTTCCGAACTAGGTGTGCCAAATATTTTTTGCGAAATTCAATTGACGCTTATAGCGCACAATGGGAAACTCAATCACTGGTTCCAGGTACAAGACATTCCGGCTTGGCATCCATTAATTATGTCCATTAGCTTGCAACATCGTTTGTGTGCAAACATTAAAATCTGATGCTGGACCTTGAATAAATAAAATAGCAGAACCTGACATGAATCTGCCTGATCTCGGCCAACGGGACAGATCTTATTCGAGCTATTAAGGAGTCTGCCATTGAAAATGACTATTTAATCATCTCCGAGTGATCAAACAGCTATGCTATGCAAAATCTTCTTTCTTTGTGAGAGACAAAATGTTTCCCCTGTGTATCTATCTCTGTTGCCATGAAGCCTGATCATCTGTTGGAAACATGCGATGCCTGCTCCTGAGTCCAACCTGCCAGTCTTGGTTTCGTTCCTGTTGAGAACCGTTGCTTTAAAAGCAACCTTCACAGCAGGAGAGCATGCTTGTAAGTTTGTGCTTACTGCACCAAGTTACGATGTGTAACTACGCTGAAGGCCTGGAATTCTGAATGCCTGTTTGCATGGGGCCATACACATTCATGCACATAAGAAATTTGTTCCCCTGTGGCTGAGAAAGAATCTGGCATGATGCCCTCTGTACAACGTAATTTTAGCGGATGTTTCTAAGCATATTAGAATCTCCAGTCTCTGGTATCCATCAGCGTCAAATAACTGAATTTCTATGCACATTTGAAATACAAGAACATCAAAGCAATGATTATTTTATTATGGTATCTACTTTTCAGATTAATAATACTGCACAGTCATGCTTTCCAATCTTTTAACATCATGGTGATTGGAACATGTTCAACAAAAACTACCTACTTTTAGAAAAAATGAATATTAAAATACAATTACTAAGTGATGAATTACTGCAAGGTTTTCTTTGCTTGCCATTGTAATTTTGGTGGCAAAGCTCCAAAGCTGGGAAACATCAGACCGTTATCTGAATTATCTGCTGTTTGTCTGGGGTATATCTTTTTGCAAAGATTGCAGTGGACAAGTCAGAAAACCCCAGCAGATATCCACCCCCTATAATTGAGTTGGATGATGCAGAACGTAGCAAGGTCAAGTATGACCATCGTTGAGGTATGTCCATTTCCTATTCATGAGAATCTTTTCTACTACTAGAAGACTTTACTAAAACAACCATAAATATTATCATGAATCCTAACTGATTTTCAATTCCAAAAGCAAAAAGTTCATTTAGGCGACAGTATCCTGTTGCACTCTTCACATGACACCTGCCATTCAATACACTGCATGGATCAACGTTTATATGCTCTTTATTATTACGCACATTGCACTTAAGACAGTGGAATTGATTGTAGACTTTAGGAGAGCTCCCCCTCCCCTCACCCCACTCACCATCAACAACATCACAGTCACATCTGTGGAGTCTTTTAAGTTTCTGGGAACCATCATCTCCAAGGACCTTAAGTGGGGGGCTACCATCGACTCCACAGAGGATGTACTTCCTGTGGCAGCTGAGGAAGCACAATCTGCCACAGGCAATGATGGTCCAATTCTATATGGCCAACCTAGAGTCTGTCCTCACCTTCTCCATCATGGTCTGGTTTGGCTCAGCCACCAAGCATGACACCCGGAGGCTGCAGCGAATCGTCCGAACAGCTGAGAAGGTTATTGGCTGCAACCTTCCCTCCGTTGACAAACTGTACACTGCAAGGGACAGGAAGCGAGCGGGTAAGATCATCTCTGACCCCTCTCACCCTGGCCACAAACTCTTTGAATCACTTCCCTCTGGAAGGCGACTCCGGACTGTCAAAGCTGCCACAGCCAGACATAAAAACAGATTTTCTCCACGAGTAGTAGCTCTACTCAATAACCCAAAAACTGTAGCCTCCTTTTGCTCTGGTATTTAATTTAATTCACACGTTTAATCAATAATGTTTTGTTATTAATGTTTAATTTTTTAGGTATCATTCATAACTGTCACTGTATGTCATGTTGTCACTTGCGGGCGGAGCACCAAGGCAAATTCCTTGTATATGAATACTTGGCCAATAACCTTATTCAATTAAATTCAATTCATCAGCGGGCAGAAGATTCCAATCTCTACATCGTGTCATGTAGCTGAGCTATGTTGGGCATGCCTTTGGGATAGATAGGGCTCTTAAAGATAGCGGAGTCAGGGAATATGGGGAGAAGGCAGGAACGGGTTACTGATTGGGGATGATCAGCCATAATCACATTGAATGGTGGTGCTGGCTCAAAGGGCCGAATGGCCTACTCCTGCACCTATTGTCTATTGGGCTAGATTAATTGCCTGGGACAGGAAATCCCATGCTCTTGATCATGCTGCAGGTCCCCAGCTTCAATGCAATACTAGCATAGGGGTAGTGGAACGGAAGATCTGTCTTAATGAGTATGTCTCGTTGTCAATTATAATATATATATTTCATTACATGTGAGATGGTTCCTCTTTGTGATAATCAATGCACAGTTCCTTCTTTCTGAGTGGTGACAAAATATAAACTCTGAGTGTTGGCAAAAAGCTAACACAAGATTTAAAGCCACTATTGTATATTACATTAATTTAACATAACAATATTAACATCTATGTCATTTAAGGCTGAATGTCATGCAGAATCAAAGTTTTAATAGTCCTATTTGACAGACTACAACAATCTATATAATATTAACCTAAATGTGTTCATTTTCTGAGGTTGAGTTGGATCTTGACATTGTGTGCAAAATTATTAGATGCAAATTAGCAGGCTGTTTTTTATCACCCATTTTATATTACTGCATCAAGTCAACCCCGTCGTTTTATTGCGATACCAGAGGATAAATTGGATTATATGTATAGCTGAATAATATTGCTCTAATAATGCTTCTTAATATTGATCTGCACTCATAGAGTTGAATTGAAAAGAGAAACTCAAAAGTAGAAAATCTAGAATTCAATCCATTAATTTGATTCTGACCCATTTCTGTAAACTGGGTGGTAAATCAACAGTTTCACACTTAGGAAAACAGTGTCACTAAGGGTCATGACTTTACAAGACATTCTAGATGTGGATGTTTTTTCTGCTGTTCCATTTTACAACATTTCAAGGAACTCCCAATTTTAGTTATGTATCTTAATGGAATCTTTCTGTTTTAGATTAAATTCCAACTTTAACCCTAGAGTAGCAGTTGAACATAAGATTCTTATTATCCTTGCAGAACAGCTACATGAAGAAAACTTAATTTCTTGTTTCATCCAGTTCAGAGGTATTGAAACAGAAGTCTAAGAATAACCATCGGCAATAATATAATTTTGAACATAATCAGTTAACAGTATTGTATTGTGTTATATTTACCAACACGCCTTTCATCATTTTTTATTACTTTTCCCAAGAGAGTTCATAGATTCAGATGCTGAACATTTTAAATATATCTGGCTTTTCTTGAATAGTATTTTAAGGCAGTAATCATGATATACGTTATAGAACCGTAGAGCTATACATCACGGAAATAGGCCCTTCGGCCCACCTTGTTCATACTGACCAATATGGTAAAATATCAGGCTAGTCCTATTTGCCTACATTTGGTCCATTGTCCTCTAACCCCTTCCTTTCTTATCTATCCAAATAGTGTTTAAAAGTCATAATTGTATCTACTTCTATAGCTCCCTCTAACAACTCATTTCAGATATGAACTATTTTCTGAATGAAAAAGTTTCCCTGAAGTCCTGCTTAATTCTTTCCCCTTTCACCTGAAGCCTATGCCCTTTAGTTTTAGAACTCTTTATCCTGAGAAAAAGTATGTGAGTATTCACTTTCTCCATGTCCCTCATGATCATGTACACCTCAATGAGGTCATTCATCAGCCTTCTATGCTCCAAAGAAGAATCCTAGCTTATCCAATCTCTCTCTATAACTCAAGGCAGCAAGGCAAGTTAACAAATAAAGACACAAAGTGCTGGAATAACTGAACAGGTCAGTCAGCATCTCTGGTAAACCTAGACAGGTACAGCAGGCAGTGAAGAAAGCGAATGGCATGTTGGCCTTTATAACAAGAGGTGTCGAATATAGGAGCAAAGAGGTCCTTCTGCAGTTGTACAGAGCCCTAGTGAGACCACACCTGAAGTATTGTGTGTAGTTTTGGTCCCCTATTTTGAGGAAGGACATTCTTGCTAATGAGGGAGTGCAGCGCAGGTTTACAAGATTAATTCCCGGGATGGCGGGACTGTCATATGCTGAGAGAATGGAGCGGCTGGGCTTGTACACTCTGGAGTTTAGAAGGATGAGAGGGAATCTCATTGAAACATATAAGAGTGTTAACGGTTTGGACACACTAGAGGCAGGAAACATGTTCCCGATGTTGGGGGAGTCCAGAACCAGGGGCCACAGTTTAAGAATAAGGAGTAAGCCATTTAGAACAGAGACGAGGAAACACTTTTTCTCACAGAGAGTTGTGAGTCTGTGGAATTCTCTGCCTCAGAGGGCGGTGGAGGCAGGTTCTCTGGATGCTTTCAAGAGAGAGCTAGATAGGGCTCTTAAAAATAGCAGAGTCAGGGGATATGGGGAGAAGGCAGGAACGGGGTACTGATTGGGGATGATCAGCCATGATCACATTAAATGGCGGTGCTGGCTCGAAGGGCCGAATGGCCTTCTCCTGCACCTATTGTCTATTGTCTAGGGTCAGGATTCTTCTTCAGTCAGATTGTGTTGGGGGGGAAGAAACCTGGACAAGAAGTGGGGACAGGTCAAAGCTTGGCAAGTGATTGGTGGGTACGTGAGGAGGAGGGTTTTGATAGGTAGATGGTTGCACAGAGGTCAGGAGGGAAAAGCAAAGCATGAGATAAGGAGACAAGGATGGAAGAGGTGTGACTTGTGAAGCCAGAATAAGAAATATAAGTGGAATGGGATGTGGGGAGGAGGGCTGGGGAGTGGAAGGGAAGAAATTGGTGAGAATCCTGAAGGGCCACAGGGAAGAGAATGGTACAAAAAGAGGAGGGGGTGTGTAGAAAGGGGATGGTTGTCTGCAGGTTTGTTCCTAAAATTGGAGAGTTTAATGTTCATGGTTGTAAGCTACCCAAGTGAAATATGAGGTAGTGTTCCCCCTGTTTTTTGTGTGGCGTCTGGCAATGCAGGAGGTCCAGGACAGAAAGATCAGTTAGCAAAATGGTGAGCAACCGGGACTGAGCAAAATGATCACCTACACTACACTTGGTCTTCCCGAAGAAATGGAATAGATGAGGTTACAGGAGGTGCACGTTAACCTCGGTCTCACCTGGAAGGACGGTTGAGGTCCCTGGATGGATGTGAGGGAGGAGGTATAAGGACAGACGTTGCATCTCCAGCAATTGTAGGGGAAAGTACCAGGTCAGGCAGCAGTTTGGGTGGGAACTAAGGTGTTGCGAATGCTGAGTTACTCCAGCACTTTATGTTCATTGTTTGGAACCCAGCATCTGTAGTTCCTTGTGTCTACAAGTCCAGGTAATATCCTGGTCAATCTCTCCTTCACCCTTTCCAAGTTAATGACATCAGTATTATAGCAGGGCATACAAGGTCATTTAGAAATAATTGTAAATAATTTCTAAACAATCAAATAAAGAAAATCATTTGTCCTTATATTGTTACCTAAAGTAAGATCATTATAAAAACTGTCAGGGAACTGTACTGAGTTTTCAGAGGTGTTATTGTGGTAAAAATGTTATTCGTTTCATTTTTCTATGGAATACACCAGTAATGTTGGAGCTAAAACATTAGTTAAATGTTTTGCAATCTTTCTAAATATTGGGATCTGAATAGATTCAACCCTGCAGCAATGCCTTAATATTGGCAAAATGGCATACAAAATAGTTCTTTATTTGGTCCATAGTTGTTTAAAAATGTCCATATAGAAACATCACAACTTTAACAATTTCAATACTTATTTTGACAGAAAATTGAAAATACTGAATCAGAGTATATAACACTAGAGAGCAAAAAGAGCAAAGAACTGGGAAATGCCAATCTTTAAGTTGTAACGTAGCTCACACATAAAAACTTCCTTCATGAAACCTTACCTAAAAGCAAATATGGGATAAGGTTATTCTTTCCCAAACCAATAAAATCAGGAGACTGTTGCGAGAAGCAGTGTCACGCAGTTTGATGTCCCCAGCAGGATACTTGGGGTCATATGTGCTGCCGTAAATTCAGTGTGGGGCTCTGACATTGTGCTAAGTGTGGCCCAGGTCTGGGGGGGTTTTCTTTGATGCAAGTGAAGTTTAATAACTAGAAAAGCATTTGCTTTTATTTGCCTGTACTTTCTGCAACAATAATATCAGCTCATTTAGGCTTTTTCAACATAAAAATGCACTAGTGAAACAATCTGTTACGAATTAGCACTGCTCCCATTCCACTTTATTAGCAGGTAATTGAAAAGAGTTGGGAAAGTGTAATTTATCAGATTATGTGTGTTTATCTTCCTTGTGGGTAAAGCAGATTTTGGCAACTTCTTCACCCCACCCTGGGGGAATCAAACTTTTTTAAGCCAAGTTCAGATAAAAAAGTAAGTAAATTATGATTCGATGGTACAGTAAAAATGTTCAAATTAAAAAGGATATACTTTCCAAAATGATTAAAACTTTTCCATGGGAGATTTTATCTTTCTTACCTTTCTTTAGAGATGTGTTTACTTTCGCATTTCCAAGTATTCTTAAAATCCGTACAGAACTCAAACCACAACATGAATATGTTGTTTGGAGTGACCTCTTTCTCCCCAGATTTTGGCTTCACCCCAAAGAACCTTATTATATCTTCAAAGCTAGGAGGAAAAGAAAAAAAACTGTCAACACACAAACCTGCTGGTGGCTGTAGTTTCCCTGAGGGCTTGTTCCAAAGTCAGTAGCCAATACTCTGTAATTATTGTGACTTCCCTGTGCTTCAACATTCATGGCAGCAACACTTGTCATGTATAATGTAACCTTCAAACACCTACAGTCGTCCCAAAAGGGGATATTTATAATGGCTATATAACCATGTCCACATGCATGCATAAATATTCAAGTACTGAATGTCTTTATAGGAAAATAATGGGGTATCAATGCCCTCATTTAAATATATATCACCACTCCCAACCCCACAAATTAAATTAAAACTGGGTAAAGAATGAAATCAAGTTCACATTAGTCTACCAAAGTGAGCGACTCCAGGCACATAACATAAACAAGTACAGACACATAAAGTCTGAACTGCACACTTTCCTTTCATTCATGCACTTCAAATGATTCGTATCTGTTTAAACTCATGTTCTTTCTGACAACTAAGGTGCCATTCAGTTGAAATGCAATGAAATACAATATTGTGTTACTGATCTCATCAACATATCTACATAAAAGTCAGACATGGATTCAATACAATGATATGATATTATTTAGAATTTTGGTAGCTGCAACGCATGTTCAACACAAATTCATCAGTTCAATAGATCCACAATAGCTACTTTGCACATTTCTGTTTTAATTATGTTTTTGTTTCATTCAGTTTTGTTCTAAATTGTTTTTTCTTTACGTGGCTACTTGCTGCCACAAACCTTTTCAAACAACTACCCCTTCCTTCCTGTAAATATGGCAAGCGTTGACTTGAATCATTAAAGTACCTTTCTCACACTGGTTTAATGAATGCATACTGCATTTTGATACACCAGAGCTTTGGAAGATTATTATGGACCTTCTTATCTTCTTGTCTTTGAGAAATATTTAAATTCCGAAGTTAATATTTAGCAGTAGAGGAGTATAACTTCTAGAATCCTACAGATCATTCACCGTTCTTCAATCATCAAAGTTTAGGATCAAGAGGATAGGATAAACATTTTAAGCAGCTTAATTTTCACTAGCTGTGATGAGCCTTGGTCCCTTGAGCTCAAATTAGTCTTTAACTGAACAATGATTATTTTACTACCCCTCAAGAGAATAGCACATCAAACATTTACACATAGATCTACATCAGTTTAATGAAGACCATCAGGATTGGTTTATACAGCAGTAAAAATACAAAAAAAAATTATGGAAAAGAACATTTAATTTGCAGTAAAAAGTGTTTCAAATAGTTCCCTATGGTAAAAATGTCTATATAAGCACTAGGGTGCATTAATTAGATCATTAATTAGTCACTTGTGTTGTCAACTTAAAATTCCTTCCATAACCATTGTAATCATGGTGTTTTAATAGTTTAAATAAAATTATATGAAAGAACACCTTGTTTTATCACCAATCACTTTTGACATTGGAAAGTGCTCCAGCAAGATGTGATGAATATACCTTTATTTTAATATTTTAATTTCAGCTGAAAAATATTTAAGAGGATTCTCAACACCTCGCAATTATTTGCATTTGGATCCACATTAGACTCATTCTTCAAGTGTAACTTCATGTTATGATTACAATAGTACTCTTCAATTAATTAATAAAATAGCAGTCTGAAGAAGGGTGTCAACCCGAAACGTCACCCATTCCTTTCTCCAGAGATGCTACCTGACCCGCTGTGTTACTCCAACATTGTGTGTCTAAAATAGCATGATACTTGTGATTCTTAAATGTTGGCACCATTGCTGTTCCTTCTGCTGCCAAGGCCCTAAGGTCTGGAAATTCCTCTTCTAACCTCTTCACCTCATTTGCTTCTTTTAAGATGCGCCTTACAATTTAACTCATTTACAAAACTCAAATATATAATGTAGACAATAATTTAATGTAAGTAAGTAAGTAAGTGAGTGAGTGAGTGAGTGAGTGAGTGAGTAAGTAAGTAAGTAAGTAAGTAAGTAAGTAAGTAAGTAAGTAAGTAAGTAAGTAAGTAAGTAAGTAAGTAAGTTTATTGACCAAGTATTCACATACAAGGAATTTGCCTTGGTGCTCCGCCCACAAGTAACAACTTGACATACAGTGACAGTTACGAATGACTCAGAAAACCCTAAACATTTATAATAATAAAACATTAATGATAAAATACCATTGATCAAGCATGTGAACCAACAAAATACCAGATCAAAGGGAGGCTACAGATTTCTGGCTGTTGAGTAAAGCAACTACTCGTAGATAAAAACAGTTTTTATGTCTGGCAGTGGCAGCTTTGACAGTCCGGAGTCGCCTTCCAGAGGGACAGATAACATGAAGTCTGTATTTTGGAAGGTCACGACCATGGAGTCCGGGAAGTCACTCTCTACCCTCATTACCTGGTCAGCGAGTTTCATTTGCGCCTCACGTACGCAGGCTTGGGGGGGAATGTAAACTCCAGCGAGAATAAAGGAGTTAAATTCCCTCGGAGAGTAGAAGGGTTTGCTGTTTATAAAGAGGGATTCTAGGTTGGGAGAGCAGACATTTGACATTACCGTGATGTCGTTGCACCAGTCCTGGTTGGTATAGAAGCATATTCCACCATCTCTTGATTTCCCAGCTGCCTCCACTTCGCAATCGGTTCAGTGAAGTTGGAAGCCAGCCAGTTGCAGCGCGCTGTCCGGGGCCGACTCACAAAGCCAGGTCTCGGTGAAACACAGGGCAGCAGCTCGAGAGAAGTCCTTGTTTGCAGGTGTATATAGGTACAGGAGTAGGCCATTCGGCCCTTCGAGCCAGCACTGCCATTCAATGTGATCATGGCTGATCATCCCCAATCAGTACCCCATTCCTGCCTTCTCCCCATATCCCCTGACTCTGCTATTTTTAAGAGCCCTATCTAGCTCTCTCTTGAAAGCATCCAGAGAACCTGTCTCCACCGCCCTCTGAGGCAGAGAATTCCACAGACTCACCACTCTCTGTGAGAAAAAGTGTTTCCTCGTCTCCGTTCTAAATGGCTTACTCCATATTCTTAAACTGTGGCCCCTGGTTCTGGACTCCCCCAACATCGGGAACATGTTTCCTGCCTCTAGCGTGTCCAAACCCTTAACAATCTTATACGTTTCAATGAGATTACCTCTCATCCTTCTAAACTCCAGAGTGTACAAGCCCAGCTGCTCCATTCTCTCAGCATATTACATTCCCGCCATCCCGGGAATTAACCATGCAAACCTACGTTGCACTCCCTCAATAGCAAGAATGTCCTTCCTCAAATTAGGGAACCAAAACTGCACACAATACTCCAGGTGTGGTCTCACTAGGGCTCTGTACAATGGCAGAAGGACCTCTTTGCTCCTATATTCAATTCCTCTTGTTATAAAGGCCAACATGCCATTCGCTTTCTTCACTGCCTGCTGTACATGCATGCTTACTTTCATAGACTGATATACAAGGGCCCCCGGATCCCGTTGTACTTCCCCTTTTCCCAACTTGACGCCATTTAGATAGTAATCTACTTTCCTGTTTTTGCTACCAAAGTGGATAACCACACATTTATCCGCATTAAACTTCATCTGCCGTGCATCTGCCCACTCCCCCAACCTGTCCATGTCACCCTGCATTCGCATAGCATCCTCCTCTCAATTCACACTGCCACCCATCTTTGTGTCATCTGCAAATTTGCTAATGTTACTTTGAATCCCTTCATCCAAATCATTGATGTATATTGTAAATAGCTGCGGTTCCAGCACCGAGCCTTGCGGTGCCTCATTAGTCACTGCCTGCCATTCTGAAAGGGACCCGTTAATCCCTACTCTTTGTCTCCCATCTGCCAACCACTTCTCCATCCATGTCAGCACTCTACCCCCAATACATTGTGCCCTAATTTTGCCCACTAACCTCCTATGTGGGACCTTATCAAATGCTTCCTGAAAGTCCAGGTACACTACATCCACTGGCTCGCCCTTGTCCATTTTCCTAGTTACATCTTCAAAAAATTCCAGAAGATTAGTCAAGCATGATTTTCCCTTCGTAAATCCATGCTGACTCGGACCGATCCTGTTACTGCTATCCAAATATCGGCTATCTCATCATTTATAATTGACTCCAGCATCTTCCCCACCACCGATGTCAGGCTAACTGGTCTATAATTCCCTGTTTTCTCTCTCCCACCTTTCTTAAAAAGTGGGATAACATTAGCTACCCTCCAATCCACAGGAACTGATCCTGAGTCTATAGAACATTAGAAAATTATCATCAATGCATCCACAATTTCTAGAGCCCCTTCCTTAAGTATCCTGGGATGCAGACCATCAGGCCCTAAGGATTTATCAGCCTTCAGTCCCATCAGTCTATCCAACACCATTTCATGCCTAATGTGGATTTCCTTCAGTTCCTCCGTCAACCCAGATCCTCTGGCCACTACTATATCAGGAAGATTGTTTGTTTCCTCCTTAGTGAAGACAGATCCAAAGTACCTGTTCGACTTGTGTGCCATTTCCTTGTTCCCCATAATAAATTCACCTTTTTCGGTCTTCAAGGGTCCAACTTTGGTCTTAACTCATTTTTTCCTCTTCACATACCTAAAGAAGCTTTTACTATCCTGCTTTATATTCTTGGCTAGCCTACCTTCGTACCTCATCTTTTCTTCCCGTATTGTCTTTTTGGTTATCTTCTGTTGTTCTTTAAACATTACCCAATCCTCTTGCTTCCCGCTCATCTTTGCTACGTTGTACTTCTTCGCTTTAATTTTTATACTGTCCCTGGCGTCCCTTGTCAGCCATGGTCGTCCCTTTCTCCTTTTGGAATCTTTCTTCCTCCTAGGAATGAACTGATCCTGCACCTTATGTATTATTCCTAGAAATACCTGCCATTTTTGTTCCACTGTCTTCCATGCTAGTGTATCTTTCCAGTCAACTTTGGCCAGCTCCTCCCTCATGACTCCATAGTCCCCTTTATTCAACTGCAACACTGACACCTCCGATCTACCCTACCCAAATGGAGAAATCTGTATTCGGTAATATTCCTGTGAAGTGTTCGGGGATATTTTGCTCCAATATAGCTGATACCGTATATAAATGGTAGATTTTTTGTTAATTAAAACTTTCACGCTGTTGCATGTACTAAATGAATAGCAGGTCAAATCATTGAATAACTTCCTATGGGTCCTACATTCATTAATATAAGATAAGATTATGATATAAAGGATCTATTCTTATACATTTCTTATAATCCCAACAACCAAAACTTTGGTTCATCTTCTTATTCTTTACCAGTCTAACCAGCATGTGATACATATCACCACATCCCACGCCCCATTATGCCTTGACCATCCTGAATCCCGTCTCTAAACAAATATTATAAAGCAATTTTTCTGGATCAAAAACGTGCAACTTGGGTACTGGCCATTTTGATGGCCAGTACCGGTGTACCCGGGCGTGTTCTAAAAACCTGTGCGGACCAACTGGCGGGAGTTTTTACGGACATTTTCAACACTCTCACTTCTGAGGTCTGAGGTCCCCACCTGCTTTAAAAGGGCATCAATTATACCGGTGCCCAAGAAGAGTAAGGTGACGTGCCTCAATGACTATCGACCAGTGGCACTAACGCCGGTGGTGATGAAGTGCTTTGAGAGGTTGATCATGGAGCAAATCAACTCCTACATCGACAAAAACCTGGACCCACTGCAGTTCGCGTACCGCCACAACAGATCAACGGTGGATGCGATCTCGCTGGCCCTCCAGTCCGCACTGGACCACTTGGACAACAAAAACTCATATGTCAGGCTGTTATTCATTGATTACAGCTCGGCAATTAACACAATCATCCCCTCCAAACTGGTCACCAAACTCGCAGAACTGGGTCTCTGCGCATCCCTCTGCAACTGGATCCTCGACTTCCTCGTCCACAGACCACAGTCTGTTCGTATTGGTGGAAATATGTCAGCCTCAATAACAATCAGCACGGGAGCACCTCAAGGCTGCGTGCTCAGCCCCCTGCTGTACTCACTCTATACCCATGACTGCGTAGCGAACCACAGTGCGAACTCCATCATCAAGTTCGCTGACGACACCACTATTGTGGGGCGTATCACTGATGGGGATGAGTCAGAGTACAGAAGAGAGATCGAGCAACTGTCCATATGGTGCCAGCGCAATAACCTGGCCCTCAACACCAGCAAAACCAAGGAACTGATTGTGGACTTTGGAAGGAGTAGGAGGGGGACCCACAGCCCCATTTATATCAACGGGTCGATGGTTGAAAGGGTCAAGAACTTCAAATTCCTGGGCGTGCACATCTCTGAAGATCTTTCCTGGTCCGAGAACACTAACGCAATTATCAAAAAAGCTCATCAGCGCCTCTACTTCCTGAGAAGATTACGGAGAGTCGGATTGTCAAGGAAGACTCTCTCTAACTTCTACAGGTGCACAGTCGAGAGCATGCTGACCGGTTGCATCGTGGCTTGGTTCGGCAATTTGAGCGCCCTGGAGAGGAAAAGACTACAAAAAGTAGTAAACACTGCCCAGTCCATCATCGGCTCTGACCTTCCTTCCATCGAGGGGATTTATCGCAGTCGCTGCCTCAAAAAGGCTGGCAGTATCATCAAAGACCCACACCATCCTGGCCACACACTCATCTCCCTGCTACCTTCAGGTAGAAGGTACAGGAGCCTGAAGACTGCAACAACCAGGTTCAGGAATAGCTACTTCCCCTCAGCCATCAGGCTATTAAACCTGGCTCGGACAAAACTCTGATTATTAGCAACCACTTTCTGTTATTTGCACTACCAGTTTATTTATTCATGTGTGTATATATTTATATCATGGTATATGGGCACATTTATCTGTTTTGTAGTAAATGCCTACTATTTTCTGTGTGCTTAAGCAAAGCAAGAATTTCATTGTCCTATACAGGGACACATGACAATAAACTCACTTGAACTTGAACTTGAACTTGAGAGCACCAAAATTTCTAGACCGTTAAAACATAGAATTTAAATAAAAAATGGCAATGTTGATAGTTTTGGCCTTTGGTAGGCCAAATTGTCAACACGAGGTAAAGAATTAACAAACACAAGCTCCAAGGAATTTTACAAAGTGAGACTGCAGTATTGATTCTATTATTCTCTTGCAGTTGTATTAAGAAGGCAGAAAACTTTCCATCACAAATACAACATCTAATAACATTTGTATATCACTGATTGTTAGTCATTGATTAAAAGAGAAATAATTGTGGTGTAACCCAATTCTGCTGCTTCGCAATTCCACTTTTCAAACCACCATCCCACATCCACACAAACCCATCTATCAACTCATATCTACCTCTTATAACCACAAGGGAAATATGAAGGAATTATTAACATGGGTAATTTAAGGGGGGTGGGGGTAATTGAAGATGAAATGGCGCATTGGACGATGCATCATTTCAGTGTCTTTCCTCAATCAGCCGATCTCCTGTAGCAGCGATCAAGAAAATTTAATAGTACAGGAATGCATGCGAACCACAAGATTTTAATAAATTATGTTATTTATATTACACGCAAAAGACCATAAGAATTTACTTTCTCAAAACAAGCTCATTATGGAATGAATTGGCACACAGATACTATGCAAATTCTCATGATGCAGGATTTAAGAGCAAATTTCCCAGCATACAGTGCATTCAGAAAGTATTCAGACCCGTTCACTTTTTCCACATTTTGTAACGCTACAGCCTTATTCTAAAATGGGTTAAATTCATTTTTTTAATCATTAATCTACACACAATACCCCATAATAAAAAAGCGAAAACAGGTGTTTAGAAATGTTTGCAAAGTAATTAAAATGAAATAACTGAAATATCACATTTACATAAGTATTCAGACCCTTTACTCAGTACTTTGTTGAGGCATCTTTGGCAGCAATTACAGCCTTAAGTCTTCTTGGGTATGATGCTACAATGGCACATGTGGATTTGGGTAATTTCTCCCATTCTTCTCTGCAGATCCTCTCAAGCTCTGTCAGGTTGGATGGGGAGCGTCGATGCACAGCTATTTTCAGATCCCTCCAGAGATGTTCGATTGGGTTCAAGTCCGGGCTCTGGCTGGGCCACTCAAGGACATTCACAGACTTGTCACGAAGCCACTCCTGCGTTGTCTTGGCTGTGTGCTTAGGGTCATTGTCCTGTTGGAAGGTGAACCTCCGCCCCAGTCTGAGGTCCAGAACGCTCTGGAGCAGGTTTTCATCAAGGATCTCTCTGTACTTTGCTCTGTCCATCTTTCCCTTGATCCTGACTAATCTCCCAGTTCCTGCCGCTGAAAAACATCCCCACAGCACGATGCTGCAACCACCATGCTTCACCGTGATGAGCGGTGCCTAGTTTCCTCCAGACGTGAAGCTTGGCATTCAGGCCAAAGAGTTCAATCTTGGTTTCATCAGACCCAGAGAATCTTGTTTCTTATGGTCTGAGAGTCCTTTATGCCTTTTGGCAAACTCCATGCAGGCTGTAATGTGCCTTTTACTGAGTAGTGGCTTCCGTCTGGCCGCTCTACCATAAAGGCCTGATTGGTGGAGTGCTGCAGATATAATTGTCCTTCTGGAAGGTTCTCCCATTTGCACAGAGGAACTCTGTTAGAGTCACCATCAGGTTCTTGGTCACCTCCCTGAACAAGGCCCTTCTCCCCTGATTGCTCAGTTTGGTTGGGCGGCTAGCTCTATGAAGAGTCCTGGTGGTTCCAAGTTCTTCTATTTAAGAATGACGGAGGTCACTGTGCTCTTCGGGACCTGCAATCCTGCAGAAATTGTTTTATACACTTCCCCAGATCTGTGTCTCGACACAATCCTGTCTCGGAGGCTTACGGACAATTCCTTCATCTTCATGGCTTGGTTTGTGCTTTGATATGCACTGTCAACTGTGGGACCTTATATAGACAGGTGTGTGCCTTTCCAAATCATGTCTAATCAACTTTTTACCACTGGTGGATTCCAATCAAATTGTAGAAACATCTCAAGGATAATTAATGGAAACAGGATGAACCTAAGCTCAATTTGGAGTGTCATAACAAAGGGTCTGAATACTTATGTAAATGTGATATTTCAGTTATTTCTTTTTAATTACTTTGCAAAAAATTCTAAATAGTTGTTTTTGATTCATTATTATGGGGTGATGTGTGTAGATTGATGATAAAGAAAATGAATTGAATCCATTTTTGAATAAGGCTGTAACAAAATGTGGAAAAAGTGAAGGGGTCTGAATACTTTCTGAATGTACTGTAAATATTTGCGGAACATCAGGTCGTATAAGCTCCACTGTTGGGCTCCAGTGGCACAGTGCAGTGGAAAATTCACAATTACAGTATGGCCACTTGTTTGGGACATCCGCATTTAGGTGAGAGTCCTAAACTCGAAGGAATGCAAAGGGATAAATACGGGCAAAACCCAAGTCATTGATTTTAGTTGGTTTGCATTCTTTAAGTTTTAAGTTTTAAGAATATTTCAGATTATGCTTTTTAATGGTTTCTTACTATTTTTTATATGGACTCACACATGATCTAAACATGTGACCTCTGCAATACTTACTCAACAATGCAAGACTAATTTTGTATTACTTTTATGGTGTTAAGAGGAATCAAAGTTTGCCACAAAAATCTAATGTACTTTTGGCAACAAAAATGAGCGAACTCACAATAAAATGCCATTTACCATAAGTACAATTTGGAAAGAGATGAAAGACTTCAATTCTACACATACAATGTATTTGCAGCTCCTTAAAATGCATTGTGTAGTGAAAGGTGAAGGGCAAAGGTGGTGACATGTTTGTTTTATTCCCATTGGTGAAACTGTTTAGCAGCATGAATCGGATAAGTAGCACAGCAATCATTAGCAGCAACGCGGAATTTAAGACCAAACTGTATCCCTGAGACAAGATATCGCTCAGATTTTGGGTTGTTTTCTCTGCGAACATCTAGGCCTATTACTTGAAATTTTCTGGAAAATAGAAACAATTCCAAAACCTTTGTGCATTTGCAGTAGCCCTGAACACATTGGGCAGAAGCAGGGACCATAACTGTCTGAAGAAGGGTTTCGACCCGAAACGTTGCCTATTTCCTTCGCTCCATAGATGCTGCCTCACCCACTGAGTTTCTCCAGCATTTTTGTCTACCTACCATAACTGTCCAGATGTTCCATCACTAGACCTCCCATGTAGGTAAGCAGCAGAGTGTGATCTTGCTGAAATTTCCTAGCATTTATATTCAAGGAGTAGCTTTTAGGATTAGCTCAAGGATTAGGTGCATGACACACTTCCATAGTTGGACTAGTAGGACTAAAGAGGAAAAAAGCAAGGAGAAGGCAGTCATAGTTTTTAATTGGGTTGTTGTTGCATAGCATTTTAATAATTTCTAATGGTTTCACCTAATTTTATTTTCTAACTTTTAACAATTTAATTTAAAAATATTTTGTTCACTTTTGATATCATTCTGAATGGCAGACATTCAATGTTCCTTACTTTATTGAGAGTCAGTAATGGTGACGGAAAGGACTTTTAATTTGTCAAACCTCTGAGTATCATTTCAGGGACTGGGCTTCTTCTCAAAGCATGATACTGGAGTCCAGGAGGCTTTGAGTAAGAAGAAACTGCAGAAGCTGGTTTAAACCGAAGATAGACACAAAAAGCTGGAGTAATTTATCAGGTCAGACAGCATCTCTGGAGAAAAGGAATAAGTGACATTTCTGGTCAAGACCCTTTTTGAGACTGAGAGTCAGGGGCAAGGGAAATTAGGGTTGTAGATGGTGATATAGAGAGATGTTGAACAAATGAATGAGAGATATGCAAAAAGGTAAAAATGATAAAGGAATCAAGCCATTGTTAGCTGTGAGCTAGATGAGAGCAAGTTACAGATATTGAGACTCAACAGGACGACTACAAAACTAGTACAATTACTTGGATGGTGGGGGACAGGGGGGGGGGGGAGGTGGGGAGAGAGGGGATGCAATGGGTACTTGATGTTCGAGAAATCAATATTCATACTATTAGGTTTTAAGCTGCCCAAGCAAAATATTCCCACCCAAACCACCCCTTCCCCAGGTACCTTCCCCTGCAACCGCACCTGTCCCTATATCTCCTCCCTCGACTCTGTCCAGGGACCCTGACAGTCCTTTTGGGTTAGACACTTGCTGATAGAATGTTGATAGAATGGAGCGGCTGGGCTTGTATACTCTGGAATTTAGAAGGGTGAGAGGGGATCTTATTGAAACATATAAGATTATTAAGGGTTTGGACACGCTAGAGGCAGGAAACATGTTCCCGATATTGGGGGAGTCCAGAACCAGGGGTCACAGTTTAAGAATAAGGGGTAAGCCATTTAGAACAGAGATGAGGAAAATCTTTTTCACACAGAGGGTTGTGAATCTTACAAATTCCCTGCCTCAGAAGGCAGCAGAGTTTAATTCTCTGGATGCTTTCAAGAGAGAGTTAGACAGAGCTCTTAAAGATAATGGAGTCAGGGGATATGGGGAGAAGGCAGGAACGGGGTACTGATTGTGGATGATCAACCATGATCACTGTGAATGGCGGTGCAGGCTCGAAGCCAAATTGGCCTACTCCTGCACCTATTGTCAAGTTCCTATTACCAGTTGCTTTGATCTGAAGAGGAATGGAAATTTGCACAATTTGTCAAAAGGAGCTGAAATTAAAATTATTCTGGGGATCTGTAGAAAAACATGTAGCTATTACGTCTCGAACCGAAACGTTGCCCATTTCCTTCGCTCCATAGATGCTGCCTCACCCGCTGATTTTCTCCAGCATTTTTGTCTACCTTAGCTATTATTTCTGCTCACTTCTCCTTAGTAATTCTAAAAATTCTAGCCTTTTTTGTGTCCTTGCAGATGTTAAAATAATTGCATTCAGCTGGAATCTGAACGAAGAGCTAATTCATTTAAAATTATATTGAATAGTGAAAGGCCTGGGTAGAGTGGATGTGGAAAGGATGTTTCCACTACTGGGGGGGGTCTAGCCATAGGTACACAAAAATGCTGGAGAAACTCAGCGGGTGCAGCAGCATCTATGGAGCGAAGGAAATAGGCAACGTTTTTGGCCGAAACCCTTCTTCAGACTGACTTTTTATCTAAAACTGCCGTTGCGACATCAACCGCCTCAACTTCTCCACTCCCCTGTCTCACTCCAATCACTCCCCCCCTGAACGTACTGCCATCAACTCACTCCGAAATCCTCCCTCCTGAGTCTAGCCATAGCCTCAGAATAAAAGGTCGTACTTTTAAAAAGGAGATGAGGCAGAATTTATTTTGTCAGAGGGTGGTGAATCTGTGGAATTCATTTGGCACAGGAGGCTGTGGAGGCCGTCAGAGGATATTTTTAAGGTGGAGATTGAGATTCTTGTTTAGTACGGGTGTCAGGGATTATGGGGAGAAGGCAGGAGAATGTTGTGAGGTAAAGATAGGTAAACCATGATTGAATGGCGGTGTAGACTTGATAGACCGAATGGCCTAATTCTGCTGCTATAATTATGAACATATGAACTTTAAGAATTCCATATTTTCACCATGAATCGCTTGTAATATTCCATTTCCAATGGCATATGGTTTTAGCATAAAAGAATAGCTATGCATGTCAATTGAAGACACAAAGTATTTTCGATTCGTTTTCATTAAAGCAGTTTTCACAGCAGTTCAACATAGAAATAGGCATTTGAGGATCAATGTCATAATTTGCATTGATGTCAAAATAGATGAGCCATGATCGAATGGCGGAGCATAGTCGATGGGTCGAATGGCTTAATTCTGCTCCTCTGTCTTATGGTCTTTGCAGATGGTACAACTGATGTAATGATGGTAATAAAATATAGATATCTATGTTAAGATCTAATCATGCTCATTGAGTCAAAGGAACCATTCATTTAAATTGTGGTCAGCCACCCGGCTGAAGCAAGACACATGAACATAACTGATGTACAGTTCTATTGTGCCTGGGGGAGCTGTCCCTTAATTACATAATTCCCAGGACTCCACAAATGTCCCTACAAAATACAACTTGGCGATGAGATTCACCCGGGTGGTTTCAGGCTTCAGTCATTGGGAGAGGTTTGATAGACTGGGACTTTTTTTTTTAGGAGCATAGGAGGTTGAGGGGTGACCTTAAGGAGACGTACAAGATCACGAGGGCATGAATAAAGTGAATGCTCATAGTTTTTTTCCTTGATAGAGGATTCTAATACTAGAGTGCATAAACTTAAAGTGAGAGAAATAAGATATGAGGGGATCTCAGGAAAAGGTTTATCACTCAGAGGGTAGTTGGTATCTGGAACAAGTTGCCAGAGGAAGCTGGATACAATTATGACTTTCAAAAGACATTTGCACAGATATGTGGATGCAAATGGTTTTGAGGCAATGGGCCAAATTCAGGCAAAAAGGGCCGACCCAGAATGTCAACTGGCTCTGACCACGACTCCATGACCTCTACGATTGTCTGGGACTTCTGCATTGGCAAATTGTTTGATCACAGACAATTTCCTTCAGTTAAACATTGATGACTCTTGTCATTTTCTCCGAGCACTGATACAAGCTTAGTTGTCTCACCATAAACTACCTTTACAACTACCATCTCAGGCTGAATAAGATTGTTCAAAATCACAGCATCCTAATGGATTCATAGCATCATAAAGTCTGCCTACATCCTCCCAAGCAAACCATAATATTTATTTTCTCACCTCCATTTTTGACTGAAGTCTGTCTTCTATCCTCCACCATCTGTAAACTTCAGTGCATACAAAACTTCCATATGTATCTTGTTCCAAATATAGATCTCATTCATCCGACACTATTGTTGTTATTAAGCTATTTTGAGCCATAATCTTCCAGTGCCACAGATTTTAAATTTCCAAGCTTGTATTTAAATTTCCCCCCATGAACCTACATTATCATCAAATTTCTTTCACTTTGGCCCTTTATTTTACTCCGCCTCCGTTCATTAACTTCCGGCAAATGTTCCTTTTACTGTCCGGGCTCAAAGTTATGGAAATCTTCTGTAAATAACTCCATCTCCTCTCATCCTGAAGTATCCTCCCCAAAACCTACTTAAGGCTCTTCCTGATACCCACATCTTTGTTCTTTCATCTATTTTTGTCTGATTGGGTCTTTAAGATGTTCATACATGATGCTTTTCTGTTTTGGAAGTACCTAATAAAAATAGGTAACGATTGACATCTACTTTATTTTGTTGGTGGGAAACACTTTAAAATGTGTCTTGCAAATGTGTGCAATGAGCTTAGCTCATCACTGTTTGTTTCAGAGACATCTATGATCTTTGGGATAGAAAATTCTGGGTGGTGATCCGTGAATTCCTAATTTGCCAGCAGGTGAAATTCTTTGCTTGTAATACGCAATCATTAAACTGGTCCTGTCATCTCCATTTGCATTCTGCTCATTAGGCGTGTGAACAATTATGGGGAATCACAGGCATGAATCAGTAAACATTTACAGTTAACGAAACATTGGAGTTCACTGCACTGAACCTCAATTTTGATTTTTCCTTCTGCATTTCCCCTTCTGTTTAAGTCTTTCTTTACACTCACTCTTTTTGAGTAGCCATGTGTCCCTTGTATGTATTTCTTCTATTCTATTTGTTTTCAATATATGTTCATTGTGTGCTGTGGGTTGTTCCCAAATGTTATTTATCCCCTATAAGAAATATGGTTGTGTTATAGGGCTAGAACACCAGCAATGATTATCAATTATTTTGACTGCAGTTCCCTTCTATAAGCAGAGAAACACCTGATAGAAAGATAAAGACGTGGTACCCTTTCTAAATGAAGCAGCAATTTACTTACATATATTCCAAGTTAATACAGGGCATTTGGTGCTCACAATATGTGCTGGTGCACATAGAAAATATGGAAATAGCTGATTATCTGAAATTGTTGTTAAGAGTAAAAGACTTAGGTTAGGCTATATTCGGAGTATTGTTAGTAGTTCTGTCGCCTCAATACAGGAAGGATGTGGAGGCTTTGGAGAGGATGCAGCGGAGGTTTACCAGAATGCTGCCAGTATTAGAGGGTGTAAATTACAAGGAGAGTTTGAATAAACCTGGATTGTTTTTTTCTGGAACGTCAGAGATTGAGAGAAGACTTGATAGAAGTATATTAAATTAGGAGAGACATAGATAAGGTAGATAGTCAGATCCATTTTAGCAAGATTGAAATATCAAATACTAAAGGGCATAGCTTTAAGATGAGAGAAGCAAACTTTAAAGGAGAAGTGCAAGGCAAGTTTTTGTTACACTGAGAGTGGTGGGGGCCTGGAACACATTGCCAGGGATGGTGGTGGAGGCAGGCAGATACGATAGTAGTGTTTAATAGGCCTTTAGGTAGGCATGTGAAAGTGCAGGGTATAGAGGGATATGGATCATCCACAGGCAGATGAGATCAGTTTAACTTGGCATCATGTTCAGTACAAACATTGTGAGCCGAAGAGCCCGTTCTGTGCTATGTTCTGGTAAATGAGTATGGAAGGCTATCATATGTGTAGTCAGAATATGAGGTGCGGGTTCACAGACGTTCATTGTGATTCATTGGAACTGTAATGGAAAATAAAGAAAAAGATCTGAATGGGAGTGAGAAGGAACATTAAAGTAATAGACAACTGGAATCTCAAGTTATAAAATGCTTGGTGGTCAAATAATTTGAACTTGGTTTCCCCATTGAAGAGGAGGCCAGTATGTGAGTAGTAAATATGCAGAGTAATTTGGAAGAAATACATTTAATTGCTGCTTCACCTGGAAAGAGTTCCATATCTCTGAACAAAAGACCTCCCAAGCTGGAAGTGTGGAATCAATTAATTTGGATCTGTACACAAATAAGAATCCGCTTTTTTACAAACAATGGAATGCATACAACCTTTGAAAAAAATCAACATGATTACAGGCATTTTACAGTCATTCAAAATTTCACAAACAATAATAAGTTCATGAGTGAAATTTTGCATAGCTCTTGAGCAGAAATTAATTGAAATTCTGTCCCAATGGAAAGAATCATTTAGGCTACTACTCATCGTTCATAAAAAGATCAATTATCAATGTTGAGATCCTTATCATTTTAGGAAAAATGTTGGAGAGTTGTGGGAGGAATGACCCAATTTAAAAAAAAAGTGAAAGTAAGTACTGGAATAAATCTGTTTATTCATTGAATAGAATGACAAAAAAAGTCAATAAGTTAAAAAAAAACAAAGGAAAAATAACTTGAGGAGATGGCTGGTAATTAAGACAGAGGGGGGGGGGGAGAAGGGAGGGGGGGGGGAAGGGAGGGGGGGGAGAAGGGAGGGGGGGAGAAGGGGGGGGAGAGAAGGGGGGGGAGAGAAGGGGGGGGAGAGAAGGGGGGGGAGAGAAGGGGGGAGAGAAGGGGGGGGAGAGAAGGGGGGGGGGAGAGAAGGGGGGGAGAGAGAAGGGGGGGGGAGAGAAGGGGGGGGAGAGAAGGGGGGAGAGAAGGGGGGGGGAGAGGTGGGGGGGGGAGAGAAGTGGGGGGGGAGAGAAGGGGGGGGAGAGAAGGGGGGGGAGAGAAGGGGGGGAGAGAAGGGGGGGAGAGAAGGGGGGGAGAGAGAAGGGGGGGGAGAGAGAAGGGGGGGGAGAGAGAAGGGGGGGGGGAGAGAAGGGGGGGGGAGAGAGAAGGGGGGGGAGAGAGAATGGGGGGGGAGAGAGAAGGGGGGGGAGAGAGAAGGGGGGGGAGAGAAGGGGGGGGAGAGAAGGGGGGGAGAGAAGGGGGGGGGAGAGAAGGGGGGGGAGAGAAGGGGGGGGAGAGAAGGGGGGGAGAGAAGGGGGGGGAGAGAAGGGGGGGGGAGAAGGGGGGGGGGGGAGGGGGGGGGGGGAAGGGGGGGAGAAGGGGGGGGGAGAAGGGGAGAACTAAAACTACCTACGGCTACCCCGACTACCTACAACTACATGGCAACCCCACTACCACTGTGCCTACAACTACAGGATTATCGATTTTCTCCATGGCAACCATGTGGAGATCATGAGGCGAGCGCAGAATCTCCTGCACTCGCCTAAAAAGTCGCCTAAGTGGGACAGGCCCTTAAGTCATGAAGGCAACAACCTTTAAGTCATGCAAAGGCTGGATTTTGTTGATTGGAGAGCATTGTCAGCTAGTTGCAGTACACAGGCCCGTGCCTCCACGTTACAATGTGGGAAGCAGGACATGCTGAAGGTCAGATGCCAATGCATTTGATCTCCGCTGCTGGACTCAATGACCCTCAATGCCATTCAAAGTTGATGCTAGAGAATGATCCCACTTATTTAAATGGACTCACTGACTTGGATGGAAAGGCAAGTGCAAGTATGCATTTTGCTTTGTTATTTTAATCAATCTTAACATTAAGTTACACATGTTTTTAATTAGCTAAGAGCTGTCAAGAGTTGTGGTTGGCAGAGTGGCTGGTAGAGCTGCTGCCACACAGCACCAGAGGGCCAGATTCAATCCTGACCTTGGGTGCTGTCTGCGTGGAGTTTGCACATTCTCCCTGTGACCGCGTGGGTTTCCCCTGGATGCTCCAGTTTCCTCCCACATCTCAAAGATGTGCGAGTTTGTAGGCTAATTGGCCTCTGTAAAAATTGTTCCTAGTGTGCAGGGAGTGGATGTGAAAGTGGGGTAAGAGAGAACTAGTGCGAATGGGTCAAATTATGAAAGGCCTAGATAGGGTAGACTATCAGAATTGTTTTCCTAGGACGAAGAAAAATCAAATACTAGAGGGTATAGCTTTAAGGTAAGAGGGGCAAAGCTTAAAGGAGATGTGGGGCAAGTATTTTACACAGAGGGCATGAGTGTCTGGGGGACAGCGCCGGGAGTGAATCAGGTATGTTAGTGGCATTTAAAAATACTTTTGAATAAACATGTGGATATGTAGGGAATGGAGGGATATGGCTAGATAGACAGGCACATAGGTAAGTCATGGTCATGATGATGTTTGGCACAGCATCGTGTTCTTGTGTTGTATTGTTCTATGTTCTAGTTAACTTTCTTTCCGCTAAATTCTATATTTATTTTATGGCCGGTAACTTCATGTCAAGTGTAACTAGAGGAGTCTGTTTGACTAAAAAGCTTACCAATGTCATTTTTACAATTTGATTTTCTTTATACTATTTGTAACTTTACTTGTGAAGAACATTTTGTAGAATGCCACTGTTGCCTCCACTATGAGGTTTGAACAGTCCACTATCTTTTCTATTGTTAAAATTTAGCATGAAATTATTTTAGTTAAGGACTGTGTGCTTGTATTCTTAGCTTATTTGAAAAAAAAAATCTGGAAAAAAAGCTTCAATTGGCTTTCCAATACAACGTATAACAAAATTATCGTGCAAATTGTGTAGACTGAAGAGTGATCTGTCACTGAGATCTAGAGCAAAAAAGGGGGACAACAGTGCGTGTTCACAATGCAGTTTAACAAAGCAAATTGCTCCCAAGTGCTTCATAAAAAAAGTGGGGTGAGAGGAAAACCAGACAAGAAACAAGATACATACAAAAAAGCAAAACTATTATTTTTTTTGGAACTTAGATCATGCAACTACTAAGATCCAGACAAGGTAACAGAAAATAAAAAAGATTTAGGGGATATTTTCAAAAATAGAAAGGCCTGTTGGAAGATGAGAGGTTATAGGGAAAAGAATGACGAGAACTGGCCATGGTGACTGAAGGCCTTGGCTTTGTGGTGAAGTGCAGGGACGATGGAAATGCTTAGTCTAGACTTTAGTCTGACAGCCACAACATAGAGATTGAGAATTTTGCACTGCATTGAGATGGTAAAATAAATTATAAGCCAGAAATTAAAAAAATTAAAAAAATTATAGATGCTGATGCCTTACCAGCATTTATTGCCCATCTGTGACCACTCTTGAGAAGTTGGCAGTGAGCGACCTTCTTGAACTTTTTAAGTTCTTCTGGTGAAAGTACTCCTGTAAAAGATGTTCATAAATCCTATCCTTTCTTACTTACAACGTCAGGAAGACAAGTTCAATGTTTCCATTAACTTAGAAAATACATTGGTCAGATTGCCACTAAATATCCATGAGGCAAATACTGTTTTCCAGACAGCAACTTCTGAAAAAATATGTTTTGATTGAATCCTGGGAGATTTCAGGATTTAGTGCCAGCAACAATAAAGGAACAGTGATACATTTCCAAGGCACAAAGTGCTGGAATAACTCAGCGTGTCAGGCACCATCTCTGGAAAACATGGAAAAGTGATGTTTCGGGTCAGGACCCTTCTTCAGACTGAGAGTGGGAGGGGGACACAACAAAGCCCGGTGATAGGCAGATGGGTGGGCAAAGGCTAGAGATGAAAAGACAAAACGTGTGAGATGAGGACAGAGGATGTTCGAGTTCTGAAGTCAAAGGAAGGAATATAGTTGGAAGGGAAGCAGTGATACATTTCCAAGTCAGGATGATGTGCAACTGGAGTGGAACCTGTAGGTGGTGGTGTTCTCATGTAGCTGCTGCCCTCATCTTTCATGGTGGCAGATTTGGAGCTGATGTACGAGTAGTCTGGGCAAGAAATGGCAGTGCATTTTGTAGATTTTTAATTTAATGTTCTCGACAGGAAACCGGGAAAGCCGTTGGGAACTATGCTAATAGGCGAACTGATTTAATATGAAATTATGTGCATTTGACTGGGTTCTAATATGTTCAAATTTGTGTGGAATGGATTCTATTAAGTCAGTGAGGAATTTCCAATGTTAAAGACATAGCTGAAGGTTTTAGTGATGGGGTGAGAGAAGAATGGGGATGAGTGATGTTTGGGTATAAAAATCTAAAGGCAATCAATTACCCTGCAGATTGAGCTTCTGCCTATATCACTGCAGGAACTCTGGCACTGATGGCATTGACCTGATGGAAATTTTCAATCAAAAACACCTTTTTGTATAAGTTGCTCACTAGCAAACAGCACTTTGCCGCCTGGATATTCGCCACATGCGAATAATAGTGGCAATCTGACCAACTTATGTTCTAAATTAACGGAAACATTTAACTTGTCTTAGTGATATTGAAAATAAGAAAGGATGGAATTTATGTACACCTTTTATGACCTCAGTATACGCCAAAGCCTTTTTACATCCAATTAAGTACTTCTAAAGTACACCATTTGTAATCCAGGAAATGTGGCAGTCCATTTGCTTGCAAAGTGTTTTAACAAACAACAATGAAATAAGCTTTGGCCAAAATCAAAGAGAACTGCCTTGCTCTTTCTCTTCTAATAATGCCATAGGATCATTTACATACTGAAAGCAAAGGGAGTTTAAAATCACATTCAATTCTCATTTCATTGACATTGTGAATTGAAGCCAGAATGTTTTCTCTCAAAATACAAATTTACAGTTCTAAATCTCTAAATGTAATTTTAAATTTTTGATATTCAGCTTTGCATTTAGGAGTTCTCATGGAAGAGCTGTCCACATCTTGTCCACGGAATCAATTGTAAATTTATTACTTTAATAGTTGATGGATTCAAAAGTAACTTAAACACCTTTTTTTATTTCCCTCCTGGAATGTATGATAACAATAAATCATGATAAATAAAACAAAAATGATCTTAATTAATCTATCATTGAAAAATAAAATATGCATTAATATGAATTAAGTCAAGACACCACTTTGGGTGAAGAGCTAATATAACAAAAGTTAACAAAAGCTTTTTGGAATTGATAATGAAGAAAAGTATGCTTAGTTAAAGTGTAATCCAATACGATTATGGTGCCTACAGTTAATGCATTTTAAATAAATTGGTAAAGAATTCTTCGAGTTCGTAACATCGTAAATCCTTTCATGTTTATGATATCATATAGCGGCCATGGCAATTCCTACACATAAACCCTTATTGGCTGCAATGTCTCCACATTAGATTACTTGCCAATGCAATATTTCAACTTCAGTTACTAGAAATTGCTCAAATCCTCTTTTTTTTGGCCAATTTTAATACTTGAATTTTGTCTCTTGTATAGGTCTTGAGCAAATTCTTTTATTAAATGGTTCACTGCTTGGAATGTGCTTTTAATATTTTAACTACTTTGATTCTTCCTTAGAAGAGAACAACACAAAAAAAATCTTTGATCTTTTGGAAACAGAGCAATGAAATAAATTTGAGCTTTGCTGTTTCAAGATGTGACCTAACATCTTTCATGTATGACATGAAAGCTACAAAAATGCCTTTAAACTAATAACACTCAAATTCTCACAATGGAAATTTATGTCCTCAATAACCCCAAGTTCATTTGGCTGTATAACTAAAGTACACCTGCATGTCATATAGAGGTGAACATCATAAATGCAGAAGTGTAGTGACCCATAAAATTTTGATATATTTAGATGCTACTGGAAAATAACAAATTGCAAGTGCATGTTAGGAAAAAAAGATCATTTAGATCTCGATATTCATTCTGAAATTATGTCCATGTAACAAACAGGATCAAAGCATGTTTGGTATAACTTGGAGGCTGTATTCAAACTGGTGATAAATGAATACAGTAGCTGCCTGCTATGACACAGTGATATATCACATGCTTTGATATCATATGCATTGTTAATAGCTCATTAACAGCAAGACCCTACAAATCATCCACTCTATAACATCCTCTTCACTACCATAAAGATTGTGTAACCTCACTGATAACTTTATTATAAGGGTATAATGTAGTAAAATACAATTCAATTGATGTCACATGGACACCGAAACTTGAAGGCACAATGCAAGAACCAATGTATAATACCACAAAGCAAGCTGTTTCTTAATTCATACTACTACTACTAATATTAACCTAAAATAATGTTTCTGGGGATGCCCTTACATGGAAATAGTTACGGTGTAGACGACAAAGAATATCTGAAGGGTGCAGTGATGATTTTAGTGAACAGTTACAAATTAGAATATAGAAACAAGGAACTGCAGATTCCGGTTAATGTACTAAAGGACACAAAGTACTGGGGTAACACAGCTGGTCAGGCAGAAAATCTGGAGAACATGGATAAGCAATGTTTTGGGTCGAGGCCCTGCATTATTTTCAGCTAAAGAGCAATTTACTCACCTGAAAGAAAAGCTGTAGTTGCGGGAATTTACATTACCATTTATGTTGGAGAAGATCACAGGTTTCCAGTTAATATTGAAAATGAACAAGTAATAGGAACATAATAAACTGAAGATGCCATTTGACCCCTCACTCCTACGCCACAAGTCAATGAGAATGTGGTCGACCTTTTACTTCAGCATCATTTTCTACACTATCATATCCATGAATTTCCTAAAAATATCTAAAATATTTTAAATCTCTGTCTGGAATATACACAGCAATTGAGCCACTACAGACCTCGTGGATGATGAATTCCAAAGATTCACCAGCCTCCAGTGAAGACATTTCTTCTCATATCCGTTCTTATTTTGAGGTTGTGATTTCCGGTCTATGCACACCAGCCAGAGGAAACATTATCTCCGGATTCACCCTATTATGTCCCTTAAGAATTCTGTATGTATCAATGAGATCATCCCTCAATCTTCTAAACTCAAGAGAGGCCTAGTCTACTTCATCTCCTCTTGTACATCAAAGCGATCAGCCCAGGAATGAAACTGGGGAATCTTCACTGCACTCCCTCTACCATGAGAATATCCTTCCTTATGTCGGAAGATCAGACCAGTACACAATATTCCAGATGTGGTCGCACCAGGGGTCTATATAATTGGAGCAGGCTGTCTCTACCTTTGAACACAAATCCTCTTGCAATAAAGGCCAACACACCATTGTATTGTTGAATTCCGAACTGCTTGTTGAACATGCATGTTAACGTTCAGTGATTCATGCACGTGGGCACTCGTGTCTTTCTGAACAATACTTTTCAATTTATCATCCTGTAAAAATAGTCTGGTGTTTCTATTCAATCTGACATGTCATTGACCTTTCATAGCTTGCCTGTATCCCACCGAAAGCTCTCCACATCCTCTACAAAACCCATGCTGCCACCCAGATTTGTATCATCAGTAAACTTGGATATGTTGCAACTGATTCCCTCATGGATATTATTTACATGTAATTGTCAACAATTGAGGTCCCAGCAATGATTCGTGCATCACCTCATGAATGAAATCCTCCTAAACTGAAAATTACCATTTATTTCTACTTTTTTTTTGTCTCTTAATCAATCCTCAGTCCATACCAGGATAATTGCTCCAATTTTGTTTAATAATTTCTTGAATTGTACTTTATTGAATGTTTTATAAATGTCTGAATATATCATACCAATTTCTCATCCTTCTGTTCTGCAAATGAGAGCCGCAAATCTCTCTCTAATAGCTTTTATAGTCGCCCTATATGTGGTGACTCTTTGCATACTTGTGTATGCAAAACAACAAATTTCACTGTGGCATGTCATATGCGATAATCATTATCATTCATTCATTGTCACTCGTGAATTTGCGTCCATAAATCTATGTTGACTGGCCAACACTATTCTTACTTTCCAAGTGCTCTGTTACTTGTCCTTAAAAATAGATTCCAACATTTTCCTTACTACTGATGTCAGTCCAACAAGTTTTTATTTCCCTATTCACTTTCCCCCCTTCTCTTAAACAATAGGATTAAATTTACTATATTCCAATCTATGAAAATGGTTCTAGAATCCATGTTATCTTGAATTCTACCATTACTGTGGACACAGTCCTCCACTATTGTTGGAAGGTTTATTGTGATGACCTGTGAAGATAGTTGCAAAATATTTGTTTAATTTCTCTGCTATTTACCAGTTCCTCCAAACGTCAGTGTAATAGGGCTTCAAATTAACTTTTACTAATCTATTTCTTTTTACTTCTAGGGAAGCTCTTATAATCTAATTTTATATTTCCCATTACCTTCTATCATATTCTGCCTTCCCTTTCCTGAATTAATGTCTCGGTATTTCTTTGCTTAATTCTGAAATGTTCTCAATCCTAATGTTTACTGCTTAGTTATTGGCATTGTTTTAAATTATGTACTCCAATCAACTTTCGCAAGTACCTATCTTATACCATCAAAGTTGGCCTTACCCCAATTCAGGATTTTGTGGGTCAGCCCTGTCTTTATCCATATCTATTTTAAAGCTAGGAGAATAGCAGTCGCTGGTCCTAAAAGACTCGCCCAAAGACACTTCTGTCACTTGCCTGTCCTAATTCCCTAAGACTAGATCAAGCCTTGCCCCCTCCATTGTGGGCCTCTCTGCATATTGCCTGGGAAAACTTTTCTGAACACACTTCACAGATTCCACCCCATCTATGCCCTTGGTACTTTGACAATCTCAGTCTAAACAGTCTAAATTCCCTACTATGACAATCCTCTTAGTTTTTTCAGTTGCCTGCAATCTCCTGGCAATTTTGTCCTAATTCCTGTTGATTATTTGAGGGTCTATAGTACACTCCCCACAAGGTTATCGTTCACTTTTTATTTCTCAGCTTCAGGCATATAGTCTCACTGTACGAACCATCAATAATTTCATCTCGGTCTACTGTCGTGACATTCTCCTTAATCAATACAGCAACACCCATTCCTCCTTTCCCCTACCTCTATCTCTCCTATACTGTATTTGTCCTGGAACATGAAGTTGCCAGACCTGTCTCTCTGTTAGCCAACTTTCAGTAGCAGCTGCAATGTCCCAATCTGCACCCTGCGTTCATTCGCTTTACCCATCAGGCCTCTCGCATTACAATAAATGCAATTCAATCTCATAGTCCTTGGTTGCTCCCAGCCATGCTCCTGCTGCTCCTATCTAGTGATCTTTTTTTCATCACCTTCCATACTGACTTCCAGCCTCTCACCTGCTGCTATGCTGCATTATTAGATCCCACTGCCTCCTGCAAATTTAGTTTAAACTCCACAGAATCACTGGTCCCTCATACTATAATGTTAGGAGATTAATAAATATTGTATATACAGCATCAAATAAAACTCCAGAATGTGTCATTTCACTTGATGCTGAGAACGCATTTGATTTTGAGTAGATTGGGAGTACTTATTCAATACACATGAACATTTTAAGATTGGTCCAAAATGTATCTCTTGGATCAAGCTGATATATCATATACCTCAGGCTTCTGTACTTACCAATAATCAGAGATCCCCTTATTTCAGGCTCTTTCGAGGTACTAGACATGGCTGTCCTTTAAGTCCTTTACTGTTTGATATCGCTTTGGAACCTTTGGCCACCGCTATTAGGGAATCCCCTAATATTTTTGGTATTGTCCGTGAGAATAAGACACATAAGCTATCTCTCTATGCAGATGATCTGTTATTATTTATCTCTACTCCAGAGAAATCTATTCCGGCAATAGTAGCACTACTTAATCAATGTAATAGTTTTTCTGGTTATAACCTAAATCCTAGTAAGAGTGAGCTTTTTCCATTAAACAATCTAATTTCGAATTATGGAGTTTCCATTTAGATTGACTACTGACTGTTTTACTTATTTAGGCTTTAAGATGACCAAGAAACACAAGAATCTATTTAAAGCCAATTTTACGCCCCTAATTGACCATATCAGACAACAGTTTACTAAATGGTCACCGATGTCCTTATCTCTAATCGGCCGAATCAATACTATTAAAATGTTTCTCCTCCCTAAATTGTTGTATTTATTTCAGACAATACCAATTTTTATTGCTAAATCTTTCTTTGATATTATTGACTCAAAAATGTCTTCATATATATGGCAGAATAAAAATCCCAGACGAAGTAAAAAATACTTACAGAAATCAAAATTGATGGTGGTTTGGCACTGCCGAACCTTAGATTTTACTATTGGGCAGTTAATGCTCGCTATTTAACGTTTTGGACAAAAGATTTAGAAGATACCCCAATGCCCAGGATGGATAAATCTTGAACGTGATTCTATGCAAGGGCTATCATTGGCTTCTATTCTACGGATCTCGTTACCTTTTACAATTACGAGATTGAATAAATATACGACTAACCCAAAGACAGACATTTCGAATATGGTTTCAATTTTGTACGTTTTTTGGATTGAATGATTTTATCTTATCGAGTCCTATCATCTAATTTTTTCTTCCAACCTTCTAGTACTGATCAAGCCTTTCTGTTATGGAAGAGGATGGGATTAGCAGGTTTTCGTGATTTGTTTTTGGATGGTTGTTTTATGTCTATTGAACAACTCTCCAATAAATATAATCTACCTAACTCACATTTCTTTAGATATTTACAAATTAGACATTTTTTGAAGGCTACTCTACCCTTTATTCCGTTACCACATCAAACCAAAATCTTAGAAAAACATTTACATTTCAACCCTTATCAGAAAGTTTTAATAATGACTATTTATAGTTGATTTTGAAATTACAAATAGATACATTTGATACAATTAAGAATGACTGGGAAAGAGAACTTCAAATTTCTCTACCTATAGAGAAATGGGAGAGGATTCTTCAATTAGCTAATACTTGCGCAATTTGTGCAAGACACGCTCTGATACAATTCAAGGTGGTTCACAGAGCTCATATGTCAAAAGATAAGTTAGCTCATTTTTATGGTCATATAAATCCTACGTGATAATTTTTGATACTATTTCTGTAGTTTTAGGTATTAATTTACAACCTCATCCTATTACTGCAATTTTTGGCCTACCAATGATAGATTCTACTCATCTGTCCCGTTCCGCCCATCGGCTGATTACTTTTACTAGATTAATTGCCAGAAGATCTATTTTATTTAAATGGAAAGACTTTAATCCTCTGACCACACTCCATTGGTACTCTGAAACGATATCATGTTTAAATTTAGAAAAAATTAGGAGTGAAATTGTTGAACCGTTGGTTAAATTTGATAGACTTGGGGAAGCTTTATTCAACATTTTCACACAATATAAATTGTCCCCTCTCCAAACGTTATAATAATTATTTTACCTTTATACGGTGGAACGGACTTGACGACAAACAGGGACTTAAATTGTTGAAATTCTTTGCAACCCAGATTCTGTTTTGCTTTTTTTTTTCTAGTTTAGGGGGTTTTGTTTTTCTCTTTTTTCACTTTTTCTTTTTTTTTCTTTTTATCTTTTTGTTTTTATATATATATATGTTCTCTATTAAACACTTAACTATATTTACATAGAGACTCAATGTGTATTTTGACACTGGACATATTTAGGTTATATTTGCTATTGTAATCCTGATCCTTATGTATCAATATAATTGTTATGTTTATCATTATTTTTTTTGTTTTGTTTTTTTTTGTTGAAAAAAACGAATAAAAATATTTTGAAAGAAAGGAATCACTGGCCCAGGAAAGCGCAAAATGGAGGCGGTGCATTCTAGATGGCACTGCGAAGGTCGGTGCACGCGTCTGGAGTAGATGGAAGCTCTACATTAATAGCAGAGAGGGCATACCAGCTCACAATTACCCACTGTCTGCCCCATCGCCACTTCCAGCCCTATCTGTGGTGTGTTCATATGTCTCACATTGGCTTCATGTCACCTTAGAAATCACAGAATTGGAATGAAAGCTAATCATCCTCAATGATCGAACACTTTTTCTTCTGCCTGATATTCTATAAGGTCTTTGGGACAGGTTGGCAGATGCCCAAAATAACATTCAAATATTTATGAGCGAACACATAAATACATAAAACATAAAGGTTTGATAAAGCAAGTCAACACCTTAACATTGTATCCAATCCATTTATCAGGAAGTAGGACTTGAACTAATCAACAATGCAATTAAACGTTGCCACTGTTTTGGGCAGGAGATTAGAAAACAATTTAACCATTAAAATATATGGTAATTGAAATCTAAAATGAAAAAAAAAACAACTCAATTTTCTGCCATGAGAGTTTGCATGGGATGATGATTCTTTTTTGAATTATCTTCTAATTAATCCACTCTCCCACTTTCTGTGCAATGACATCTACCACATTATCAGCAAATTATCATTAGCATGATAGATTCAAGGTGAATGGCCGAAAAAGGAAGATAATAATTTGCACACAATAGGGGCATTTAGCATTCATCAACAAAGTAATTTGAGATAAATCATAATCTTTGTATCATTCATTTTTTATTCAGGTTCAGGCAATGCAAATTAATTTAGTCGCAATTGGAAACAATTTCGGCTGCTAGTTTATAATTTGTGATAATGTTCAAGCACCTACATATCGACAATGATATATATAACCAGGTATTAGACAGATAGATCTTATTTCTGGGATTGCTATGGGAGATTCTGAGCTTAAGTGGTTGAATCTTCGATTGATAATGGCTCCTAAGGTGAAAGCATGTGTTACAATGTGATATTTCTATTAGATCTATGGACATGCATGACCTGATTTGCTATGTAGAAACAAGGAACTGCACACACTGTTTTAGAAAAAAAGAATTAAAGTGCTAGAGTAACGCAGCGGATTGGGCAGCTTCTCTGAAGAACATGCATAGGTGACGTTAAGGGTCAGGCCCCTTCTTCAGACATTGTGGGGATGAAAGCTGGAAGAGTCAATGTTTAGTTCTGCTCTGAATGGCACCATTTTCCAAGAATAAAATGTATATTTTCACATGTGAATAATATATAATTACCGTGAAAGCATTTTATGGGTAATTTTAGTTGGATCTATCCTTTCTGTAATCATTCATTCCCACATTTGTTTGGCAGGTCTGTGATTTTTAATTTAATGACCTAAATTATTAAAACTGTTAAATTAATTGTAGCATTATTGACTAAGCCAATGGAGAATGCTTGGAGAGCATTGACAATTACATCAGAAAGTTCAGATTAATAATAGGGAAATTCAAAGTAGAACTTTTAAACTGTAGGAGGAATAACCTCAATGAGATGGGAAGGATCTGGTCAGGATAAAGTGGGTAAGACTGTAATAGAATCATTTAATGAGCAGATGTTTCAGTTAAAGGCTAGATATGTTCTCATATCAGAAAAAAGGTGACAAAGGCAAAGCTCTTTGGAAAACAAAGGAGATGTGCAAGACGATGAAAGATAAAAGGTAAGTGTCTGATATCTACCAGAAGAATAATTCCAATGAAAACAGGCCCGCAGGCTGAGAGAGGAAGTGAAAAGGAAAATGACATGCAAAGAGAAAATATGTAAAGAAGAATGACAGCCAATATAAAAGGAGAATCCAAAATCTTTCTATTGACACATAGAAACATAGAAAAATAGGTGCAGGAGGAGACCATTCTGCCCTTCGACCCAGCACCGCTATTCAATATGATAATTCATGGCTGATCATCTAAAATCAGTAAACCGTTCCTGCTTTTTCCCCATATCTCTTGATTCCTTTAGCCCGAAGAGCTAAATCTCTTGAAAACATCCAGTGAATTGGCCTCCACTGCCTTCTGTGGCAGAGAATTTATAAGATTCTGGGTAAAAACGTTTTTCCTCATCTCAGTCCTAAATGGCCTACCTCTTATTATTAAACTGTGACCGTTGGTTCTGGACTCCCCCAACATCGGGAAAATCTTTCCTGCATTTAGCCTGTCCAATCCTTTAAGAATTTTATATGTTTCTATAAGATCCCCTCTCATTCTAACTTTCAGTGAATTCAAGCCCAGTCGACCCATTCTTTCATCATATGTCATAAGAGTATCGGAGGAGGAAGAGGGATGGCACCAATTAGGGATAAGGGTTACCTATGATAGACAAGGCAGATAAGCCGAAAGTATAGCTAGAATGCCAAGTAAATAGTATATAGCAGCATTTACCAAAAACAAAAAGTGGATCCTCTCAAAATCTGGGTAAGAAAAATTGTCAAAGTAATGAACATGGTGAAAAGTAATATAGAGGAGGTACAACAGTGACCATGCTTAAAGTAAGCAAGTCACCAGGACATGAAGAAATGCATTCATAGTTGCTTGTTGAAGTGGAGCTGGTGATTACAGAGCTTGCCAGACACTTCTGGTCCTCATTGGATGCAGGGATATGTGGTGCCAATGACATAAAATAGCAAATAATTCGAAAAAGAGAATGAATTCAAACTCGGGTTAAAGAGTTGAGCATTGCTAGATAATAATAATAATAATAATAATAATAATAATAATAATAATAATAATAATTCTTTGGCATTTGGAGAAGTTTAAATTGATAAAGGGGAATTAGCATTGTTAAAGTTGCTTCATAGTTGACTAATTTGTTGAATTTTTTGATGAAGTAATGGGAGAAAGTTGATGAAGAATATTCAGAAGATGCCATTGACATTGTTTTTCTAGAAGGTATTGAATAAATTGCCCCTCAAAAGCTATTGAGCAAAATCGAAACGCACTGATTAATTGGTTATCTGCAGAATACATTGGAAACTGGCTGAAAGGTGGAAAGTTGAGAAAACAAGTAAAAGTAATGGAGAAGGGTAAACAGTGATGATTCTTGTTGGCATTGCAAGGACCACTGCTTTGAATGGATGTACAGGGTGAAGTGTAAAATGATGCAAAGTTTGAAAAAATTACATATTATGAGGAGGATAGTATACAATGCATTAATGCATAAGCAGGGCCGATACTGAGCATAAATAGAATATCCTTGAAAGTGACATCACAGATAGATGGGGTGGTCAATAAGGCTTTCAGCATTTGGCCTTGATCAGTCAGAATATTGTGCATGTAAGTTGGGATGTTATGTTACAGTTGTACAAGACATTGGTGAGGCCAAATTTGTAGTATTTTGTTCAATTTTGGTTATATTACTGTACGAAAGATGTATTAAGATGGAAAGAGTGCAGAGAAGATTTACTCAGATATTGTGAGGATTTGAAGGCCTGAGCTACATAGA